>NC_073723.1:3038178-3341208 GCF_023634155.1 Falco peregrinus
GGAATTAGTCCTCTTTACATGCACCAATTAACCTCTGTAGGCTTGGCTCATACATCTGTGGACTGGAATACACAAATACTTTAGGATCTTTGGGTGGTTACCTTTTCATAAGTATTCTGAACGCATTTTTCATATACTTGAGTTATGTTTTTGTTTTATGGATTAAAATAAGACCTATCCATGGTGTTATGTCCCTTCACATTCACCTGTGGTTTCATGTTCTTTCTGTACGTTTACCTTTTCACACAGCTTACTTGCACATCGGTAGCTTGTGCTTACGGTAAACGAAGTTGCAGACATGTAAACTGCTCAGACTCATGAGACTTCATCAAAGGACCAGGAAACTTGTGTTAGTCAAGCTGAGAAAATCATGAACAGCAGGTTGGATAGACAGATAACTGTGAAGGTACTTCAATAGTAAATCTTTTACAGGCTCCAAAGCAGGGGTAGCATTCACTTTCCTAGTTCACTTAAGTGCAATGTGACAGAACACACAAGCTTTTATCAATTTCTGTAGTAAGAGTGAGGTTAAGCATGGTGGTAATGGTTGTGTTGGGTCCAGTGCGTACGAGTTTGAGTCCTAACAGTGTCTGGTGCCAACTCTTGAGTTTCACTGAACTTGGGTACCATTGCAGGCACTTGTGATGGCCTCATCTCTCTTCCTTGCCCCTAACACTGTGAAATATGAACAATGACGAGTTTTTGTTGGACAATGTATTATAGGCAGCCTGATGTTCTGGGAAGCAGCGGGAGGAGATGTGTGACTTTGGAAGAATGTGTATACTCCAGTGCTGTGCAGAGCAATGGTGGGGGGGAAACATGGGCTGCTGTACTCTAGATCTGAATCTGATTCTCTGCACTATTTGAACAATAGTCTTTAATGCAAATGAATTTCTAGCATGCTTTTAGATAACAAATCATGGTGCTGTGGGCTACAGTGTTTCATAAGAAATAAATTGTGGGGTTGGGACAGAATTCACTAGAAATAGTATTTCTTAAAAATACCAAAGGTGGAACAAATCTTACCTGCAGAAGATCCTTTCAGAACTCTTCTGCAGAACAGCAGCTTGCTAAAACTTGAATCAATGCTGACTAGATAGGAAGGATCACCACTTTCAAAGTGCTGGCAGTGCTGTTGTAGTGCAGCCCAGGACAACGGTGGCCTTTGGAAGCACGCATTCCTCACTAGTGTTCAGCTTGTTGGGACTCCCAGGTAGTTTTCTGCAAAGCTGCTTCCTACCTGTTGGGTTGCCAGTCTGTTTTTGTGCATGGGGTTATTTCTCCACAGGCACAGGACTACACACTTCCCTTTGGACTTCATGAGATGGTTGTTGTCTGGTTCCTCCAGCTCTTCAAGGTACTTCTGACTGCAATCGCAACCCTCTGGTGTTTGAATCACTTCTTCTGCTTTTCTATTATCTGGGAACTTGCTGAAGCTGCACTGTCTCATTGAGGTAATTGATGATGATAAATGGTAGTGACCCTTGGAGCACACCACTAGACTCTGACTGCCAGCTGGACTGGCTGTAGTGCCATATTCACAACCCTTTGAGACAGGCAAATTGGATCTCAGTCCACCTTGCTGTCCGTAGCCTGTACCTCATGGGTTTACAAGGGAGACAGTATCAAAAGCACTACTACTGATGAGGTGGACATCAATGACTCTTCCCATCTGTGGAGCTGCTCATATTGTTGATACAGAGGTACTTGTATAGTTGAATGCTGTTCGGTGTGGTGTGACTTCCCTGTCATAAACTTGTGTGGGCTATTCACAATCACCTTGTCCTTCATAGGCTTGGAAAAGGTTTTCCAGGTCTGTTTACTGCATCACCTTCCAAGACATCAAGGTGAGTCTTATGATCTTGTTACACAGATCCTCCTCCTTGTTCTTCAGTATAGAACTGTGATACTTGCTTTGCTTCAGCTATAAGAACGTTCCCCAATGACCATGATCTTCTGAAGCTGGAGTGACCTGTCAATGACATCAGCCAGTTCCCTCAGCACTTGTGGCTGTTGTGTGAAATTTTGGGTTTAGTGATGATTTCAAGTAATTTGTGACTTACAGGTGTGTTGTGTTTTATTAGGATTTATCAGTAGGATGTGACACCTTACTGAATTGAGGATTGCCAGTGTGAGGCTCTATGCCCTGGCCTTCTGTTAGCTGGGGTGGATGGTGCTGGCAGAGCTCTAGAGTTGCTCAAGTTGACTTTTTCAGAGAAATAAGGAAAGAGAACACTACTTTGTTTTGCTGATGGCTACATAAATCTTGCATAATGCTGTGTAAACAGCTGTATGCTTATTTGTGTAACTGTCAACTATAAAAAATATGGGGATGGAAGATGCACTACCACCATGCTTTGGTAGTGTAAGTATCTTTCAGTATTAAACATGGTTTATTTGAATCTGTCAGCTGATTTTTAGACTAGATTCTGTGTCGGTGCCCTAAAGCTTTAAGTATGGTCTTCAATAGTGCTCAAGTCAGCCTGCTTTGGGGTTCAATAACTGGATGTGCTGTGGCTAGTCTTTCAACTTGGCAATAGCTTAAAATGTGATATATGTATAAAGAGCTGGAAGTGGTACCCATTTTTCAAATAAGATCTGATTTGTGCTTTTCCTCCTTATGAAAGTTGTCAAAGGAATCGCAGAAAATTTAGTGCAGTGTATATAAGGAAGAAAAGATACAGACCCTTCTTGACGAACTGCTAAGATAACAGGTTAAATCCCATGTAAGGGCTACCTGATAGTGTTCATACACATAAATGAAAAAGATATAACAGCTTGTTGTAAGGGCTCTTCATACAAAATACTAACTTCATTTTGTCTAAGCCCTATGCCCCAAGTGTAAGATCTGTATGTTGGATCCCCTTATGAAATGGTCATAGTTGTACATTTCAAATCTGCATCCAAAGTCTTTACATCTGTACTGCCAATTGTTGTTTGCTCATGCTGCTTTCTTGAGAACTACTTAAGGCTTATGTTTAAAACTCCGTAAGAATGGCTTCTAAGCATAAAGATCACTTGATACTAACTGCTCCATTTTGTTCCTGCCATACCACCAAGGTTTAGAAGGCTTCCAAAGCTTGGCCTTTGGAGCTTGGGGGCTATTTGTGCTCTTACATGCAAGCACAAAAAAGGTACTTGAGAAAGGGAATCATGTTATCTACAGGCTGTTGTGCAGTAGATACAGTAGGTAAAAACAGGCCAGGAAGGGGGGTCCCTTTTCACATACAGACTTATGGAAAGGTTCATAAGATGCCCAAGGCTTTAAGAAACCTCTGAAGGTTCAGGCTCCTGCTCAAAACAGGGCAAAAGCCAATGCTCCTGCTGATACTTCAGCAGCAAGGTTAGGTGTTCCTGAAGCAGGAAAGAACATGTCAGTCAAGTATTTTTGTCCTGATAGGATGTAGTATCCAAGTTAGAATTGCTCGTGTAGAACACCGGGTACTGTTTCTTCACATGTATAAGTTGCCTTTGGAATTTTTTAATTTTTAAGTTACAAAACAAATGAGTTGCCATTTTTGCAGTTGGTGGATACCTGACCTTGCTAATCTAAAAGCGTGTTTAAAGAATCACAGTTTGTAGGTTATATAGGAAACCTTAAACTTTGTAAGTTCAGAAGCTATTTTCACAATGAGGTAAATAGTAATATCCAGTGGAGCAAGGTGGGTATATGGGACTGAAGCTTGTGTTTACATCTTGTTTTTTTCCTGAGCAAAACTGACTGAACATCTGTTAATATCTTACGTTACTTTTGACAGTTTCTACTGTGGTACTTTCTACTTTATTGCTAGTATTAATCAATCTAAACAGATCTTAGTGGAGTCATTTTTGATGTGAAGGTAATAAGTGTTCAATTAATTCTGAATTGCTTAAATAAAGGCCTATTCAAAATATTTGTCATATAGGTGATGGAAATGTATTTTCAGATCAGTGCAGTCAGTAGTACTTAGACTGTAAAACAACTTACAATGTCTGTGAATGCAATTTAAATAAAGATTGGTTTGAATCTTTCAACAGGGATATTATTGAGTGTGCCAACTGTTAGACACATCATTCTAGAATGAACCACTCATTTTATTGTAAATTCAAATTAGATTGTCAGTTGCTTCCACAATATTAAGGTGGCATATGAAAGACAGTTATTCTGAATTCAACTTCTGTAATAATGTGCATTTGAAACAAAGTCCTTTGTTTCTTATAAACAGTTCATGCTCTTAATGTGTTACTACTTATGCCAGTTTAGAATTGGCACCTACTGTGGAGGCTAAATTTGATTTTAAAAAGGCTTTTTTTAAAGTATCAGAATGATGGCTGAGGAGGATAGGTGAGAATATTCTGAAGTTCATAGAATGGGGATGTGTGCAGTAGTGGAGCAGCTGCATTAAAAATTTATATTGCATTTTGATTTATCTTACAGACCCATTAAGGATGGAGCTAGGTATAGCCATTCCACATACACTTAGCTCCCTTACTTTAAAATTTTTGAAGCTGTTTTTTATTACTTCTCTAATATGCCTTTTTCATGAAGATACACTAGTACTTGCTTTGGAAATGCCTTGTGGGGTGGGGAAAGGGGTATGTGTCCAAGCACTTAGATCAGAAAATGTTTAGTTGCTGCTCTTGTGTTTTCCTGGGGGATTGGGATGCTATATACAATTCAAACTGAGTTCTGCATCTTTTGTGAATATATATATACAGTGAAACTGTGTTAAAGCTAACTAGACCATGTTTTAAGATATTCAAAGGCAAGAGGCTGTTTACCTCTTCTGTTCAGTGCAAAAATTGGAAGGATTGTCCAGGTTCATGCTGATAAAGACGACAGGGAGACTGAGTAGTAGGTCCATTAGAGGCTGCTTTCAGGAAGTCTGGGGGGTTTATTTCAGAAAGCCTTTTGACATGGTTCAAGGTAGTATGTAGTACTACTTTCAGCTGAGAAGACAAATACGTGTGGGAGAGGTAGCTTCAGGTAACTTCTAGTCATCTCATTAGTGGGGCTGGGAATAAAGGAGCCCAGTGTAAGATATGTATAATCTGAAGCACAGTTGAGACTATTTTACTATGACAAGAATGAGATTAAGCTGTCATCAAATGTCATCAAAATTAGAACTGTTGTGTTTCTTTGGATTTACCAGAACAAGTCATGGAAGGACTGTGAGCATTAAATCTGTCCAGCATAGACTTTCTATAATAAAGCTTCATTGCAAAAACTCTGCCAGTATTTTCAGGATAGGTGTGCTTAATACATGCCTTCTGAGATAAAGTATGGATTTTGCCACAATGAAAACTTTAAAAATGCTGGGGAACTTTACCCATGGTATAAAAGTAATGTTTTAATTCCAAAGACTGTTTCAGAATTACTTAATGATACTCTGAACAGGAAGGGTTGTAGAAAGCTTGACAAAATGGAAATGCTATTATCCATTTTTTCCTCCATTAAAGAAAAACTGTTCTGAAATTCTGCTATGACTGACTTGGAGTCTCCCTCTTCCTCTGGAAGCATGTGTTCAATAAAAGCTGGGGTGCATTCCTCAAAGGAGATCTTTATAAAATGCAAACCAATAAGCCAAAGTTATATTTTGTAATACCGCACTAATTTTGATTTCTTTTCTAATGTGAAACCATAAGGAATAATACTGTCAGACCAGATATCCATCTAGCTCAGTGTTTTCTCCTGCAATGGTCAGCAGCAGTCTTTTTTTTCTTAAGAAGTAAAAGGACAGGAAAAGTATATACAAATTCTTCCACAGTCTTCAATTTGACTTAAGAGCTTTTTGAGTTGAAGATGGTATGTAAGTCAACTATGAAGTCTTGAGAAGTTACTGAAAACAAGTGTTATTGGGGCATGCTTCAGCAGTTGTATAACAAACTTTAGTTGACTTAATTTAATTTTGATGTTTCTTTCTTTTGGCTATAAGCTAATAAAATTGACATTGTCCAAATAAAACAAAATATATTGCTGTTGTATAGTGTTAGTAATTTCCAAAACCACAGTGTATTTGTCGGGCATTATTTAGGAATATTTATAAAGGCTAGTGTTAAAATATTTTCAAAATCAACGTGGAAAATATTTCTAGTGAAATTGCAGTGCAGTTGTCAACCCTCTTTTCTGAAGCTCTAATCATTTGGATATCCTAGAACTTGAGCCTTGGATCTTCATTTGTTCTCCCATATGAAGTACAAAAAACCTGTGTGGCAGTGTGCTCCCCACCCCGCATCCTGACCTTTGTTTCTGTGACTATGCTCAAGTGATAACCATCTGTGGTGGCTATGATGGATGGATCCAGGTCAGGATGGCTGTACTGGGGGAGGGACATAATGACACAGTAGCCAAGGGCTACTGTGAACAACATGCCCACTTAACAGTGCTGGTCAAGGTCCCACTCAAGTGGTGAAGGAAACTAACTTCTGTAGTCAGTGTGCGAATATGAGTCAATTATCTTACTCCATAAATAGTGGGCAGCCCAGGGCCCATTGAGCTCTCCTGCACAGCAGGATCTCCCCTTGAGTAGGGATGCCTCTCAAGGCCACTCCTCAAGGTTGAGAGATTCCTTGCCACAACAGGTTCTCGGTAAGTGATTAACAGCATGCTAAACTTTGAAATCCTAGCTAAGTGGTATAAAGGATTGATTGCGCATATGTAGTCTTTTAGCTAGAAACTGTTGACCAAGTCTGAGATAAGTCTGGATCCAGGCGCAGCTAAACTCCCCCCTGAGAAGGAGTTGAGAAGGCAAGGGGGTCCTTTCTGAACCTCATGACTCACCGGGAGGGTCCCCCTGACAGTTTTGTCTGACCCTGTCCTCTGTGCAGTACCCACTCAAGTGGACCTTGCCACTGAACGTTGTTCATCCACTGTTGCATTCAGTATCAAACTTTGTTAAATCTGTTTTATACCAATAAAAATATTGCTACTTCTCCCTTACCAGTGAAGGGCATCACTCCATCCATAACAGTATGAAACGATGTAGATTTAATAGGATGTCTGATAAAACTTCTGCATCTAAGGAATATTAGCGGAATGTTTCTTAAGAATTTGCAGACAAATTTACCTGGTTCCTGTTCCTCCTGATCATGTGTTTTGGAAAAATGATATTAAGGAAAAATTCAATAAACGTTTCTCTTTACTTTGAATTTGACATTTGATTGTACGTTGATTATATTTATTTACTACAGACAAATGCAGAGCATCACTTTGTTCTGCATTAAACTTAAGTATTGTATTGGCTTAGAGAGTGATCCTGACTTGTAGTTATGCCACAGGAAGATTAATTCTGCTTGAAGATTAATGTGAAACAATTCAACTTTGCCATTATCTGATGTATCTAGCAACATTATTTGGTGAGTTAGCTGAGGAGTAATCATTGCTTAGATCGCTCTGCTGTGATTAAACGTAAAGGGAAAAAATCCATGCTGTTATTACTTCATCCAGTTAAATTCCTGGACTGTTGCATTAGCTGCATCTTCGTCTGAGAACATGGGATTTTAATCTCTAGTATTATGGGAAGCTTTAATCACATGTTTATTTACTATGTGATCTACAAAATGTCATCGCTTCATGTAGCTAAGCAGTACAGAATGTAATCTAAGGATTAGGAAGAGGCAAATCTTGCTATCCATTTGACCTTGAAAATCTGATTGGATTTCCTGTGTGATCTGGCATGATTTTTCCCTAATTATCTAAAGATTGATGTATGTGAGTGATAATATTGAATGAACTGTGCAGATGTGGAAAAAGTCTAATGCTTGACATTATTTCATGTACATCTTGGATTTGAATGTAAAGAAAGGACAAGAAAAATCTGAGATAAAACGTAGTCTCAACATAGGATAAATTTTCAGTAATTCTGTGGCCTTGACTTTAATTCAAAATAAAAGTATATGATAGTGGTGAATATGCATGAAATCTTAAGTCAGTTTGTTTTACTTAGGATCATAATAGGAAGAATTTATTTTATTATATTTTGTAGTGCTATGGCAATGGGCTACGGCTGTTTTTATGAGAGGAAAAACAAGTCATTTGACTTTAAAACAGAGAAAATGGCGATCCATTTTACTTTGAGTTGATCAACAGCCTCTTCTGTGTTTCAGTAGCTTCTTCAAGCAAATGGCAAGCTGATTAAACAGTGACAGTTAAAGAATAAATAAATAGTTTTTCTGATAATGATCAATAAAAAAGTATTTTCCTATTTGGGGTAGGAAAACTGATCTCCACTGTAATGAATGTATTTCTTTTAATAATTCTGCTACTTCAAGTTGAGTGATTATTAGAAGGAGGATATTTCTATGATACTTTAAAATTTTTTGTATTAACTAAATCAAAGTACTACAGAATTATGAGTCTGTCTAGCATTAAAGTTGTTGCAGTCAGGTCCTTCAAATACTAAATTGAAATAACATAAGCTAAAATATTTAGGAAAGTCAAATAACAGTGTATTGATCTTTTAATGAATTTATGCAGCTGGCTCATCTGTGGAATGTTACTGAAGTTAGAACTCTACTCTTAATTCTCCAAATACTTGTTAACATTGGCAAGTCTGAGACATCTGAATGTTCCTGAAAAAGCCCTCGCTTTAAGTAAAATTCCTTACTACTTCTGGAAATACAGTTTTTATGAAATTAAATGTTCAGGTAGGCAGGGGGATTGCAGTATATGCCATACTATGTAGGTACATACAATAGCGTACAACTCAACAGGAGAAACCAAATCTTTTGCTTCAGTAGTTCTTAAAAACGTGGTGGGCTTTGATGTCAGAAGAACTTTTTAAGTTTAGACTACTTAAGGAAAGTCTGCTGTAACAGTGATTGTAACTACTGAAAATTCCTAAAGATCTTTTGTCTAACTACTAGGAGTCTCTGCACTGATTTGTTCCAAAATACTACAGCGCAGTGCCTTAATTTTTAATGTTGAATGGGGTTAACTCTGCTTTTCAGAATTTTCTGAACAAATTCTACTAACATTTAAAGTCAAATTTTTGTTGTAACTGCATTTGCTTCACTCATAAAAAAAGGGTGTATTTTTATAACAATTTTAATATTCAGTACTTGCTGGTATAAAATCTTGCTAAATAACAGCATACTTTTGATCAGTTTTGAGCTTTGAATATTTATGCTGTTAGTAGCATATGCAAACAGCAGCATTAGGAGTCAGTGTCATGATTCCGCTTTCCACTTGTAAAACATACAAACCTCTAGGTATCTAGTCTTGTTTTCCAAGCGAAATCAGAGGTTTATCATAACTGCCCTTGTTATATCAGGAAGCTGAGGTGTTAAAAGTAGTTTATCTGTATTTGAGTGCTAATGATAGTACTACACTCTTACATCTGAATGTGATATTCAGAAACTTTGATTTCTAAAAATACCAGTCACCTGCTTTCGCAGTAAGAATGTCATGCCCCTATAAAATTTTGGTCTTAATGTGATCTAGAAATTAATTTTCATGTCATTTCACTTCTATTTAATTGCCCATCATTCTCTAGTCCATAAAGTGGCATCTGCAAAGAACATGTGAATTCCATTCTTACCTGGATTCAGTTGTTAAAATATGCTTCTCAGCTGTTGTCAGCCTGTGGGCTGAGGGGTTTGGAGTTTTTTCTGAGTGTGCTGCAACATAAAGGACACTCCAGAGTAAGGTTGCTTTAACAGGGCTTCTCCGGAATGTTTACAGTACTAGAATCCATACAAATAAAACTTTTTAGAGATTTATCAAGAAGACTTGAAAGTGTAGCTGGGGAAGGCTTTTCTTTCACAAAGCCTTCAGCTAGTCTGAAGGCTAGTTTGGCTTCTAGTTCTTCAGTCACAATTCATTTATTCAAATTAGTGTTGGGTTTTTTTCATTCTGTGCTAGTGAGGTGGAAACCTGCATGGAAGACAGGCATTTCAGTCGTTGGCAAAGGTGTTAGCATCTTCATTGCTGTTGTAGTAAATGGGAATGGACTGGTATGCATTAAACAAAGCTACTAATGATGCATGGATTTTTTCAGTAGTAAGAAATATGTTGCTATACTACTACTGTTTTTTCATTGGACATTTCAAACTAAATTACCTTTTACAGCGTACCTAAAGGATGCTTTATCCATCTATATTTCTGATCAGTTTCCTGGCATTAAAAAGTTTTTGTTACTGTCTCCTTTTCGTGTAAGATTAAATTCTCACTAAAGAAACTTCCAAGGTCTTGTAGTCATTAACTTCTACTGGCTGAGTAGAAGGGTGTTGCTTGTTAAAAACTAACAAGATATTTGAAGGCAATTGTGGAGGACAAATGCTAGATGTCTGTAGAAGAGCTTCTGTTGCACTTCTGAAATGGATTGGATCCTGGTGGTCCTGTGCTGACATATTTAACCCTGCAACCCCCACAGCATGCTGGACCCAACCAGCAAAGACTTCAAGCACTGCTTCATTTTTAGATTCCATGTGTGCTCCCCATGTTTCCCCACCAAAGAAATGAAATCTGCTGTTTTTCATTAGCACACTGGAGAGTCAGTAGTTGGAAAGAATTATAATCAAGAATCTCTGGAATAAGTAGTCATGCAGCCTCATCTGGAACTTCTAAATAATTCCTAATTATGTTGTCATTGGTGTAACACTAATCTCAGATTTTTGGGTTTGATCTATGTGCTTCAGTTACATTCCTGAAACATTCAAACATTGATTTGATGCTTACTCATCAGTGTACTGTAGACAACCACCATTAAAAGTCTATACTTGGTTTATAGTGTAGAGGAATAAAAGTCAAGTATTAAACTGTTGCAAGTTTTTGAATTTTAAATAATGGTATCTAAGAATAGTTTCTACTGCTTAAGCCATATAAAACATAAATGTATCTTAAGTGTTAAGTTAAAAGTTAGCATTAAAAATGCTTGCAATGGTAATTCAAGGTACTGATATGAACATGACTATTAAAAAAGCCTGGAAAAGCAAAACATGGTTTACCCCGTTGACCTATATAACCAATTATATGTATTTACACAATATACCATATGTATTATGCCATACAGTGGTTCTGAAGTTTTTAATATATACTGACTTCGAAGATTCTCAGCCTTTAGATTGTTGTATTCAACTAAGAAAATAACTAACTTTTTTCCTTTAACAGAAATTGAAAAATTCCAAAAAGGGGAAGGAAAGGAAGAAGAAAAGTATATTGATGTAGTCATCAATAAAAATATGAAGTTGGGACAAAAAGTTTTGATTCCAGTAAAACAATTCCCTAAGGTAAGCCCAGTTTTCATATTTGATAAGTCTGAGTGCTTACAAAAGATATTCCACTAATATCTTAAATGTAACAGTTAAAAAAACCCCACAGTTTAAACTATTAAGTCTACTGATGCTGTTCTGCAGTCTCTTCTATAGAAGTTCTAAGGTAGGAATGGTCCTTGGGGTGAATGTGCAGGGAAGTGGTGTCAATCACATAAAACAGTATGCTGAGAACAAATGATAAATGAATCATATTTTCAGGATAGTAGGATCCTCCTTTTCAGAATATCAAAAGGAATGAAATATATTTAAGTTGATTCTGATGCCAGGCTTTGAAACTTTCTTATTGTAGGTAGAAGTGTGGCTTAAAATGCACCATTAAGGAACTTGCTGTGTAATTTTTTTCTTCTCATCTTAAGTTTCAGCCATTGTTAGTCTTGAATTAGTTGTATCTATGCTACTAAATCATGCAGTCTGTTCTGGAGGAGTAGGGACTGTTTTAATAACAACTTTCACAACCATGAATTTTTAACATTTCTTTACTGCCAAGTATTAGCCTGCACTAAAAATATTGCTGCCTGGAAGCATTTATTCAACATCCAATAAGCTGTGGAATTTTATTCTTTTGGTCCCGTTTAAAATTTTAAGCTTAGTGTTATGAAAATCAGATTAGCATTTTTTTACTTGTTTGAAATGGCTTTTTCTTCCTACTAGAAATGTCAAGACTGCTTCTGCTCCTCCTCGTGGAGGAAAGTTTTTCCTTCATTCCTTCCACCACTTGTTTAGGAAGACTTTCTAAATACTTTTTCCCACACCGTCAGTGTTTCTCATAAGACTGTACTGGGTAACTTTCAGGGATTGCTTTACTGCTGTTCAAAGTTTTATGAAATATTGCTTCAGTGAATTTGAAACTGCATACCATTTATGTGGGCACCTCTTTGGAACGCTTAGTGAAGTCATCTTTATGACTGGGAAGAGCAATATGCAGAAACATAAAGATGGGAAGGTAAAGGAAGGGGAAACTTAGATGGTCACTGTTTGTAATCAGGATTGAGTATTGAGATGTACGTACTTGAGCTCAAGGTGAAGAAAGACAAAATGGGTATTAAAAGGGGAAACTGCTATTTGAGAAATGCTTCTGCTTCTCTATGTACTGTCAACTTCCTTTAAAGGACTAAACAGTACAATTCTTATTTAGCATAGGTAGTGGGAAAGCCCTTGCCATTTTTGAATGGGCAGGCATGCTCTGCCGTGTGCTTAGTAGTTCTGGTGCATGGAGACAATTTTTGATGGTCTGAGTTAGAATAAAGCCTGGTATGTGCTATGGAAAGAAACCAGAATTTATGTCTAGCTAGAGCTTTATAATCCTATCCATCTCTGTCTAGACCACCAGGATCCATGGAGCACAGAGTAAAACTGCTGTGCAGGATAGACATGCCATGTGAGTTCCTGTGTTTCCACTATGACTTTCTCCACAGAATACTGGTGTTGCTACTCAAACATCTCCTCTGTGCCACAGTGAATAAAACCTTAAGTATTTTTATTTAAGAATATTTTACCCCAGGATACAGGGGCTCAGTTTTTTAGGCATTTCCATTTTATTATATACAGATGGATATTTATGTTAAAACTTAATTACTAAAGATTTTGTGTAGTCAAAAGGAATTAAAATTTCTCACTGTATAGGAGTAGTCTGGGAGGTGAATATGAATTCAGACTTACGACAGGTACTCTTCATTTCTGAAAAACACCCACCCTAAACCACCAGCAGTCACTGCAGTTTAGTATAACTTGTTTACTAGAACCATGCTTGTGGTTTTATTTCTGAGATCTAATGAACTTAAACACATTATATGAAGTGATACAGCTTCAACATAGCAAACTGAGAGCCTTATCCTCATGTACTGTAGTCTGCAGTGAGTGACTTGAGTTTTGAATGCCTGTACACAGGGGAACATCCTAATTTTTGCATCCTAGCTTTTGCTCTAAAGACTGTTCCTCATCCTGTTAGATGTGTTCAGAGGAGGGCTCAGAAATTAGGAATAATTTGTCTTTTGGGGTAGATAGGGAATTATTCCAGTCATCTTGGTTTCACTGAGCTGTAACTAAGAGTGCACGCATTGTATATTCAGTTCTGTAGAATTTAATACTTTCTGCTTATGTGGTGTTTATAAAACCTGAAATGATAATGCACATAAATGCTTTATGCCTCTGTGGTTCTTTTCTGTGCACTTGTGCAGTTTCCTAGACAATTTTGTGTACAAAAGGTATTAGTATTAGTGCAAATGTGTAATTTGTGGAAGGTGCCAAGTGATAGTTCCTCAGAAAAATGGTTAAAAGATTAAGTTCTCATTTATGAGCAATTTTCTCCTTCCTACTGATCAGGATTGGTAACAAATCCTTCAGAAGAATGAAACTTAAGACTTAAATACAGATGAAATCTGTGCAAAAAGCTCTTCTGCATGTGAATATTGAATTCAGAGCAGTTTTCCTAGCAAGCTGGCATCTGTTTCTGTATGCCTGCAGTCCACGCTAGTGCTGTTGGGTATTATGTAAGATCCTGAACAAAAAGATACCTCCAGTCTTTCAAGAGTTGTAGTCTTTTTGGTGTTAATGAAAGGAGAATCTGCTGTCTGAATCTGACCAAGTCTCTACAACTGCTAAATCTGTGAAACTAGTATTGGGGTACCAGTTTGGGTTGAATCTGGCATACTTGGTTATCCAGAAAGTGGTTAGGAAAAACTAAGTTTGTTTCAACTTTATGAATAGAATAGTTCTTCCCCAAATGATCCTGCTTTTAAACAGGATCAAAAAAGCAAGTTACTAAAGTTATTAAATCCTTAACAGGATTTAATTTCTGAAAATGAAACTAACTACAAATGTAAGTGAATTTGCTAGCAGAAACTTTTCCTTTGTTTAAATTTGCCAGTGATGGCTCTGGCAAGCAAAGATGCCTCTGCTGTTCAGGTAGATAGGATTAATGAAATATCAATCGTAATTATTTCGGTGATAAATGAGGTCTCTGGACCAAGTCAGCCCACCAGTGCACTACCCCCATTCAGGCAGCCTACCCAACCTGACATGGGGTTAAGTACAGTTCCTTTAAGTATTTCATTGCCCTTTTCCTCTTTCAAACTTCTAACAGTGACTCCTTGAATAAATAATAGCCTCAGCATGGGTCAGGCAGTCCTAGCTCTGATCTGATCAGCCTGGCACTGGGTGATGCCTGCTCACATTACCTGTCCTGACAGACACATTCTCATGGGCTCGTAGCTGGGTCCTGTTCAAATACAGCCTCGTTATGTCTGACAGCCCTGGAAGGTGACAGGTTAACTGCAGCAGAAAGCTATGCAACTGAAGTTCGGAGCAGCTGGGTTTCTATTGGAAAAGAATCTGGTAGACCTCAGATTCAAAAGTAGGTATTTCAATTTGATGGGCATTTTTGCTCTCCCTGCGAAAAACCTTGGGAGTTTCTGGTCTTCTGCTTACTGCACAGAAAGTTTTGTCTGTGGTCATATGCTTAACTTGCCTCCTGTGGTGCTATATATTTATATCCTTTAGCTGGGACCTTTTGTCCTGCTCAAACCTTGGCAGTGTTAACAGACCTAGTATCTCATGCTAGAGCTAGTTGGCCTAAATGTTGATTGTGGTTTTTTTTTACATCTGAACCTTGGTAGAAGGTGATAAAATTCAGGCTGTCTTGGTTATTCCGTGTGCTTTGTGAAATAATTTAAGATAATCCCAGAAGTTATGTTCAGTTTGTCCTTGAGGCTGGTTGTACATTTCAATGAATTTCTTCATTTGTTCTTTAGATTCCAGTACACATGAAAAAACACTAAATTAATGTTTTGATATGGTGACATAGTCTTGGTAAAAGAAAACCCCACGGAAACTTTTTCTATAGATTGCAGGTTCAAAATCTGATTGTATATGATCTTGTTATGAATTTTTCAGGTTGGTCCAGCTCTACAGATTCCTCTGAAAAGCCTGAATTGCTGTGATGCAGAAATTAATCTGAGGTATTTAGGTGGGGCTTGAATATGCTTTGGTAATGCTGTCTGTAGTCTTGTAACTGGGACGTGCTACAAGCAAGGATTTGAAAGGTTAGGGATTTTATGCAAGCTTATAGGAAAAGGGCCGACTTTCTGAGGTAGGATTCAGTTCTAAATCAAGTTGCCTGTAGGTAGGAGTCCACATGGGTGTTGACGTCTAAACTGTAGTTAGTGGAATGAGATCTCGTCAGTTTAGGCAATGGAATTCAGGGTGACTTGCTATTTGATCAGCTGAATACCTCGACTGACTCTAGGTCAAGCGTGAAAATATGACCCTTAAACCTGTACTTCTGTTGCATTTCATGCTTGAAAATCTACAAACTTTAGCAGAAGTAGTGAGCTGGCTGTGGAAGGTCATGATGTGGCTGTCTTGGTGAAGGGATTCTTCAGATCTATCCTGACGCTGCTATGAAATGCCAGCATGTGTGAAAGGTGTTTTCCTAGATACGTACAAATGAGGCAGGAAGGTGTTATCTCCTTCCCACGCACTTAATGAATATGCATTGTGAAGTATTTATTCTCGGAAATCTGATTTTGCTTTGACATTTAGGGAACTTGTCTTATGAATTGGGAGAAAAAAAATAACTTCTATGGATGATAAATGGGATGATGGCTTTCCATGAGATGGATCAAAAATATGGAAACAATTTCCGTTTTGTGACAGGCTACCATTTTAAGTTGTTCACAGATATACATTTAAATACTGTGTACATCTTAGAAGCCACTGAGAAATGATCTCTGTGTTCCCTGAAGTGGTATATATATAAATATATATTCAGTGGTATGTACATAAATATATATTCTCAAAAGTTAATGACTTATGGAACTGGTATCAACATTTAAGTAATTTAGCTCAATGTTTAAAGTGAAAATATTTATTTTTAAATTTGTCATGTACAGTATATCTGCAGTTGTTATGTAAAGTCATGGAGAGATTAACTTTTTAATAACATATCTAGTTAGAAAACAATTTTTGATAGTAGCTTAGTTCTAAGGATTTCTTAAGAGTAGAAATGAGAAAATGTGGTTGTATAACCATAAGTGACATGGAAGAGCAAGCATTAAATGTAATACCAGGGATAACTTTTTGGTGACTTCAAAGTAATTGACTAAGCTTTCTGTTGTGAATAAATGTTTAAAGACCTATTACTGCATTGTATGAAGGAGAGCATAGTTTGTGGTACAGCATAGATGCCTGAAGTATTTACCTTTCTATAGGAACATTTTCTTTATGATGAGGAAAAATCTTGGAGGTTTTCATGGTTTCAGGTCATTGTAAGGGGAAGTGCTCTGTATCTATTTTTATATTTTCTAGTGACTGTATCACAGGGCAGCTACTGCAGAAAACTAATATGCCAAGGAAGCTTTCTATGGCTTTAATGACAATGGCTTGCTTAGAGCTTTACAGGAAAGCATTTGGTCAAACCTTTATACTTCCAGTAAGTATTTTAAGCTGGATGAGCCATTTGCAGCAGACTTTTCTTGGTGAGGATGAACAAGGATTACTTTTTGTATTATATCCCCCTTCCTGTAATATATACATTTAAAAATGCTGTAGCATTGGCATTAATTCCTTTTTTGCTGAAATTCATATAGTAGATCTAATCCTTATGAAGAGAATGTCTCACTTGTATACTCTTTGTAGCTGTGTTTTCTCCAGGACTGTTTTCAGGGACTAGTTTCAAGCAGCAACCTGGTAAGGAAATAAAACTCTTAACTGTTAAAAGTCATATTCTGATTTGGGGATTCTGAAGAAATGGGTGTTAAGCAGTGATGTCCATAATCTCCATTGTACTATATCTGCAAAAATGCTTCTTAAAATAAGGATTTGTGAATATTTAGAGAGGAAACAGTTTTCAAGCAAAAACATGATTATTGGTTATTTTTTCTGTTTCTATTAGGATAGGTTTTTTCTATTAAATTTTGTTTTCAGATGGAGATTTTTTTAGTTACACAGTACTTTAGGTATCTGTAAAAGGGAAACAAATAGATGCTTTCAGTGTAGTCAACCAGTATTTGTGGGCTAGTGGGCACCATGGCCAAGGGATAGAATCCCATATCTGAGGAGTTTGGGAAGGCACTGCAGCACTTTGTGGTGTATCTTTACCTGTACAGTAAGTCGGTGGTGTAGATAAAGGAGGATGCGCTTTCAGTGACCAGTTTTAGGAAAGAGCACCTCTTAAATCTTGCATCCTTCTGCTCAAACTAAAGTGTATCTGGTGTTACTTCAATATGATGTAGGACTGCAGAGGGTACCATTCATTACTACTGGAGTGTTATTTGGCTCAAACTGTTGCTGAGGTAAAAATTTTCCCCATCTTCTCCAGTTGTCTCCTCCCAGGTCTGTTAATTTGAATCTTGATACTGTCTTTGCAAAGCTGCCTTAAATGTTTTGCTGTAATTTTGTTTGAGGTACCATATTTGGTGCATCCTTCAGAGGTGGTCTAGGAGTAACTTTAAGTTGGGGGCTTTATCCTCCATTTTATATACTGTCATCCATAGTATCCTGATTCTTATCTAAGACATCAGAAGCTGTCTTAATGTAGAGGCAACTCTTGATGTAATGTAGTGATTTGTCCAGTGTAGAATAATGTTCATGGCTGGCTCTTCATGGTTCTGCAGGGTAGCTGAACTCCGGCTATGGCAACAGCTTCCAGACCAGCTTGTGCTGGAAAGCAGGATGACTGCTTTAAGGCACTGTTAAGCTGAAACTAGTGAACTTGAGGATGGTTTTGGGTATTTACAGCAGTTTGGATATGATTATGTGGTACTAGGGAGAAGGGTGAGGGAAGGGCAAGCGAAGAGGAGAGTCTGCTGTGTCTCTGAGCCAGGCTAGTGAATGGGACTGAAATGGTTGGTATTGAGCTGTTCAGATGTCTTTGTTACTATCCAGTGCCTCTTAATTCAGAGATCGTTAATAAGCTTGAGTTGGCTACTAGGCCTGAATTTGTATTTTGTTCTTGTGTTCTTGGGCAAATAAACTGTGAATGTGAAGCATGGGGAGCACCCATGAAACCTGTACATGAGCTATCAGGCTTATTTGCTTCTGTTTCACCAGCAGATAGGCTGGATTTGTTAATTTTGTAAAGAAAATTTGTCTTATGGGTGGTAGTTCTGTACCTTTAGGTTTGAGTCCTTCCACTCCTTGATCACAGGGGATAGTGTTACAATCAATGATAGTAACTTAGTGGCTGATACCTTTTTTAGGTGTTCCTGTATGTCTATGAAATATTTCTAAACAAACCTTTGCTGATCAGAAGTTTACAATTTGATGTAAAATGGAGATAAACAAATAGTTCAAGCAAAATTCGGTACCTGTTCAAAGTAAATGTTTTCTACTGAAAGATTAATTCAATATCATAAATGGGTTTTATTTATAGAATAATCAACTGAAATGTTCCAAAGCTTTTCAGCTTTGTTATGTGGGAACAAAAAGGCTTTGGGACTGCATTGTAAGCAATTTTTTAGTAACCTTCAGTGTTCATTGTGTTTTTAAGCTACATCTAGAGGTACTGTGTTTTCAAATCAGCAGAATTTCAGACTTGCAGCAAGGGTTCTCATGCTTCAGACTTGTCAAATCTAATATTTGGAGCCTCGGTGCACAGGAAAGAATGGTTCAGTGGATCTCAGGATACAGCTAATACATTTTCATGTTCATTAAATGTGTTGTCTAGAACATGTCATCTGTGCAGCTACTTGTATAGCTACCATAATGTCTTGGCTTCAATGCTAGAGATTTTTCGATTTTGAAAAGATGACAACTTTTGGTGGTATTAGTTTTGTAGGTCAAGTTTTAGATATGCACAACATTTAAACTATTAATTAAAATAAGCAATACAGCTGGAATAAACAAATGTGTTTTGGAACACCTGAGTCGTCTTTGAGCACGGAAACCTCTTACTTTGATTACATGCAAAGTGGATTTCACTTTTGCAGCTATGCACTTCCATTTGTTATGACTAGTAGTTTGTATTTTAATTGTCAGGTAGTTGTTTGTTCCAGTTAGGAAATGATATTCAGAGCTATGCATCACATAGTTAAATACATGCTTGCCTACTCCTAAATTGCAGTCAAAAATTGAGTAAAATTTCATCTGAATATTTTAACTAAGATTACTGTTAGAAATTTAGACTGTATCATACTGCAGGTACTCAACATTCTGAAATAATTTCAGCATACATTACTGTAAATGGAAAACCTCTCATTTTAAAGTATGCAGTGTTTATTTTAATTCTTAACTTACAAGGCTATTTTAAAGTAAACATAAGTAATCTTAAGTAATACTTGAAAAATTGGTGTGGTATTCCACTATGAAAGCTTTCATTTGAGCTTAACTATGAACTCCCTAGGTAATGATCCTTTATTTAAGGAGACTGTTGACGAGGAGTTACTGAATTCTCGAAGTTTGGACTTGTTATGAATTGTTTCAATTTGTTTGCTTTCCTTGCAGTTATACCTCCAGAAATAATAAAATCAGAAGTTCAAGTTGGAAGGGACTCTAGAGAACATCTGGTCCAAGCTTCTGTTGAAATCATGACTGTAAATTAGATCACACAAGGGCCCATCAGCAACCCTGAGTCCCAAATATTCTCAGCAAGGGAGATTTCTACAGTTCTGTTGGGCAACCTATTTCTGATGAATGGTCTCCTTCACTGTGTCTTAGGTCCTATAAGAAAAAAAAGGAATATACCTAGAAAAAAGAATGTATATATAAAGAAATTGCCTGAGGATTTCTTGAGATTTGGCCTGATAATTTCAGAAAAGACTAGTTCATGCAAGGCCTTAAAAGCTTCTGTGGGCTACAGTCATCCATAAGCAATTTGTTCAATTGTATCTTGGTTCTAACTCAGGCCTACATTGGGAATTGAAATTGCAAGTACTAAGGGTAATAAAACTGTATTTTCATATTTAGTAGGCCTAATGCTTGCATTGCCTTTTGGTTAAAGCTGAAGCAGGTGAACTGGAGCTGTAGGCTTTCTATGTGGTAGGGGGACTGCAGCTGGGCCTGTTTTCCATCAGCACTTCCAGTGTAGCAAAAAAAGATTCTGAGCTGCAGCTACCCCATTGTTAAGTGTTTTCAGATTCCTCCAGAGGAACAGGAAGATCAAAGAAGCCCATCTTGGCCCTTTAGTGAAACAGTAGTAGAAGAACAGTCAAAGAGCTTACAAAGTGTTCGTGGCCCAAAAATTATGAAACAAGTACTTTAAGCCTGTTTGCTCTATAGCATCACTGTATATATTAGGAAGAATATATATGTGTGTGTGTGAATATATACATACATGTCTATAAGTGGAAGAAATTCTTCACTATGAGGGTGGTAAGACACTGGCCCAGGCTGCCCAGAGCAGCTGTGGGTGCCCCATCCCTGGCAGTGCTCAAGGCCAGGCTGGACGGGGCTGGGAGCAGCCTGGTCTGGTGGAAGATGTCCCTGCCCATGGCAGGGGGGTGGGAACTAGATGGTCTTTAAGGTCCCTTCCAACCCAAACCATTCTGTGATTCTGTGACTATATTTTACTTGTGCCTAGAACTATCGTTATGTTAACATGGTTGTGGCACTATAGATTCCAACACTGTGAATAACCCAGTTTTACAGATTAGCATTTGGGATAGTAAATATTCCTGAATAGTTGCTTGTTGATAAATAATCTCTATTGCAGTGTTTTGACAGGAATTATGGTGGGATGACCTTTGGCTGCCAGGTGCTCACCAAGCTGCTTGATCACTTCCCCCCTCAATAGGTGGATGAGGGGGGAAAGCAGGATGAAAAAATCAGTGTCTTGAGATGAGGATAGGGAGATGGTTCACAAATTAGTCACGGCTAAAACAGACCTGACTTGGGGAAGATGATTTTATTGCCTATTAATTGTAACAGAAGGATAGTGAGAAGTAGAACAAAACTAAAACTGCCTTTCCTACACCCCCCTGTTCTTTCTTGACCTAAATTCACTTCTCATTCTTCTACCACCTTCCCAAGTGGCATGGAGGGATAGGGAATTGGGGGTTCTGGTCAGCTCATGACACTCTCTGCTCTGCCCTCCTCAGGTTCTTCCCATGATCCATCCTGGGGTTCCTCCCACAGGATACAGTTGTTCACAAACTGCTCTAATGGGGGTCCCTTCTTGAAGAACTGTACCCTGTAGAACAGACTTCTCTGGTGTGGGTCCCCCATGGTGTCACAGGACCTGCCAGAAACTTTGCTCTGGCATGAGCTCTCCATGGGCTGCAGCTTCCTTGGGTACATCCACCTGCTCCAGTGTAGGGTCTTCCATGGGTGGCAGGGTGGATATCTGCTCCACTGTGGTTCTCCATGGGCTGCAGGGGCACAGCCTGCCTCACCATGGTCTTCAGGTGCCTGGAGCGCCTTCTCCCCCTCCTTCTTCACTGACCTTGGTGTCTGCAGAGTTGTTGTGCTCACATTCTCATTTGTCTCAGCTTTGCAGTGGTTTTACCCTTTCTTAAATACGTTATCACATAGGTGCTATGTAGCTGATGGGCCAAGCTTTGGGCAATGGTGGGTCTGTCTTGGAGCTGACTCTATCCAACATGGGGACAGCTTCTGGCATCTTCTCACAGAAGTCACCACTGCAGCCTCCTGCTACGAAAACTTTGCTGTGTAAATCCAATACAGGAATAAATTACTACATTCAGCAAGTGTTTACAGCATTCCAGACCAACTTCCAAGTATAGTTCATGATTATCATCTTTTTTTGTGATTTTTTTTTTCCCCCAACTAAAATAGTTCTCTGCATACTAGGTGAATCCTTATCTAGCTAGCCTTCAAATTTTATATACCTTCCAAAATGCAGTGCAGCAATAACAGAAGAGAACTGCTGAATGTACACAACTTTTCTCCTGGTGTATGTGACTGGGAATATGTGCCCTATGGAGCAGTGCTCATGAGAACTTTCACACCTGCTCGTTCTACTACGTCCAGTTTTGTGTCCTTGATATGACAATAGGAAGACTCTCCCTTTCTGTGTTTTTTTAATGAATGGATTTTTTGATACCTGTTTTCTTTAGCCTGCTTTCCCTCTGAAGCACCTTCTGGGCAGAAAGAGACCCAGCTGTATGTTCTGATGTTTTGTATGAACAGAAACAGTTGGGGTTTCTTTGTCTTTGTTTTTGTGGCTCACCACTTTCTTCTCCCTAGTTACCTTAATGGTGTAATGCCATGGGTATGAACACCACTGGCTTTGGTAAACTTCAGTGATAATGGGGTATGAGTGGCAGTTGACAAGATAGCAGTTCTGGTTTGGGACTGGATTTTTATGCTTATGTTCTCCGGATTTAATTCTGTGCTTGTTTCTGTTACTTGATAAATCTCCAAGGGAGGACAAGGCAATTAAGATACTACTTTTCTTCAGAGCTTTGTTATCTCTATTCTTCATAGCTTTTTGTATCTGTGAGATTGCCAGCTTTTTTATGGTCATGTACCTGGTAACAATTGTTGAAAACCTGAATTGCAGTTTGAGCACATCTGTTCTCAATGTTGAATGGGATAAACACAAAGTTCTCTTCATACTATTTGAT
Organism: Falco peregrinus; assembly: GCF_023634155.1. Lineage (NCBI taxonomy): Eukaryota > Metazoa > Chordata > Aves > Falconiformes > Falconidae > Falco > Falco peregrinus. The sequence continues at coordinate 3,060,951 of NC_073723.1, forward strand.
TTCTTTGAGTTCAGATACTTGTTTCTGTTGACATCTGGTGGAGCCGCTAACATGCTGTTACTGTCCTACAGAGTTGTACTTAATGACTGTGTAGTTTATGATCTAATACTTGTTTGCACCCAGAACAAAATTGTTTCAGCAAAATACTCCATTTTGCGTACTTATGCTTAAAAATCCACTGAGCTTAATGGCTTTTTGTTTTCTTACAGTTCAACTTTGTGGGAAAACTTTTGGGTCCACGTGGCAATTCTCTAAAGCGCTTACAGGAAGAAACACTGACAAAAATGTCTATTTTGGGAAAGGGTTCTATGAGGGACAAGACAAAGGTAAGCCCTGAGTATGTTAGTGGAGTGTTTGATACCTGAAATTCATAACTTATCTAATATTTCTGGGGAGGTGAACAAACACTGTGATAAAAATTGCAGCAAATAAAAAGCATAGGTTAGCCTCTCATTAGCTAGATTCAGATAGTCTGTTTTCTCTAAGGTCTCTGTTTTTAGTGAGTGTTTTGAGGCTACCATGAGCTGTACATAATCGCAAAATGGAGTAATGCATTTCACTGGTAAGAGAAGCAGCAATATGTTTATTGGTGTAGAACAGATTTAACCAAGTTTGATAGTGAATGCAACAGTGTGAAAGCAACACAAGCTTCAGTGGCAAGGTCCACTGGATTGTTTACTGCACAGAGGACAGGGTCAGATAAAACTGTAAAGACGATCCTCCTGTTGAGTCATGGGGGAGGTTCAGAAAGGACCCCCTTGCCTTCTCAACTCCTCAGGGGAGAGTTTAGCTGCACCTGGATCCAGACTTCTCAGACTTGGTCAACAGTTTCTAGCTAAAAGACTACATATGCGCAATCAATCCTTTATACCACTTAGCTAGGATTTCAAAGTTTAGCATGCTGTTAATCACTTACCGAGAACCTGTTGTGGCAAGGAATCTCTCAACCTTAATGAGTGACCTTGAGAGGCATCCCTACTCAAGGGGAGATCTTGGTGTGCAGCCCACTGCCATGCAGGAGAGCTCAACAAGCTCTGGGCTGTCCACTATTTATGAGGTAAAATGATTGACTCAGCCATACTGACATACCACCCATATTTTGCGTAGCACCCAAACTGTGATCCTGGGGACTTAAGTGGGGCATTACCAGTAGCATGTTCTAGATTGGTCTTGTACAGCTTGAGTAATGCCCAAGTGCGCATGGCAGTGTCCTCACTTTTGAAGGAACCTGAGTTCTAGATAGATCCAAACAAACTTTTTGACAGGAAAAAAAATTTACACCAAACATGTAAATTTAATAACACTTCATCATCTGTTTTTATCTGTCTAGGAGATAAAATACACCCAGAAAAAAGTCACAGCTCTGAAGATGACTTGTGCAACTTAAGCAATTGACAAATTGCAGTTGTTTCTATCGGAAGTATTTAGTTAAGAGTGGACTTATCCATTACAAGAACTGAAGTAGACAGCCGAAGAGAAACCTTTAGCTTGATAGGGGTACTAATAATCAGTGTCACTCTTTACTGACCTAGATCTCTAGCAATATTTGTAGCAGATAAGTGTATATCAGTGAGGAGGTATCACCTGTCTGGTAAGCTGCATTAATTGGAGCATTCCTAGTGATGCAAGTTAAAACACTGAACTATTTCTTGCCTGTAGCATACCATGTTTTATAGGCCTCTGGTGAAATATTCCTGTGGTTATGCAATAATCTGAAACTTAAAAAATACTGTGCACTATAAAGACTGATAGGCATGCATATGGAAGAGTGACTTAGAGGGTTGGCTACTGAATTTCCTAAACTGTGTATATTTTTAGCACATTTTTATTTGACTTTTCTTGATTGAGATGCTAGCTGAAACTGCTTAAATTTTTTTTTGTGGTCAATAAAGTTGTGAGTTTAAGCTATTTTTTGCAGAGAACTTAAATATGATTAATTCTGAGTTCAGAAACAGTAAGATTCCTGCCATTGTGGGTCTGCTTGTATTTTTGAAAGGGACAGTGCAGAGGAACCAGTTGGATACTTTGGAACAATACAGCTGGAATAGCTTCTGCGTACCTATTTGGACTAGTCCTTCAGAAAGCATCATTCAGAACTAAAGCAAAGTAAATTAATGACACTGGTTTGAGTACTCAATTGAACCTACAGGATATGTGCAAGAAAGTACTCTTGCCGCACAGGGATCCTAAATGAATTTGCACTCATGCCTAGTTCTCTGGGGACATGGCTCAGCAAGCCAGAGACACTCTGTATGTGGAGAACTTAACCAATAAGAATTTAAGATTATTTTTTTCTGGATTCACGTAGATTATCTGTGTACTAATTGTTTCAACCATACCTCTTTCACTAACACATAACTAAATTTTTGCCTTGATCTTCGTACATTCTTGTTCAGCATTTTGAAACCACTGCATTAAACTTGTCTAGACAACTAGCAAATAAGAGAACCTTATTTAACCTTAATTATACAGTTTTGTTCTATGAGAAAGAAGTGGTCTTTGCTGAAAAGAAGCCCAGGACTGAATTACATGGTGTCAGCAAACTTCTGCTCAGAAAGGCTGGCAAGCTCTCACACATGAACAGTTTTTGCATTACTTGGAAAATCTAGTTGAGTCTTTAGTGTGGTATTGACAAGTAATGAAGTACATCACTCTTAGAATCATAGAATGGTTTGGGTTGGAAGGGACCTTTTAAAGGTCATCTAGTCTAACCCCCCTCAGCAGTGAGCAGGGACATTTTCAACTAGATCAGGTTGCTCAAAACCTGGTCCAGCCTGACCTTAAATGTTTCTAGGAATGGGGCTTTTGCCATGTCTCTGGGCAACCTGTTCTGATGTTTCACCACCCTCACTCTAAAAAATTTCTTCCTTACTCCTAGCCTGAGCCTACCCTCTTAGTTTAAAACCATTAGCCCTTGTCCTGTTGCTACAGGCCCTACTTTTGCCCTGTTTGATACATTTCAAATCTGCAGAGAAACCTGAGTTGCTCCTATAGGAGAATAATAGGTAAATAGTGTACACTAATTTTTCTGGTTGCAAATAATCAGGTGCCAAAACAGGCAATTTCAGTGCTGCCTTGGCAGTGCTCAGAGCACTGGTCTGGAGAAGGTAAATGGTGAACCAAGGCAATGAGCCAGCCTAGAGACACACGTGGGAGATACATGTGGCTCCTGCTCTACCACGCAGTCTCTCCAGCATAGCTGCTTCTCCCTGTTTCCTAACGCACTCTCTGACCAAACAGAAAATCCACAAGTTCCTAGCCTGCTATTTTTCATCTTAGAGGACAGGAGAAATTGATTAAAAAGTGTAATTGCCACTATGTAGGATTTTCTTCTAATTCTCATTGAGGTTTTGATTTATATAAGGGTCAGATGAAAGTGAAATCTCCTGAACAATATTGTTTGCTCCTGGTGAACAGAAAATTGGAGCAAACCTTGTTTTCAGAAGTGCATCGTTATTATAAGACAATGTTCAATGGCACAAACTGTCATTTAAAAATAAAAAAAATTCTGGGAAAAACCCTATTTTCAGTTTCAAAGCACTGTTGTGGTTAGAATTTTTGTTAGACAGCAAAATCTTTGGAATTACATTATCACAGATAAAAAACTTCAGCTGATAAATTAGTACTCTTTACACTGAAGCCAGATTTGCCCCGCAAAACAGATGAGGATCTGATCTGTTGTCTCTTTAACAAGTTCATTGCAGCACCTTTGCTGTCACTGGAAGTGAGACTGCATATGCTGTATAGCTGCTTAGTGATGGTCATCACAGGTTCTGGGGTGTACCAGTTGTTGGAGGCTTCGGATCAGATTGTCAGGTATTCCTAAACACTTAACATGTTCATATACCTGCTATATCACCAGTTTTAAGTGAATAATGATGATTACCTCTTCCGAGAAACAGTGGAAGTAAGCTTCACAGATTTCTCAACTAAATTTCTAAATACTTTTTTCTTCAAATTTTTTGAACTTTTGTGAGAACTTCAAAGGCTTTTGGGAGAAAGCTAATTAGTGCGAAAGGTTAAGAACATGCAGCAAAGATCACCATTATTTTGTGCAAGTTCTTTAAGGAAAGATTTGGATAAACCAGTATGAGAGATACAGATAAACCAGTCTGACTTTAAATTCATTTTGGGCAACAGTATTTCTCTAGCTCTTGACTTGTAATTGGCTTTTTAGGGTGTCCACTCTGCTTCCTAATAAGACATTTTGGTTTAAGAGCACATTCAGGAAAGTCTTTTGTTCTGTATCTTTGTTCCTTATTCCTTCAACTGAGTTCCAGAATCAGTCTAGGCTTTTATTTCCATCTCTTGTCAACACCTGGAGGACCATTTAATGTATCTACTTGTGATATATAGTATCTAAATTCAGTAATTCTCTGTGCTGTCACTTTATTGCTGACTTCTCACTAGTCGGTACTGAGATACCTTCTGCTAGATTACTCAGGCTTTCATGTGTCTATAGGCAAGTGAAAAAATAAAAAGGACCTGCTTCAGAATTTCTTTATTCCATGAAAAGGTTGCTTTTATATTGTAAATCTGAAGAAATAACTTAAAGCCTTCCATACTAATTGGTTATTCATGTGTTACCAATACTTTGACACTAGTACAGGCCTTTCAACAACTCAAATATTCTGAATGGTTTATAAAATCTGACAGAAGCCAAATTTAAGATACCATTAAAAATAGGTATCAGGTAGTACCTAAAGAAATCTAAAACCTAAATCAAAGATGTAGTGAAGGTGAAAATGGACAGTACTGTGAGCATATGTTAATAAATACTGCTATGCAACTTCTGATTTAAAGTAGTAGACTTCTAGAGCTTGTATCTGGTTCCTGATGGCTTGACAAGTAGGATGAAAAGCAGAAGGTTCTATAGGTACAATGGAACACACAGCAAAGTGTGTATTGACTGTCTTAGGCATGTTGCCAGGTGCCTTGTGCCGCTGTGCATTGTAAGCCGTGCTGGTGCTGTGCTTTGTTCTGGACCATGAAGGGATGAACTACAACAGCATGTGGTACAAAGCAAACAGGGTAAGCGTTCCTGTAAGGCCTCCAGAGCCCCGTACTGTAGTGATGTGTCTGTACGGAAAACACAAAGTTAAATCAGATTGTCCAAACCATGAATAGTTCAGTGTGATAACTTTTGTGCAAGATGATGGAAACTTAAAGGACAGGGGTTTATTCATTTTTCTTTTTTTTTTTGAGGGGAGGGGTTGTGGATTTAGTTGTTGGGGGTTTTTTTCGGGAAAAAAGGTGGGGTGGTGACATTGCTGTCTTTCAGCTCACTTGTTCCACATCTGGTTTGCTTTCATCCTTTCAGCAGCTCTCAGATCTCCCTTACAGTGAGGAAAAACAATGTTCTTTGTTTTGGCCAGCCTGGCAGCATCCACATGCACTGGGCAAGCCTAGGCAATGTATGTGCCATCAGGTAATGGAAGGCAGGGGATTTTGTGGGAGCTAAAAATATTGTCAGTGAGGGATACTGGAATGAGAGCAAGCTGTGGCTTTTGTCTTGGTCATCATGGGGAATAAAAAACACCTGAAATGCTTCATGTATGCCCAAGGTTGGGATGTGTAGGCCAGTGAGTGAACTAATTTGTGTGGTGTTAGTTGTGGAGAGTAGTGTGTTGCCAAATCATGTTACAGCATTTAAAAAAAATAATAAAGTGAACTTCGCAAGTGAAGCAAGATAAAAGGATAAAGTTACTTAAAAAGCTTGCTTATGGGCAAGATTTTAGAACAACCTGCATTGAAATTTCTTACATAATTTGTTCAGATTCCTGATTGAAACCCTTTCACCAGGGATTGCAGATGAAATTGTGACTTTTCTATTGTTTGTTGCTATTACCAGGCAAGTTGATTGATAACCACAGAAATGGATTTTCTTAATTCTCAGTTCTCTGCATATCTAAATGCACAGTGTTTTCTTCCCTTTAAAAGAGGGATGGGGAGTGCTTGACAGAATGTATGTACTAAAAAGCCAAAGAAAATGTATATGGGGAACTCCACTGATGAAAACATCTAGCTTCCAGTGCTAGATAATAGTTCATATAGATAAGTTCGTCTTAAAGTAGTTGTGAGAAACAGTTCCTATTAAAACTAAAATGTTTAAGAGCTGTAATGTTTATATTTACTTCCAGTTTCCAAGATCTGTTATTTGTATTGACAAGGAATGATTTTGCTGACAAAGTCTAATCCTGCTGACTCTGGCCTCTAATACTTTTGCTGTGAATGCTCTAACAGCTAACTAGATTGTTTTATTTTTTTAAACATCCATATAGTTAAATGTGAAGTATGATGACAAAAATGTTATTTATGAGAAGCAGAAAAGGATTGTTACTTATAAACCTCAACCCATAATTAAGGGATGTGCATGGGGGGAGATTTCAACTGTTAAACTATAATTTTAGTCACCTAAAGGATGAAGTACTTACCTGGTTCTTGCTACATACACTAAGCAGCAGGGGAGAATTCTTAGGGCTTTTGTTTTCAGATAGCAGAACTGCTAAGAATTTGATACAATGTTATCTGGTGATGCAATGAAATTTTTAATGTTTAGTCTCTTTGGAGTGCACCTGTCATACACATGGGAGGAGGGCAACCTATCTGACACTAATGAATGATGTCCTTTAGGTCTGTGAACATTTTGCATGTGAATGCAAGTATTTGAGAACTGAGCTCTGCTCCACTACATTGAAATCATAGTTTCTCAGTCATATTGAAGTGGATGAATAAAAGAAAATCTCTTCTGAAATAGCTAGTGAGCTCTTTCCTCTAATGTCCTCCTCCTTTGTCTCATGCTGTTACTCTCATGTCCACGTAGCGCAGTTCTGTGAAGGATGTACTTGTCGGGTAGAAATCTTGGTGAGAATAGGAAAATAGAGGTATCTGAGCAGTGCAGTAACACTAAGATCAAAATAATATTGGTAAAAGAATCTTGCTCTTCCAGAATATTAGATCAAACCTATTTCTAAAGACTACTTTTGAGAAGAGGCTTCAAGTTAACTTATGGTTCTCAGTGTCTTCTATATGAAACTGGTGCACTTGGGGAAAACTCCTGGGAACACTCTCCCCTGTGCTAGTTTCCTCATGTGAACAGAAGCTGATGGGTCCTATTTTGTGTGTTACTGATCATTTAATGTTGATAAGCAAACTGATACTATTCTGTTATTTTAGCAACATGATTGAAGTGTATCAGAAAAGTAATTATACATTTTTTTTAGTTGCTGCATCTGACCATGAGTAAACAGTATGTACAAATGCCTCTGACACAATTTCAGCTCTATAATATGTTTAAAATAAGATGGAAAAAACCCAACTTTTTTCTCATCTCCTAGGAGGAAGAGTTGAGAAAAAGTGGAGAGGCAAAGTACTTCCACCTAAATGATGACCTACACGTTTTAATTGAAGTATTTGCGCCACCAGCAGAAGCATATGCCAGAATGGGACATGCATTGGAAGAAATCAAGAAGTTCCTTATCCCTGTTAGTATTTTAATTTTTGAATAAAAATTTTGGTAGCCTTGAGTGAGAAATTTTGTGTATTTTACTAACTTACTGTACAATATTGGTCAGGTCATGTTGCATGATTTCCTTCACCTGTGATATAGGCAGTTATTGGGTGAATGCATAACTGTCCATATACATGCATCTCATGATACGACCTATAGTAAAAGAGCAACTTATTCTTAACTGGTTATGTGCAAAATATTTTAAGTCTACAGATAATTGTAAAAACTTGTAAAATGTGGAAAAACAACTTTGTTCGATTAAGGTATGGCTTTTCTGTGTTCCTGTTACATCTGAAGCATCAGCATAGGGTTCTGTTTCATTAAGAATAAATAAATCTGACAATGTAGTATTGCTTCCACCCATAATCCTGGTTTAGTATTCAGTGCTGAGAATCAATACAACTTTATCTTTTTTTTTTCACATAGCTAGTGATACATGGGTTATACTTGTCTTCTGGTGTATACTTCAGCTTGTGATGTATGAATGGTAAAAGGAGATGTGATTTCCAGCATAAGAGTGTACTGCAGGTTTGGGATATGTATAGGCAGTGGTATGGCAGGGTTTTCAGTGTCCTACAGAAGATTCCTTTATTTGTTTCTCATGTAAGGACTGACCTCAATTGCTTTGTGATGTTAAACTGCTTGGAAAATTCCAAACTGTCAAGCTGGGACAGCTGAGTGGAAGCTGGGGTAGAAGGTGAGGTGAGGCATGAAGCTCCTAACTTTTTATTGGTTATCAAATGAATGAATAAAGCAAAGCATTCTCAAGGTGCATTGACTAATATTTATTTTTACTGCTGAAAATGTTGTCCAAGTGTTAGTCTTTATTTGTGTCAGGTCTTGGAAATGTGGGAGACCTAGCTAAGCGAACATTGCTAAGGTGTATAATCTGAGTGACAGCAGCATCAAAATGTTTGAGGGTATAGTCAGTGTAGCTGTATTCAGGATCAGCTGGGGATGGATGCCTCTTGTTTGGCCACTACAGCCTGTTGTGGGTAGAACTGCCAGCTCTACTTTGAGCTGAAACAGTTGGTGCTGATGACCTGACAGTATGTATGCATTTTGGGGACTTTAATTTGTACTAAACCTAGTCCAGACCCATGAAACTGAAGTCCCCAAGTCAATGAGTTGATGGTGTGCTCCTTGAGTTTTTTCTTCTGGCATGTTTTTCTTTCAATGAAAGTCAATTCATATGCCCCAGTACTGCTCCATGACAGGAACCAGAGCATGGTAAGTAATGATCATCAGGAGGTTCATTCAGGAATACATCCTGATGTGAAATAACGCACTAATGTAGGTGCAGCTTTTGATGGTTAAAAACTAAATGTCTTGAGCATTATGTTCTCATGTTATAAAGAAGCAAGCACTGCATAATAGTTTTTTCTACAGGTTCCACATGGCTTTTGTCTTGAGGTTTACGAATAGGTAAATTTAAAACATATTGTTCAAACATCCTAACTGATCTGGGGATACTGAACAGAATATTTGAAGGAATGCTGGCCTGTTATGATGTTGAAGGTTACTGTAGTTGCATGATTTGTGATTCGATTGTATGAAGTGATAAGGAAGAATTAACTTCTTGGCTATTCTAGTGAGCAAATACCTGCTTTCTTTTTAGATGGAAATATGATCAATTATAGATGAGTGCTTTTCTGCATGCACTGGAAGTAAGGATATATCTGGTATTTGCATGCCTTCTTCATCAGAGATCTTATTTGTCTTTGTTAGGCTTGATTCACCTAATCATAATAAATGAAGTAAGCTTGTCAAAACCTAGCCATTACTCTGCTGCTGTGAAGCCAGTAGAATTAGACTGGTAATGAGCAGTTCCATTCATTGGTTTTACACTTTTCCATCTCAACATTTGATCATTGCGCTTTTATTGTGCTGAGTTGAACTGATTCTACATAATCTTTTTGGAACTATGGAATCAAGCAAGCACTCCTAATTTCCCTTTGGCTTTTCAAATGTAATCTTAGCCGAATGGTTCTAAAAATGCCTAAATCACTTCTGCCCACCTCGCCCTTGCAGCAGCTGCTCCAGGAAGCAATAAGGAGCAGCTTTGTCTTCTCTATAGAACTACTATTTGCTTAGTTCAGTCCTGTTCCTAATGCTGTGTAGGGAGAAAATATCTTGCATGTATCTTGATGACTCGGTCACTCCTACAGAAGAAAACATCCTCCATGTTCAGAGAAGACCGTAGTCAGTCAGGATGGGCAATATTCGTAAGAAGAGAGTACATCTATTAAACTGAAATTTGTCAGCAACATTTGACTGAAATTTGAGTGTCACCTCAGCATGAACTGTACAGGGATGAGTACAGTCTAAAGGTTTCCAAGTCCATCTTGTGTTCTAGGTGAGGAAAAGATTGCTGCCTCCTCAGTTGACTTGAAGTGTACTGTTTTCCAGTAGTGGGCAGTCAGAAGTTGACCATCTGTTACTTGAAGAATCCAATTCAGTCTAATGGATTAACAGTACTTATCATGGCTTCCTTGTACTACCCCTTTGCTCTGTACCCTCTTGCAGCTTCTGGCGTGTGTGATATGGACCATATTTTCGGTTCTTTGCCTTTACACAGTGGAGTCCTTGTCTGTGACTGAGGCGGCTGGTATGTCTGGTAGTATGCTACTGGAAAAATCAGAAAGCATCAGGGAGAAAAGAATAAGGACTTAACATGCGTACTGGCAACCTAAGCACATCTTTGTTAAGAAATCAAATGTAATTATTGTGAAATGATCAAAGGTGATTTTCCAGGAGCCCAATTCTCCCCAAGACATTCTTCTCAGAAGATATAAAGGGCATCCCTCATACATGTTATGTCAGAACTTTGAGACCTGTATGTTTGTGGTACAGTTCCTTTGCATTTTCTTTCAAAGCTGAATTTTTGTTGCATAGAAATTTTGTATTTTTAGTCAGTTGTGGTCCAGCAACAGATTACAAATATAAAACGAGTTTCTGTACAGTAGTTGGCCAGAGTAGTGTTCAATTGCCTGATTGTGTTCTACTCCTTGTGATGGCCTGGCTGTGCTTTGGGTACAAGCAGTTTTGTAATGGAATCTGTTTCTCCAAAGCTTCAGTCAGTTTGAAACAATTGATTCATCTTTCAGACTTTTTTCTTGTTCACTGGTTGGTTTTCTGCTGCTAAGTATGATCTTACATGGGCAGTTGTGGGTTAAACTTAAGAGCCTGTACAAGACAGTTTGAACAAAATGCTTTTAGAGCGCCACTTTTTTAATGCTAGTAACTATTTTCTTCAATGGCATGTAAAGGAAATCTTATTTCTGTTCATAGAAGTCTAAGGAAAGTGGAATGTCAAGAGTTCATTGCTGTATCTGTTACTGTGATGCGCTTGTTTTGGAGGTTGGCTCAGGGTTCCTGAAAACTCTTGCTTATTTGAGAAATAACATATTAATATCCCATGTAAATAACTTCAGCTTTCTTTTTCATAGGCCTCAAGAGGTTTTGTGCAGAATAAGGGACAAGGCATGTGTCTTCAGCTTGTTTACTGTTGCATATTGTAGAATTTAAATTTTTGGTGCCCTTTTTATTAGACAATAGTGCATGTGTGTATTGAATGAATTTCCTTGTTTAATCTTTAACTCCTGATTTTAAAAGTGTAGCTATCTATAATCTATTCCTTCTTTTTGAGGGGCTGTTCTCAACAGAGTGGGTTCTGTTACTGCTTTGCAACACCAGGCAACGACATTTCCCCTGTTCTTAATACATCATTCTACAACTGGAACTACAAACCAGATCTCAGCTCAGAATATGGCACCTTGATTTTGTTGTTGTTTCACCCTAGTTACGGCATTCTAACATTGGCATTTTAATTGGTAAAGCTATGTGGAGGTAATATGCAGTGGGAAGGAAAATAATGCCTCAGCAAAACCTGCAATTAATATGTAGAATTCTTTTAGAAACTTTGACTGAATAATATGCCTATTATATTATGAATATTAAAATTTTCAGTGCGATGTTCAGCTTTTTAAGAGGAAACTTTCAGGAGCAGTGTATTCTGGTAGTAACTTGGTGTGGTGGTTGAACAGTTTGTTTTTCTCGCTCTGCCCCCCCTGTTTTAGGATTACAATGATGAAATCAGACAGGCACAACTTCAAGAATTAACATATTTAAATGGTGGCTCAGAAAATGCAGAAGTTCCAGTAGTTCGTGGAAAAGCATCTATTCGAGCAAGAGGAGTGCCAGTTCCTGCTTTGTCCAGGTAAGTATCTGAGCTGCAGTGGAATTTCATTTGAATGTACCTATTTTAAGCTTTTCCCTTTAAACACAACACTACCCATGTGCCCCCCACCCCCAAGTACCCAGTGAAATACATGAAGGATTCGCATAATATAAGCAAAAGATTAGGGAAACAGTCGAGTCATTGGAGATAGCCTAATTGGTTTAGACTGCATTAACAGTGGTGGTGGGTTTTGTGGCATGAAACTTGAATGATACCTATGTTAAGAAACGGTGTGCATCACACAAGGTGTTCAGTCTTAATGTGAGCATCTGCTTGACTTCTAACTGGGTTGTTCCTTCAGGTGCACTTAGGGTCTATGTGTGGGCGCAGTGAAGCTCACAGCTTTAAAAAAAATGGTAAATTTAGCTTGCCTTGATTGACATACAAATTTCAGAGCAATTTCTTTAACCTATGGAATACACATTCCTTTTTTACTGTATTGCTAAGTTCTTGTAGTCATGATGAAAGTTACAGAAGTGCTTTGGTAGTAGAATTTGGATTTAGTCTCATTTGAGTAGCACTTAGTAAAAGTGGCTTTTGATTCAGGAATAGGCAAGTCTACTGCTTTGCTTTGTTTCTCTTTGACACAGGAGATGTTTTGTTTCTACTTTAGCATCCCCTGTCTTTGCAGTACTGAGATGACAGCTACAACTCTTTTGAGTACTGAAGTGTGAAAACGAAGTGCATAACTGTTTCTGTTACAGTACAGAGAGACTGTGGCTGCAGCAGCTAAGTGTAACTCTTCTACAGTAAACTATTTTCCTTCAGTTGTAGCTATGGTTCTTACTAATGCAAGCTTGAAACCTGCATTTCAGGTTTTCAAATTTCAAAACAGTATTCTGAAGTGTTTTAACTCAGATTAAGTGTGGTGGGGAAAAAAGGCACTGAGGAATTACTCCATTTATATAGATCTACTTACACAGTTACATGTATCCTGATCGTGACTGCAAACACAATGCAGAAGGATCTTAATCTAGAGAATTTACTTACTGATGGTTGTCCTGTAAGAATATCACTATTTTCTCTAAATCAACAATTTTTTGTTCTTCTATGAAGTAATAATTGTGTAATATCTGTTCTGCTTCTTGATTTTTTTAATGTTCAGAGCAGTGGTTCCAAGTGACCAAGGCTCACTTCCTTAGCCCTGTAATCAGTCATACAAAAGTGCTTGCGAATTAGAGACCTGATTTGATTTTGGAGGGTGGTTTTTTGCTAATCTGACTTCAGTTCTTAAATATCTGTTTTTAACTTTGCCATAGATGCCTGTAATGGTTGTTACAGACATTCGCTACAGATACACTTACAGTTCTAATTTGTGTTTTCATTTTTCATGTCCTTAAGCTAGTGTTTCTGGGATATAGAAGTTGTTTGGTTTGATCTTACCACTAAAGCTTGATACCTAACTTCCACTACTAGTATCTAGTACATGAATGCATAATTAATTTATAGGACTGAATTCCTAACATCACTAGTTCCATCCTCTGGATTTTGGTAAATTATTTTTTTCAATCTCCAATTTATGCAAGACACATACGCTGTTACATAGTTCACAAAATCCTTTGTAGTTGGCCTACAACTATTGAAATGGCTTCAAGGCAAATTTAAATGTTATTAGTATTTGACTTGGAGGTGACAGCTAAAAATTGTGGTTTTGTCATCTCCATTTTTCTTAAATGTTTGAAAGAAAATTCAGACGTTGTTGGTTTGACTTGTCCTTACTTCAAGGCTTGTCTTAAACTCAAAGACTTTTTCCCTTCAGAAATTGAAGCACTCTGTTAGCATAATCCTTAAGTGAAATTCAGTGCTACTGAGATAATACAGCCATTCAGTTAAAGATCTCAACTCAGTTGTGATGCTCTGATGCTTTTTTAGCACAAATTAACAAAGCTTTCCTTCAAGAAAAGTATTACTTACTGAAATTAAAGTATTTGTCTTAGTATTAAATAAAACGGTTTAATAGCAAGCATCCCTGAGATTTCTCAGGCTTTGCTTTAACCTCTCCTGGCCTTGTAAAGTGAAGCCTAAAACCTTGATCCTAACCTCCCTTTATAATCTATAGAATACTTTTAAGGTATCAACCTTGATACATGTAACGTCCTGTTGAGGATGCAATATCTGAATGTGTTTTAAGTTCCCAATTTTTTTAAGCCTATATTATTCCTGAATATTTTCACTTTAAAAAAGTACTAATTTATGCCTTTTTTTACTCCTTATTAGACATGTTGAAACTGGAGATAATGCATCTTATCAAGTGCCTTCTTTTAAGAAGACTTGTTACGTGTATATTTAGCTCCATACCAAAATTTTACTTTTTAGAAAACAATACATTTGTTGTGCTTGCATACCAAATTCTAGCTTGTGCACAGGTATGGTAAGTAAATTCCTAACAGTTGTAATTTGATAACTTTTTATTCTGCTATTTCTGGATTAACTACAGGTTCAAAATAAACATGTGTTACCATTCTTATTAATGTGCACATTTTAAGCACATTTTGCCAATAAAGTAGCATTTTCCTCTCTAAAAATTCACATTCCTATTGCAAGCATAAGTAAACATAAAATTTAAGGCTCACTCAATTGTGACTCAAATTAAGATATACTGGGAAAGTGAAATTCTAGAGGATGATGATAATAAGCCTGAGCATATGGATAATCTTCCTCGCTACCTTGGGTTGGGTAGAGGGAACAGCTCATGTTACTTACAGCTAGACATCACTGTTAAAATCATAGAATGGTTTGGGTTTGAAGGGATCTTTTAAAGAAAGATTCTGAGAGCCCCATCCAGCCTGGCCTTGGACACATGCACAGCTTCTCTGGGCAATCTGTTGCAGTGCCTCACCGCTTTCATTGTAAAGAATTTTGTCCTTATGTCCAATTTAAACCTACCCCCTTTCTGTTTAAAACAGTTGCTCCTTGTCCTGTGACTGCAGACCCTGACTAAAAGTCTCCATCTTTATTATAAGCAGCACTCCTTAAATGTTGAAAGGCCACAGTAAGGGAGAGTTGATTGGGTTCACTCCCCAGATTGAGATGAATTGTATTTGGAAGCAGATAGACTTGGTTTTCACAAAGATGGGGGAAGGAAAAGGTAATTGCTTACAAAGCCAACATGTAGGTACAGTCTAATTAAAGAAATAACAAAATTCTGTTTTATGCTTGCATGAGTGTGTGGATTTTTTACTTTTCCATTTATTCTTTTTATTCATATTTCAGTGTGTGCATGGCTGGAATCCTAATGGTTGAATGACTGTCACCCTACCTGGGGAAAAATAACTGTTGTAGGTTAGAATTTGCTGTCTTACATGTCAGAAGTAATATGAGGTGATGTGGATCACTGCTGCAGTTCTTCACAGCTTCCAGTTCTCCTGTCATGTCTGGAATAGACTGGTTTATTTTTTGAAGAGTAACTTTTTGTTGAACATGTAGGTACTGTGCTGCAGAAGATTCTGAACTGGCAAAGCCAGTTCAGGATCCAGGACAAAGGCAGGTATTATGCTCGGTGTGTTTTGTGTCTTTAGTCTTGTGATAAATCTCCCAATTCTCACAAAACTGAAACATGGACATACATATGACTGTTCTAAGTTAAAAATGTGAAATAAAACTTGCATAAGAGTAACTTCAACAGTGGCTCATTTTAAAAAAAATTAAAAGGCAGGAAGCCTAGCTCTGAGTGGTATCCAGATGTGTTTGGTATTTTGGTGCTAACATTTTAAAATAACAGGTCTGTGTTTCACATGTTTAATACAAAACCTGAACAAAAGTATTTACTGTTTGAGGAACATTAGGAACATTTTAGTTGTATGAGTTGGTAAAATACTATTTTATTGGCAATCTTCACAGGTACTAATCCAATTGTACTTCTAAACATTCACAGATTTTTTGAGTTTCTTTCTAACATAGTATAATGTGATTTTAAATGGTATTAGATTTTCTTTAGAATGTTTTTCCACACATTAAACTACTCAAACAGTGAGAGGTTGATCAATCACAAAATGCAGTGCTTCAGTAGTACTTTAACTGTACACAGTAAGGTACACTTTTCAGGTTTTGTATATAGTAATTATAGAAGATAATTTTGATACTGGATTTACAAATCACATTGGCGCATTCTAATACTTCTGTGAAAGGCTTGTTCTCTCATTCTGTAAGGTATTTATGGTACCTTTACAGAAATTAAGTACTTAATTTACTCTTTTTCTCACATACTAAATTGCAAGTATAAGTAATGAGAAAATGTTATGGGGGAAA
Organism: Falco peregrinus; assembly: GCF_023634155.1. NCBI lineage: Eukaryota > Metazoa > Chordata > Aves > Falconiformes > Falconidae > Falco > Falco peregrinus. The sequence goes on from NC_073723.1 coordinate 3,076,949, forward strand.
GAGTCAGGTTCCAGCAGAAATCGTTTTCATGACATTATCTTAAAGGAATGCTGTGACATATGAGTTAAATTCTATTATTTTCCCCACTATGTTGGTACACTGTTCTGTGTAGTGAAACAAAAGATATTAAATGAGTTACTGGGATTTGCTTTATTTAGTCTAGTCCATGGTAACCAGATTGAAAAAGACCTTTTTCTGCAATGAAGAGCCTGTAAGTTGATTACCCAGCTTTGGGAATAAAATTATTCTTAAATTAACCACCTAAATTACTTGTGTATTTAATGGGGAAGAGTTAACTTCCTTCACTGGATTCACTGCTGCCAAATTAATAAATCCAGGAAAATCAAAACCAAAATGATAAAGATGTAAGAAAATTTCAAAGTTTCTTGTAGCCAGAATAATCTGGTTTACAGCAGTAAAATGTTTCTTTGAGAATAGGATGCAATGGTCTCAAGTACACAGATAATCACAGTTGCTAAAGCATGTCTGGAGGTGACAATAATGGCACCTGGCTAGAAGCTAGGATATGCTGAGTATGTTTAAGTACTGTCTATTTAAAGACATGTAAAGCCTATTTAAAGCATATTTAGTAGAAAATACAGTTAATAGGTACTTAAAGTGTAGGGCTGCCCTCATCCAAAGAAATCTGTGAGATTCTGAATAGTATCCTGTCCTAATATTCAGAAGAGTAGAGTTTTAATTAGAACCGTAGCAAAAAGAAAACCAAACACTAGTTTCTTCTGTGATGCTTCAGTACTCCTGTATTTGCAGTCTTGTAAAACTGAGGAGTTGCCAGCAAGGACCTTTTTTATTTCACATGTCCTGAAAATACGGCATGTTAACTCTGTTTCGAAGTATTACACAATCAGTGTGTACAAAAATTTTGAAGACAGGTATGTGGGAGGTTCTGTGCCCATTTGTGCACACAATTAGCCTGGATATGTTGGCAGTCAGAATACATAAAATATGTTCATATGAGCACCAGGGTAAAGAGGATATTCAAAAGGCTTCTGAAAGGGAATGAGATGACAGCATGGTAGGGAGGAAGGAAAATAAAAGCAGAAAGACCCTTCTTGTACTTCAGAATATGAGCAGGTCAAGTCTGACATGGGCTGACAAATGAGTTTTGATAATGTACAACGTTCAAGGTTTGGGAATAATGCTTTGTGGCCTGTAGAAGTGGAAACAAAGATTTTTTTTCTTCTGTAACAAAGAAATAGTGGAAGGATTAAGAGGGCTAACTGATCAAATTTCAGATTCAGAAGCATTTTAATTGAGAGCTAATATAGCAGTTTTCTTTATCAAAAGGAAGTTACTTCCAGTAGTTATGCTGCTTGTAGTGAAATCATGAATTACGTACTTGAACCAAAGTTGTGGGTCAAGACTGTTTCATAGTTATTTGAACAAATGTGCTATATTTTTAAGCGGGAATTTGGTATCTAATCACTGATGCTTGAGTTTCAAAATCTACTTTTCTAAACCTGTAATTAACATGATAGAGTATTTGGTTTTGGGAGAGGAACTCTTCCTTGTTTTAAAAGTTTTGATGTCACCTGAAATCTCCATGCCAAGTAGCCTTTCTTTTCAAATTAAACTAAAAGTTATTTTAGGTGGTTTTATAAAGAAAAAAGTCTGTAGGCCATGTGCAAAGACAAGAAGAGTTGGTGATGGCAGCTGAAATTTGGCCTGCAGAATGATGTCCTTGGTCAAACCAGCAAGCAGTGAAAGACTTGGAAGGACTGGGAGTCATGATGAATTTGATTTGATGGTAAGGTGTATCTGTGAATGTGATAGCTCAGAGCTGCGATATCTTGATTTGGATGAAATAAGTATAAAAATGAATCTAAATGTTAGTAGGTGCACCAAGGTTTTTGAATTGATAGGCGAGACAGAGTGGAAGAAAAAGGTAGAGAAAAGACTGCCTGCAATTTTTTCAGAGACCTGAGAAACTGATGGATACCCCTCAAAAGTAGTTCATTAGGAGAGGGGAAAGCCCAGGAAAGTGAAAGAGCAAGATTCTAAAAGGAAAATGTCATTGGATCAAAAATGGTAAATACAACATGGACTATGTGGAAAAACTTTGTAGGAAATCTAGCTGAAAAGTCATTAGATACCTACTGGAAGTGCTTTCTAATACGGTGTATATTTGCACACCACTGGGTATAAAGGGAAAAGTCTATTAACACATTCACTAAACTTAATGGTAGTAGTGGTTGCTTACATTCGAGTATGTGTGAGTGAAGCTTTTACTTAAAAATAAACTACTTCAACCTTAAACACCTGGAGAAATACAGAAATTATAAAGAATTGAAATGGAAAACAAGAGTAGACAAGATGGATCTGAATTGAGAGCTGTGTTGGCTAAGCATAGACAGAAGACGAGAATTGTGGGATGTGTGGGCACTAAACCACCCTAGGGTCATTGGTTCTGCCCCCATGGATAGACACGTTGCTGCATGGGCATGAGTAGAGATGGGTTAAAGGAGTCATAAGTGATGTGAGGGATGTCAAAGTCAACAAGATGTGCTTCTATGAATACTTAAGTAGCAGTAGGAAGACTAGGGAAAATGTGGGCCCACTGCTGAATGGCACAGGGGCCCTGGTGACACAGGGCATGGCAAAGACTAAGGTACTTTAATGACTTTTTGGGCTCAGCCTTTACTAATAAGAGGGGCCTTCTGAAATCCTAGGACCCAAAGATGGGGGGGGAAACTACCTTTGGAAGAGGATCAGCTTAGAGAATAGCAAAGCAGACTGGACACGAGTCTGTGGGCTCTGATGGGATGTACCCATGAGTGCTGAGGCAGTTGACAGATGTCATTGTGAAGCCACTTTCAATCTTTGAACAATTTTGGATATTGAGAGAGGTGCCTGAGGACTGGAGGAAAGTAAATGAGACTTCCCTTCAAAAATGGCAAGGAGAACCTGGTGAACTCTACGGCCAGTCAGCCTCACCTCAGTCCCTGGGAAGGTGATGGAGGAGCTAATCGTGGAAATTTCCAGGCACATAAATGACAAGGTCATCAGGAGGAGTAAACATGGATTTACAAAGGGGAAGTCATACTTGCTCAACATCTGTCCTGGTGGGTAAAGGGAGAGCAGTGGATATTGTCTGCTGTGACTTTGGGAAGGCTGTCTCTAGTAAGATCCTCATAGAGAAACTGTTGATGTGTAGGCTGGATGAAGAGAGGTGGATTGGAATTTGGCTGAATGGCTAGGTCCAGAGGGTGGTGATTGGTGGTACAAAGTCCAGCTGGAGGCCAGTAACAAGCAGTGTACCCCAGGGATCAGTGCTGGGTCCAGGGCAGTGTACCCTCAGCAAGTTTGCAGGTGACACTGAACTGGGAGTAGTGAGTGATATGCCAGAGGGTTGTGCTGCCACGCAGAAGGGACCTTGAGAGGCTGGAGAAATGGCCTGATAGGAACCCCATGAAGCTTAGCAAGGGGAAGTGCAAAACCCTGCACCTGGAGAAGAACCCCATGCACCAGAATATGCTGGAGGCCACCCAGCTGGAAAACAGCTTGGCAGGAGAGAACCTGGGTGGACACCAAGTTGAACATAAACCAGCAATGTACATTTGCTGTGGGGAGGGCTAATGGCATCCTGGGCTGCATTAGTGTTGCTTGCAGGCTGAGGGAGGTGATCCTTCCCCTCTGCTCATCACTGGTGAGATCTTACTTGGAGTGTTGATTCCTTTTCTGAGCTCCCCAGTACAAAAGGGACATGGGCATATACTGCAGAGTTCAGTGAAGGGTCACAAAGATGACGAAGGGTCTGGAGTATCTCTTCTGGACAAGAGCCTGAAAGCTGAGACTGTTCAACCTAGAGAAGAGCAGGTTCTTTTCAGTGGTGCCCAGGGACAGGACAGTGGCACACACTGCCTGCAGATGTTGTGAAATCTCCATCCTTGGAGGTGTTCAAAAACCACCTGGGTATGATCCTGGGCAGCTGGTTCTAGGTGGTCCTGTTTGAGCAGGAGGTTGGATCAGGTGACCTCCAGCAGTCCCTTCAAACTTAAACCAGTCTGTCATTTGGTGATTATGTGTCATAGCAGTCATAGTGGCTGAGGCCGTAAGGCAGTCTGTTCTATCCCTGCATGTTGATAGCCCTGGATTCTTACATTGGAAATGACTGCTGTGTAATTCCTTTTGTACCTTAGAATATCTCAAGCTGGAAGGGACCCTTCAGGCTGGAGACTAAATCCCTGCTCCTTGCAAGACTACCTAAAACTAAACCATATGATGAAGAGTGTCATCCAGACACTCCTTGCACTCTGCCAAGCTCAGTGCCCTGACCGCTTCCCTGGGGAGCCTGTTCCAGTGATGGACCACTCTCTCAGTGAAGAACCTTTTCCTGATGTCACATCTGAACTTCCCCTGAAGCAGCTTCATTCCATTCCCTCATGCCCTGTCTCTGGTCACCAGAGAGAGGAGTCAGCACCTGCCCTTCGACTGCCCCCCTCGAGGAAGCTGTAGACTGCGATGAGGTCACTCCTCACCCTTCTCCATTCCTTTGATGGTTCCCATTGGATTCTATCATATAAGCCTCAGTTGTCATTTGTAGTATGAAATGCCTTGATCTACTTAGTTTTTCCTTATTTGTAAGCTGTTCTATACTGTCAGTCATCTTTAACATAGTTTCTGATGTACTTCCAGTTCATTTATGTTCTTTCCAAATTAGAAGTAACAAAGTTTTCTGTTCTCTATATTTCTAAAATTATATTAGATTTTACTATCCTGACCACTGGGCCAATCTTAATTACAGGTTCTGCGCTATTCACTACTGGTAGAACATCTATTACTTCATACAATGTTAGGACATACAAGTTTATATATATGTGTGTATATTAACTCCTGAGTGTCCCCTCTTATAGTTTGCTGCTTTTAATTTTTTTTTTGCTATTTTCATTCAGGTTGGGATTCAGCTACAGATGAAAGAGCTAGGCACCTGAAGTCCTGTTGTAGTTTATAGAAAGCAATTACTTCTATTTGCTCCTTTTGTTCTGCAGTTTGCCTCTAGGACAGTTGGCAGCACCATCCAATGCATTCCCCAAAAGGAAAGGCTCTACCATGAGAACCCTGTCCAGGCTTTCTTGACTGTGTGGCAAAAACCTTAATGTATACATACATCTATACATATGTTACTGTTTTTCACTGGTGATTGAGCCTCACTTTGGCAGGTTTCCCAATTCTAGAATGTTTGAAGGACTTTTTTTTTTAGGCTTTTGACAAATTCCTTAAATTGTCTCTGACCTGCTTTTCTGATTATTTTACATTTGTTTTATTAGCATTTGTCCTTTGAGGTTAGGTGTGGGTTCAGCTTTTCAAGCAATACCTCTTTTAATACCTCTCCTTACCCTGCTGTTCTCACCTTACTGAGCTCCTTTTGCCCTTTCTCAGGCTTTTTTGACAATAGTTATGTATTTACTGTGACATCCCATAGGTTTCTCTAAATGTCTTCCTATATTGTGTATATACATTTCACTCTTTTAAATCTTTTAAAACATAATTTGAAAAAGGGAAGCTATATAAATTAAGCAATACTGGAACTGATCTGTTGTTTTTACAAAGGTATGCAAAGGTTCCTATTCAAGTGGTTCCTCAATATTTTGAGTCAGTTCCTGTTCATCATTCATGTAAATCAAACTTCTGTAGTTCCCTGAGAACTTCTTAATGAATTAAGAACAATCTACTGTTTTTAAAAATCTGCTTTTAGCATCATGCCCTGATATGACTCAAATCTACATGGTGGTAATTGAATTCTCCTGTTACTGGGTTTCCTATCTCTGCACCTTTCTAGTCTCCTCCAGCCTGGGTCAGTAACCATCTGAGTGCTGCAGTACAGAACTATACATCTCAGATTGTTAATTCTTCCTACACTAACTCTCAAAAAAAGCATGTAAATTGTCTCATAATATAGGAGAGATTATTTCCCACCCATCACCACTGCAATCTTATTAACTGTTTTTTGAAATGCGGAAAAGACTTTCTCATCATGTGGATCTGGTGTTCTAATTACTCTTCAAGAATAAATCTATGCTGGCTCTAAAAAATGTATTTTTTTCTCCCTCAAATGTTTTTTTCCCCATGTTTTTCAGCGTGTCCCACTTCCTGCTGCTTTCACTTGCACCCTGTCTGAAGGATGCTGTGAAGATTATGGCTAGTCATTCTTGAATCTTTTTACTGACTTTTTTTTTTAACTTGGTATTGACTATTGTCTATGCCAATAGGTGCATTTCCCTTTCTTTGGCTTCACTTGGAAAGTATCACATTTGCTATTTCTTTATATTACTTCAGCAGGCTGTGTCTGGGAACTTCACTGCTCACCCCTGCCCCCACTACAATGAAGTCAAATAAGCAGCTGGTACCCTGTCCTGAGGAGGCATTCTACAGAGTAGCCAAAACCAAGTAATAAGCACAGTTTTACATCACTTACTCTCTAGGCTTGTTTAAAATACTTTGTGACCGTGTTTTGATCTGTGATTAGAATTAATAAAGTCTATCCTGATCGTATTTGCATTCTTCATTTAGTGATGCAGTTTTTCAAATATATTTATTTGTGATAAAATTATTCAATTTTTTTCTGATAAGTTTGCCAATGAGAATTTATGTGACTGACTTGAAAAGGGATAGAAAATCTTAAGGCCAAATCTGGATCTTTTAAATTGGAAATTTCTACTGAAATTGGGACAGAGTATTTTCACTCAGTACTCTCAAGAATATTTAGATGATGGCTTGATAGATAGGGTAGTGTAGAGCTTGTACTTGTTTTTCTTCTGTGTATCTGTTACAGTATACAGTAAGGGTGTGACTTCCTTGGAACAAGTCTATTTGCCTACAGAGCAGTCATTTAAACTCTGTTATGGTCCATGGGGTGAAATGATCTCCTTTAAAAAGGTGATCTCTATTAGCAATGCTTTAGACATCCTGTTAAAAACAGAGTAAATGATGCACATGTCTCACAGACTGTACCTCTAGGTCTCTCCCTTTACCATGGGGGGGGTGGGGTGGGGAGACATGGGATGGGACATGCCACCTCTAAATGGATCAAATAATTTTGAAACCTGTTTTGGTTTAGCTCTGATTTTTTTTCATCCATACGTTAAGTCTCCAAAGTAATGGAACGCAAGCTAATGCCCATCATTCTTTCAGAAATTTAAAACCAAAATATACTCTTATTTCTTGTTCTTAAGTGTGTACAGAGCATCAGGTTATATCCTATAATCACCCTGCACATTTATTACATGTTTGAATGTTTCCTGCAGCAGCTGGAAATCTCTTCTTTGAAAGCAGAAGAAAATGTAATTTTTCTGACCCACTCAATCTCTTACATGCAGTGTGGTCTTTGGATTGCATTTAGAAGCTTATACAGGATCAGAAGGGAGCTGCAACTGATTCCTCTGTGCAGGGTTTGAGTATGATATAGCCTGACAGCTTCAAATTAACCTCTTCTATGATTGTGATTTCACATACTGTAAGTCAAATTCTAGTGAAGTTGACTGATTCCAGCAAATTGGTTTGGGTGTCTCTATATGTGAGAATGACTCAAGCTAGTGAGAAGTTCACTGAATCATGTCTAGTTTGTATCTTTCAGCATTTTTTGCATAGTGTGGATTTGCACTAAAATGTAAAGAAAAATGACAAACTACAAATCTCTTTTAGACTTTTGCTGGCTGTGGGGGAGGGAGCTGTTGAAAAAGAGGCCATGGGTGTCATATTTAGTGGTAAGTGATCCATATATTCACAGGGGCCGTGGAGGAGTGCCTCCACCACCAGCAGGAGTACCAAGAGGGGCACCAGCACCTAGAGGAGTGCCTCCCAGTAGAGGACCAGTCAGTCGTAGCCGTGGACTTCTAGCACCCAGAGCAAGAGGAGTACCTCCACCAGCAGGCTACCGGCCCCTTCCACCACCTCCAGCACAGGAGACTTATGGTGAATATGTAAGTTGATCTGTTGACGTACCAGGTGTAAAGTGTTTAGTTTTGGAGGGGTGATCCTGACTCTCTCTTAAGGACTTGGTAGAATCTCTTTAATTAGTACCTAATTAAGTCTTGCACCCAGATTCTATGGCAGATGTGGTCATCTCTTCTCACCTTTTCAGACTTGGTGTTTCATAGCAATAAAACTTCAGGTTATATGTACTACGATAGACATAGTGCATTCGGCAAAACAGTTGTGTACCTCTTAAAATATTGTATTGGGTTTCTGCTTTACGAAAATCTGAAAAATCACATTGTCAGTAGATTTTTTAATTCTCAACTAAAACTGAGAATAATACTCCACTCTTCTTCCTAAACCTATCTTTGTGGTCATATAGCTGTTCAACGATTAGATAATAAAAATATTTCTATGAAAACTTCAGAATTGATACTAAAATTTTAACTGTGTATGGTTTATCTCCGTAAGCCGTACATACTTTACTTGATTTTATTATATTAAAAATTAAAAATACCAAAATAATTTGTATTCTAAATGACTGAAAATTATAGACAGTTATGAATTGTTGGGGTAAATTTAACAGAAATTGAACTTACAGAGCAGTGAGACAAAGAAAAAAGCTTATTAAATCAAAATAATGTAATAGAATGGATTTAGTCTTGCAGAAAAATAACATTTTCAAGGACAATGCTTTTAATGCTTTATGTATCTTAAAGCTTTTAGCATGCCCTCTTTATAGCTATGTCTGTCTGGACTTTTGTGTCTCTTACTCAGACTAGCAAAAAAGGAGTTTTTGAGTTCCAGAAAATGGTTTTGCTGTTTAGACACTTTTTCTTTTCTTTCAACCTTTCCTCCACCTTCTCCCTCTCTTTCACTGCCCCCCTAACCCCTCTAAATCAAACCCCAGCCTTTGTCCTTTTTGATCAGAAAGGTAGTTTTCTATATAACTCTTACAGCTTTATGCAGAAAAGTTGTTAGTTTGTTAGTACAAACATTTATAAACATACCTGAAAAATTCAAAGGAAATTAATGTAGTCTATTAGTTTTATGGGAACTAGTACTTGAACAATGTATCTAATGTCCTCTGGCTATATACCTGACCTGACTTGACTAGTCAAGGCGGGGTACTGCAATAAGTGGTTATTTCACAATGTTTTCAAAGGTATTAGTCCTCAGTAAGCAGCCTGTTTCCAGGTCATACACTGTAGAACATGTGGTGATGTGGTAGAAAATAAACCTCATCTATTAACTTCATATTTAGATACATATCTGCTGTTTATAGCATGTGTATATGGAAGTGGCATAGAAATAACAGCTGTTTGAATCAATATCCTGATGTATGCTTCACTTCTGAGAGAGAATAATTAGAAAATAGTACTAAACTATGCTAAATAACTTTAGAAAAGATGTTTTCTAGAACTGAATCACTTATCTTCCAAACTGGGATATATATATTTAAAGCTGTAACTGATGAAGTAATGCTAGCTGGTCCATTTTACAATTACCATATTTTCTCTGTCTCCTTTGTGAATGGAGATTCATTAGAATAAAGTTTTGCTAGAACATGAACCATTAGTGTATTGTATGTTAAATTTAATGCATGGTATTTTTTTTACCTGGTCATTTGTAGTACATTATCAAAGTGCCTTAACTGTATCTTTTACGGGTTGGTTAAGGTCACATAATAGGAGTCGTTAATAGTATTTCTGACCTTTCCTTACTAATTGCTGTTTAGCTGTATCTAGTATTAAGTGCCGGTTTGCCAATCTGAGTATCTGAGCAGGGTAAGGCGTCACTGTTTGCTGGGAAGTGTCTGTAGAATGAGAACATCAGTGAGATTGTGGGTATCGTGAGAAGTTACTTTAAGCAGCATATAGTTTCAGAGCCATGGAGACTGGGGATATCCAGAGAGGTTACAAAGCGGCCTTTAGAAGTGTTACTGCGTTTGTGTGGCGAGGTTTTGGTAGCGGGGGAGCTACAGGGGTGGCTTCTGTGAGAAGGTGCCGAAGCTTCCCCCGTGTCCGACGGAGCCGACGCAGCCGGCTGCAGGACGGCCCCGCCGGCGGCCCAGGCCGAGCCCATCAGCGCCGGCGGCAGCGCCTCTGAGAGAACGTATTGAAGAAGCGGGAACAACCCGCACAGCAACTTGCAGCGGGAGAGGAGCGAGCTGTGTGGGAGCCGCGGCCCTGCAGCCCCCGGGCAGCGCCGGAGGGGCCGGAGCCGCTCCCGGCCCGGAGCAGAGATTCCCCCCCAGCCCGCGGCGCCCCCGGCCCGCGGAGCCCCCGGGGGAGCAGCTCCCCCCCCGCAGCCCGGGCAGGGCCCCCCCCGGGGCAGGGGGTGCCCGCAGGGGGCTGTGACCCGCGGGCAGCGGCGCTGGGGCAGCTCCGGGCAGGGCCTGTGGCCCCGCGGGGAGGAGCCCGGGCTGGGGCCGGGCTGGGGCAGGGCCTGTGCCCCCGGGGGCGGGGGGGCTGGGGCCGGCTGGGCCGGGGGGGCTGCGCCCGCGGGGGGGACACGCTGCGGCCGGGAAAGAGAGGAACGAGGAGCGGGGGAGACAAGGAGCGAGAAGCTGAGCGCGGCCCTCAGTGCCCATAGCCCTGTGCTGCTGCTGGGAGGGGGCAGGGACGGGCAGGAGCCGAGCTGCGCCCGGGGAGAAGGGAGCGCTGCGGAAGGTGCTTTGAGGGTCGGGTTTATTTCTCACTGGCCCGCTCTGACTTTCCCCGGGGCAGACCTGGGTTGTGCCTGTGACGGTCACTGGGGAGCGATCTCTCCCTGCCCCCACCCCGACCCACGGGCCTGTCGTTACATTCTCTGCCCCCTGCCCGGCTGAGGAGGGCAGGGACAGAGCGGGCAGGGGGGCACCTGCCCTCCGGCGTGGGCCAGCCCGCCACAAGAAGGCTTTCCCTTGAGGATTGGAAAGTCTGCAAAGACTCATGAAGCTTTTAATTCGCTTAAGCTTCCAAGCCTCTGCTTTGTACTCATTAATGTGAAGCTATGCAAGTTCAGAAAGAAACTATGTTCTGGATGGAAGCCTTCAGCCACTTCCTTGTGTAACTCTGTACATATCTCAAAGATGAAGTAGTGCTTTCAGTACATAATGTCCTTGCCCATTTCCTCTGTGGAATACTATTATGCATACCTTGTGGCAGAAAATGTGGCCATCGAGTCACAAGAGCCTTCTTTGCCTTCAGTCTCTTCGCTACCTTTTCTCTGCAGTCCTTGAGACCAGTAAGTCTTTAACATCTATGTGGAATTTACTCAGCTCTGCTTCCTGCTTACCCTAATCTGTCGTCTTCCTCTTGATTTTTTTAGGAAGTTTTTTTCTGAAAGGTAATATCAAAATGGGAAGGGGAATACCTATTTCATTCTGAAAAGCTGGAAGGGTACATTCTGGAGGTACATGGGGAAAATCAAGCCACAGGCAAAAAAATCATTAATTTGAATGTAGTTGCATTTTAATGTAGGCTCAAGATCAACAAAAGTAGATGGCCATTGCTGTCCTGTGCTTGAAGCCCCTAGGGAAGTTGTCCAGAACTTGCCTGTTACAGAAAGCTCTGCATAGAGGTAGGCAATCTCTGTTGTCTGTCAGCTTTCTGGGATGCTTCTAATGCTGTCTCTGAATGCTTGTAGTCATGCAGCATATTGGACTAGCAGCAATGTCTGTACATTTTTCCAGTTCAATATAACTTGTTTTCCCACTCCACTGTTGCTAGTCTCACTCATGTATCTTTCAGTCCCAGGACCTGTTTTTCCTGGAACCTCACCATATTGTTAGTACTATGATTTTTTTGAAGCCACTAAATGACAGTTCCTTATCGTTTTCCTTGAACATTGTGTCTTTAATAGCTGTAGCATCACCTTAGATGATAGGAAAAATGCAGGCCCTTATGGCCAGCTAGCTTTATAATCACTATTCTAACCTCGCTGCTCTGTTCAGTGTGATAAACTTTCTCTGAAGGCTAACGTGCCTCCCATTTTTATGTCTTCAGCTGCTCAGGTCAGGAGAAAGCCTAGTATCTAGACTAGTGAATCTTGGCCAGGATTACTTTTATAACACTTGAATAAGGGAAATCATACTAGATGGTTGCTAGATTTATTGAAGCACTTACAGATAGTTTCAGGCACATCGCTCTCTTAATTATATGAGAATTTTTCTCATTGAAGCAAACTGTGTAGTAGACAAAAATATTTTCATGTACTTTTAAGTTGGCAATTTATTCCATTAAGGTAAGAAATGGAAATTGTATTTAACTACTAGCTGGAAATAGCTTTTCCATAATTTTCAATAAGCAGGAAATTAGTAAGAGTATGCGAGAAATTCACTACTCTCTAACAGTATGAATTACTTAGTGAATGTTCAGTCATACATAGGTTAGAACATAACTGTTCTTAGTTACTGTCTAGTAACAGTTGCTGCTCTGCCTCTTGTGTTGTCCTCTTCTTACCAGCTTCAAACCTTTGATGCTTTTTCCAAATTAGTAACACAGCAATGTGAATGAAGCTCTTTGAAGAATAGATCTTTATTTGCTGCTATTTTCAATTTAAAGGTAGATATTTTGCAAATATTCTGTAAATATTTCAATATTAAAGTTTGTATCACCATATTTGTGGTGATGCTGTGTCAAGTCCCATCTTGGCTGCTTAAGTGTGTTGTATGCAAAGTGAAATTCATCTGAGTTCATAATCAAATTTTTAGGCACTGGCCTTTTAATGTGGATTTGAACTCCATTGCTGTGAGTGTGGAATGTCTGCACTGGAAAATAAAACTCATTATTCTAGGAAGTTATGGCCAAGACTTGCTTCAACACTACTTTGGAAAGCGAAATGGATCTAAATTTTCCTCCCAAGTGCGTGTCGTGGGAAGATTGTGGCAGAACTTTATTTCTATTCCTGGCAATTTTGGTAATGTTGTCTTGTGTTCAGACAAGGGTTACCTCAGTGGCAGATTTTTCTAATGCAGTGACCACATGTATGATTTCTAGCAGTTAATGCTTCAATTAGAATGTTTCAATTAGAAAATTAGAATGCTTCAGTGAGATGGCTTTGTGTAATAAGAAATTGAATTAAGATGGAATGTCTACCAGTAAGAGACCTAGAGAGCTTTTCTAATGTTAAGTAAATTGGAATTTGAAAAAGAACTTTATGAACTATTTCCAATTACATAGCAAGATATTTTTTAACTTAAAGATACAGATACAGGCTATGTACAGAACACTTGGATGCAAAACAGATACTGATAAAAAAACTTCAAAATTATTTTTTTTAAATCTGTGTTTAGTTACTGCTCGATTCTGGAAGATCCAAAAGCTTAGGGATTGCTATGTTTTTAAGCTTTGTATTTCCTTAAGTGTACATTTCTGGATATTTCCAGAAATAGGTTTATTTTACTGATGGACAAAGCAGTGCTTCAGACTTAAGTTTTTAATTCTTGTACTGAGTCTGTATTTTAAGTATATACTTACACTATGTATACTGTGATGTACATATATATATAAAATAGATACTACAATAGTGTAAGACTATGTTTATACTGCTTTCCATGAGTAATGGGGAAAATGCAAAAGGCATTACTGTAACACACTATCTAACAAGATCTCACCCAAAACACTGAGCAGATGATGTGGTGCTACATGTCTGTCTTAGTTGAAAGCTCAGTATTCCTCCAGTAGTTGAAGGCCCTTAGTTCAAATTCCTGTTGCAGGTGTTTGTATTCCCTTAGTTCTCTCTGGAGGTGGTGTGCTGACCACCAGGATACTGGTCATCTCAGCATACACAGTACCAGGAGCAGTGGCTTCTGTTCTTTCAGTTTTGCATGAAATCCTTACAGATTTGTGGGAAGACTTAAGGGAAGTTTGTTCGCAAATAACATTTGGCTGGATGGCCAAGAACAGCAAAGATTTCGTGATCCAGTAATAATTATAAAATATGCATGTATGTATCCATTAGTGAAATGAATGAAGACGAAGTCTTACTATTTACAAGTGAAAGCCCATTCAGCTGAATAACCTATAGCCTATTATTTAGTGCATCTTCTTAGAAAGCTCGTGCAAATTCTCTGGTTTAATCGCCAGCACTGAGCTTGAATTTCCTGTTTCCTCATTGATACAATTTTTAGTTTAGATGAAAAATAGAATTAATGTGGAAGCAGTTTCTTGGAGCTTTTTAATACAATGCTGATTTTGCATGGTGAACTGTTTTTAAAGTAGACTTTTTTTCTCATTAACATTGACTTGCTCACTTGCTATTCATGGTTGAAGAAGCAAAAATCTGTAGGAAAAAAAGAGCAAAAACTTTATATACCCCAAGCTTTTTATTTACGGATGAATGCTTCTTGGAGTTGGGGTGGCAAAATACTAGGTAAAGGGCTATTCCAGATGACATTTGAGAAGAATTTAAATTCTCCCTGAATAGAATTCAAGTATAATTTTAATTTTAAGGTCACTTTGCAAGAGTCACACCATGTTTTAATTTACCTCATTCTTCTGAATGTTGATGGTTTCCTAAAAATGTAACATTAATTCCAAATGGGTTTACTTGCTTGGTTGTGTTGAGTGTGAAGCTTTTTGTTTGAGTTCCTGGAAAAGGGCCTGAGGTAGCTTTCTTCTGGAAGAATGAGAGAAACGTGGCTGTTCCATTTCTGTTCCCCTCTGTATCCCCTCTAGGATAATGTAATACCTAAGTGGAAACCACAATGCCTTTTTTATTTATTGACTTCTGGTTTTCAGAAGTCCTCAGACTATTCTTAAGGTCAGGGTGAGTTCAGGTAAGGCTTCTGGAAAGCAAGTTCATAACATCAAAGCATTCTTTTTTGGCTTTTTTTGCCAATTATAATGTTCTTTTTCATGCTAAATAGGCCAAGCAAGAAGAAATAAATGCTAAAAAAGTGTTTTAAATTTAAAAGTCCCTCAATTGTTTTGTTTTATTTTGAGCCTTTTACCTTCTCTGGGGTTTTCAAGATGAAGTGGATAGATAATGGAAAATCTTTTTCTCAGTAACTCAGGCAGCCTTGGCTGTGGAGGAAAGGCTGAAAAGTTTCTCCACCTGTCTATTTTGAAGTGGAAAGTTCACCTATAATGTGCATATAAAATACTCTTTTGAAGTATTTCAGTTTAAGCTGCTCATCTAGGATGACTGTTTTATGACTTGGTATTACTGAATGAGCCTGAGTTGTCTTCTGACACTGCTCCCAGCTGTTGTACATAGACAGAATTGTTTTGGCCTGAAATTAACTTGGTTTAAATGTTGCTGCCTATATTCATTAGCAACATTCCTTCTTTTTGTTTTTCTTTTGAAGTGCATGAAAGACAGTCCCCTGATACATCTCTCATTCCAGAAACCTTATTTGTTTTGGTTGAACATGCACTAGGCTCCTTCTAGATGAAGGCAGATGAAAATCTGCAAAATAAGAGATTACAGTCTGTGCGTGTTCACTGCTAATGTCTTTAATGTTACCACTCAGACTTTAGATGGTAGTAGCTACCCATACTTGTTTTGATTGCCCCATATTCCCTGTTGATTAAATGATGGGAAGATTACAATTCTAATTTGCAAAAAAAAAATTCTCCATTGCATTGCACTGATGTCTCATGTTCCTTCTCCTTCAAGTTAATCTCTGTGCAGACTTTTTTTTTAATGTGATAGTTTTTATCTAAAAGGAAGACATTCAGCCAGTATGCTGTGATAAAGTACTGGTGTAAGTATTAATTTCAGAGAATGATGAGGAAAAGAAACAACAACCTTTTAGTTGTAGTGATAATAGCCTTAATTTTTTTTCCCTTGGATGGATTTCCTTAGTTGGAGAGCTGGAAAATTGATTTCTTACTGATTTCATGATTATTTTTTTCCAGCACTGCAAATGGCCTTTTTGTTAAAATGAACTTTTTACCTTCTTTCTTCCTGTTTCTGTCTTGTTGTCTTTGAAACGTTGTTTTTCCCCTAAAGAGGGCCCAAACACTAGTCTGTCATTGTCACTGCCAGCAGATTATAATTTAAAGCCACCATTTCCTATTCCTCACAAGCAAGATATGTTTAGAGTACATAATTATTAGAGAAAGTGATGAGCAAGGCTTAGCCTGACTTAAAATGTTTTGGGTAGCGCAGAGGTTTTGACAAAGATTGCTTTTATTGCCTTTTGACCTGTGACGGTAACTTACTATTTAACATGTTTGAAAGGTGCATATTTACACGTTGCCTTTGGATCTGTTCATGAAAGATTTCTGCACTTCGCACTGAACAATTACTGCGACCAGTGCTGCTCTTTGGATTTAGATCAGCTGCATGCATGATCATTGAGACAACTGCAGGCAGAAGCTTTCTTTAAGAAGTAATGTGATTTTGCCTTATAGGCTGGCTTAATAAAGAAGTTTTATTAATATAGGGTTTAAGTTTTTACAGAATAATTTCATATTCTTCTCGGAAGATCTGTCTTGTAATTCTAGTTGTTCTGTTAATTTGGGAGAAGATTCTTAAGGCTGAAATTAACAGAAATGAGCACAATTGTTCCCGATACCTTCCTAACTGATATTTCCAATGATGTGTGGAAAATATATGTGAGGACTTTGCCATTTTCAGCTCATTTTTTGTCTACATTTTTGCTGTAAGCTCAAACTGTACGGCACACTTAACCTTCTTTTGATCAGACTAAATCTGGTGAGAGTTAGTTTTCTAGGTTATCCTGAAAAATTAAATAATGACTAACAGAAACAAAATGCTCGCATTCATGGGATGAAAATATGGTCTTGGTTTGGGTTTTTTTTTGAGTGAGAGAGGAAATACGCATTTGCCAGTAAACTTTCTGATTACTGAGTATCTTTAGGAAGAGCTATTTATAGACATAGGCAGTTGGAGTAGAGACGGAAGTCCATTGCTTTGTATTTGGTAGATAGTAGGAAAGCAAATGCTGTCCTGCATGTGAAGAAGAATAGTGGCTTTAAATAAAAAAAAATATTTTTATAGGTACCTGAAACATGCCAAAAAATAAGCAGGAAAAATGCGATTAAAATATTCTTATGAAGGTGTAATTCTTCCTGTAGTACACAGAAAGAAATCTATAGCAATGCTTGCCAGTGAATCTGTGACGTACTTTAGTACAGGATACATGTGCATATTTAAGATCTGTCCTGTCCATTTGCTTTATAGATGTGTAAAAATTACAATTATTTTCATTTAAGTTAGCATGATATTTTATAGTACTGAAACATGCCCAGTGGCCAAAGGTATTTCACTTAGATACTAAATAAGGTTAAAGAAAACATTTGTTGAAGCTACAAGAGGTCTGCGTTTCAGAAGGAAAATGCTCAAGTAGTATGGATTTAATCCAAAATGTAAAACATTCTGCCTCGGCCAACTGTATTTGTAACCTCCTGAAAGAGAAAGTTTTCAAATACAGTATGACTAAGAGAAAATACTGTCAGCCTTAATTCAAGGAAAGCTCTAAAACATAATTTAGCTGCCCCTGCCTAATTGCTGCTTTAAGGGAATAGTGCACAGTAAACAAATGTTGTGGAATTTGAATCTCTTATCTCTTAACAGAGCAAGGCATTGAAAGCAGCTCTTTAAACGTATTCTGTATTTGCAGCTGTTGCACATGAAGTTTATCTTGGTTTTATAAATGTAAATACAGCAATAAAAAGGAAGAATTGATCTGTTCAAGCAGATTATAGTAATTGCAACAGCACAGGTTGATCTTTCTAATGCTAAGTGGCAGGAGTCCCACATACAAACTACAAACCAGTTATCTTTCCATTCAAACTTGTGAGAGCCACCATCAATATAATAATGCAGGGCTTAATTTCTGCAGTAGTCAATTTATTAACACAAAATGGTGAAAGTAATGAGTTGTGGGCAAAATTTTTCTGGAAGAGAAATGCTAATACTAGAAACACTTAAATCTGATACAGCATGGACCTCCCCCAGTTTTTCCTTTTGTTCTGCTGGACATCTGGTTAAGGGTCTTTCTAGTTCCAATTTACTTTGTTCTTTGTCTTCCAAGAAATCGTAGATATACCATAACTTCAGAGTAGTCTGTTTGCCACTTTTCTTTCATGATCAATTATTTTTTACTAAAATAGTTAACATAAATGTGAAGAATTGGAGAATTCTTAAACAATCAGACCTATGATTCCTTAGTGGCAAGGCTTTCCTAAAATGTTAAGAGATTAATTTCAGTCCTCTGCTTTCATTTGGTGTCACTACTGTGTGTGCATGGTTTGAAGTCTGGGGGCTCCTTTTAAGGATGCCTGCTTCACAGTTGGGAGATTCTATAGGAGGAGACCAAATGTCATGTAAATATTCTGGAAATGAGCAAATAAGTTGGCTCAGACAGTTTCTGCTGTTGATCAATGTATTGTTAACAGATGTCTGTGCATTGCATCAATAAGGAATAAAGTGCTTGTTTGTAATAACTGCCAGGAGGCAATGGTTTTGTGGGTTTAGTGTGTGTCTTGTCAAGAAAATCCATATATCAGATGGGCAAAGAAAGTGCTAAGACTATTAATTTTTAGTTTCGGGACAGTGCGTTACGGAAAGAGAAAGCAATGCATTTCCTTCTTGAGAGGGACTATTTATCTATGGATCTCCTCACAACAGACAGCTGGAAGTATCCTCATTTCTTTTCACCCCTATGAATAGGCTGTCACTCATCTGTGTCACTCATAGGCACCCCTCTACTAACCTCTGCTGGGAAACAATCGTGTTCACTGATCTAGTGGTGGTGAAGCAGTATTGATGGGCTAGTTGCCTGGTTTTCCTATAAACAATTTCAAATAATTGAAAAAAATGCTAAAAACTCTTAGTAAAATGAGTTTCCTATCAGTTGTTTTGAGGATGTCATTAGCTTCTGCTATGGAAAGCTTTCCTTACAATGTCTAGAAAGCTGTTATATTCCAGTCATTGGAGATGTTCTCTACTAGAGTTGGATAATCCATCGTTTGTCATCCCTACCTAATTGATACCACTAGTTGGTTTTGTTTTGTCATCATTGAAAGGTTCTTAGAGGTTCCTTTTCCTGGGAGTTTGTTCTTTCATGAGACTTTATTCTTATGTTGCCAGGGTTCACTGCACGCTTACTCAGCAATCACCATATATAAGAGGATACCAGATTTTCATTTTTCTGGTTCCCTTTATCATCAAAGTGTCTCCTCGTTAGGTCACTTTCACCTGGCAAAACTGAACATGATACCCCTAAATATCCTTTGAGGTCTTTGGCATATTTGGATAGATTTTGGATATTAGGATTTCCTAGGAATCAGTGCAAAGGAAGTGCCACTTCTACTTTTCATTCTTAGCTCAGTTCGGCTTGGTTTTGGATGAAACAATAAATTAGTGAGAATTCTTTGGATTTATGTAGTTCATCCTTCTCTGGTAAAGCATAGCATCATTGTAACCTGTTTTTATCTTTGACTTCTGTATGGCTTGTAGCTGAGTTAAAGGTTTGTTCAACTTGGTATTTAAATTCAGTGCCATTTTGGGAAGGGTGTTACTACAATGTACACGCGGATAATGTGGGAGGAGTAAGTAATCCGTATTTTTAGTTTCCTAATGGATGCTAAACTCCCACAAGTTGAAGAGTATACAGAGGGCATTCAAAGAAGTAAACCCATCATTCTTACTAGTCTTGTCTCCAGGGAATTTCTTTCGCATCCATAGTCTACATAGAATATTGAATTTATTGTCCACAAATGTCAGCTGCCTAAGCTAGTTGCACAATATTTATTCAGATGTTTTGATTCCTGAGATGCTTCCCCGAGCTTTCTTGAAGATCAGTAATTCACTCATCTCAAATTCAAGTACACGGAGCCATGGAGCATTTGCACTGTCTCTGCACAAGCCAGTGTTAACTAAAAAAAGGCTTTTCAAAGCACATTGCCAATAGTTCAAAATATCTTCAAAGTCATTACAGTCTTAGATGTATGTGGCCTCCTATGTGGAAGCAGTTACTATTAACAGCATTAATATTTTCGCTGTTTCATGGTGTACATGTGTCATATATGCATTTCAGAGGAGTACTATCTTTCATATTTAGAACTAGGTTACTGCTTTGTTTCTGGAGTGTGCTTACGGTTAAAACTACCTTTCTTTTTATATCATTTCAGGAGTATGATGATGGTTACGGAGCTGCTTATGATGAACAAAGCTATGACTCCTATAATAACAGCTATAGCACTCAAGCACAAAGGTAAGTCTTCCAAATCTTCTGTAACTACATTTAAAATATTTCACAGTTGGCAAGTTTTACTTAAATCTTTCAATTTCAAATAGCAAAAATGTTATAAGATGCTTATTAGAAATAATCTCCAGTGTTACTTGTCTCTAGCATCACACAAGTTTAAAAAGTCAAGTTACTGAGTGGTTGAGAAGAAACAGAAATGAGAACTTGAAACAGAGTTTGTGATGCCAAGTGATAAATCAGAAAGTCTTTAAAATGTTCAGGAAATTTAGGAAAACTTAATTTGGACTTAGTTTGGGAGGGAGGAGAGAGGAGAAAAAAACCCACTTTATAAAAAGTATTAAATAATCTGAAACAGAGCTGATTGCATTTTCTTAAACGTGCATATATTCCTGTATTTTACCTTTGTTTAGCTGTAAAAAAGTAACCTCTTTTTAGTTTGTTTTAATCCTTTTTGGAATTCTTTGTGACAAATTTGAACCTCTTGCTGTTGGTGTTGCTTGCCTCACTTCATTCTCAGCAGTATCTTCTGATTTATCTTCGTAAAATTTTGCTTTCTTTAAAGGAGTCACTATTTGGAAACTCCATGAATTACAAGGAATATTGTGTCCAAATGATGAGAAAGATGCTATGAAGTACAAACTACTTGTACTTCATAGTACAAGTGGTAGTCTGAACTTAATGGCAAATAGCACACGACGTGTTTTTTAGCAACTCGGGTGATGATCATCTTCAGCATTAGGTACTTCTAATGTGCATGTCTGGAAAGGGAACTTCTGTGCACAATTTACTGAGTGCTAATTTATTCTTACTGGTTTTGCCCTTAGACCAAGCATTCAGAGTTTGATCAGTATTAGATCTTGTAATACTGAAGATTTCTGGAAATGTTAGAAACAATGTTGAGAAAAAGATAAAATAAAATACTACAGTTCTGTATTACTGCTTTGGTTATTTGGGGTGACTAAAGTTTCAAACCTTGCCCACTTTGAAGAAGATGACAGTAGGAAAGGGAGATAGTGGTGGATATTGTGATACTGATAAATAAGTACTGCTTAGACTGTTTTACCTTCTGCTAAATAGTTAAGACTTTTTTTTTTACAGTGTAGCCTTATCTGAAGTAGTACAGAACCATTCACAGCAAAGTTGAGAACAAAGCAGTTTACGCCATCTGCTTTGCTGTACGGATGACAACAACTAACTTAAATTTTACTGTATAAATGCATATTTTCCTGTGCCGAACAACAGTGTGAAAAAGCTTAGTGGAAAGTTCAAGTGTCATTATTGTTGAGAGCTAACAGAATGAAAGTACTTTTGTCTGACACTTGGCTCCTATGGAGTCTTGTAACCTGCTGAAAATTAATAAAAATAATGACTTAAGAAACAAGCAGTGTAGGACTTCCAAAATATGAGGCTCTATAGAATGTTACATTTAGAGAGCAGCTGCTGGTAATGGTGTTTTCTCCAAAAAGAAAATTACCAAAATAGTCCTCAACTTTTATGTTGGTAATTCTGTTCTGTTTTACTGCTGCTAGTGTTGGTAAGTGGGTTTATTGCACACAAACATTTGGACTTCATTGCAAAGTCATTTGCCTAAGCCAAAACTAAACATTACTTGGACTTCATTTTTTCCATGTTAAGAAGGTTTTCACTAAGATTTTTTTTCTTTTGAACTAAAATTAGCAAAAACAGTCTCCTGAGAATTGAAATTGCTTTTGTAAAGGACTAACACATAAGAATGTATAATATTCTTAAATATAACAGATACATATGCTTAGCCGCTTGGAAGGAGATTCTTCATAAAATTATGACACTACTTTGTATTTTACCCATAGTTTCACAATACATGCACAGTTTGATTTTGTTGAATTCATTATCTACTGAATGATTATTTCACTTTTTTCCGCTAATTTTATTAAGTGCTGCATGGTAAAAGAAAACAGGAAACGATTCACTTGTATGTTTCTCATGGGGTATCGACACTCATTTTCTGACATATTTTCTGGCTCAGCAAAAAGATTTTTAGGATTATACTGGCAGGCAAAACCTAATAACTATAAAGAGCCATCTGAGCTACCTAGAACAGCATTCCTATCTTTAATCTCAGTATCAAATAGTAGCCCATATTGCAGAATGTAATTTTATAACAACTAAGAGATACTTACCATATTTAGGTGCATTACAGTACCTTTACTATGAAGGAAATTAGGGAAAAGTATATTTTCATAGTTCAGCCTTATGTCATTCTTGATGTTTTGCCCTCATGAAACATGGAAAGAAAATACATTTGCACATAGAGGGCATTTGTGTGTTTAAAATGCACCATTTATTGACTAGCATATGTAAATAACTTTTCCTCTTGTGCAAGTTGAAAGTAGTAATCTTAAAGTAGTAGTATTTCTAGCATGTCTTCTGATACTATTTTTTCCAGAAGATTGGGATATTAATGGTACTGTGTATTAAACAGGAAACTTGAGAAATAGATAGTAAACCAAAAAGATGTATTTACTCATGCTGAAAAACTCCTGCAAATAATTTAATATGAACTCTTCCTGCACCCCATCAGTCTTGGTTCACATTCACAAGTGTACGTTGTGTGAGCAATGTACATGTGCAATACAGTGGAGACAGTTGAAATACTCATTTTTGTTTAAATGTTTTTGCTTATTTTAGTGATTCATCTGTTAAAGATGGAAGCTTGCAATAGAATTGGAAATCTCTAGAATTTTTTTAGGTGTATAATGTAACGTTGCATGAGAGCACATCTTTGATATCTGTGCGCAGGAGTGAGTACGTTCTCCAGGTTTGTCCATTCAAGATGACACATCATGACTTGTCCTTTATTGGTTTTAATTTTGATGTTTCTACTGTATTTCCCAGAAATGTCAAAATCAAAGGTGGACTAGGTGGAGTGGTATGTTCAGATATGAAGAATAGCACACTGTATTTCTGTGTGCATTCAAGTAGCTGAGAATGTGAATGCCTCTACCAACAATTCTTCCTTTCTATAATTTAACTGCTTGCTGCTACCAAATCCTGTGTGTTTTCAGTTTAATGGACTTTATTTGACATTGTGTGAGACTGTATCCTTGCTTGTGCTTGGCAATCTGAAGCTGTAGTTAAAACCTGTTTTCTCCGAATTCTCATCTATCTTAATGCCCTTTAATCCTATAAAAATTGTTTTCCTTTAAAACATTTTCTTATTCACAGTTTTTGTTTGTGCAATAAAGCCCCAAATAGTGCTTCAGGACATATTTTAACAGAATTAATTTTAATGGTCGAGAAGACCTTTAAAAATCCCTTGGAGCTATACTAAGCTTGACTAGATATCTTAGCTGATTTTTAGAAGAGATGTGACTGAATTATATGTATAGTTTTTCTGCAGAGGTTTGTTAGATATTGGTTTTACCAGTATAAACTGGGATGGTTAATAAGCTGTGCTGTTTGGTATGGCTATAAAAAACAAAACAATCTAAAATTTTAACAAAAGATATCTCAATTTCTGAAAACCAAAGGCTAGCAAACACTTGAAGCAGCTGAGACAGTTTTACCCTAATAGAACATAATGAATGCTGTCAAAAGCTATTATCATTTATGGTTGATAATTCAACGCCTAGCTAAGGAGAGCAGCAAGACTAAGCTGAATGTTATGTTCTCATGCAGGGCAGATATCACATGATGCAGTCAGTAATTCTTTCATAAAATTTCTTCTGTATACATATGTAGTAGTTTAACATGTGCAGTTGTATGCCAGAAACCTTTTTGGGATCTTACGGTAGAATGTGAATTCCAAGTGTGAAAAACGATACTCATGACTCCTGGTGCTGATGCTTGCCTATGTCAGATACACGTAGACTTCTCAGCTTCCCTCACCGGCATGTGTGCATCCTTACATAACCTAGCTGACGCTTGAAGGACTTCCCCAAATCTGTCTAGAACTGTAATTCTTTACTTGGATTTACTGCAGATATTACCAAGTGTTTTAATGGCCTGATGTTAATGCTAGACCAGTTTTATTACGAAAATTCAGACAAGAATATTGTGGAGGAAGCAGGAGCATTTAGTTGGGTCTTCATTCAAATTTGTAGATCAGTTTAAACATTTTCAGCGTGAAGAGAAAAATCTATTTATTTGAAATCTCTGAAATATGTTTCAAATCGAGCAAAAGTGCTTTTGTCCCTCAGTGGCTCCATACATGATCTGCACAAGTGTTTGTGAAGACAATAATAGGGCAAGGGTAAATGGATGCTAATAAATCAATTGTCTCTGTCAGTTCACTGTTTAATGTTCTCTAGAATACATAAGATTTATCACTGAGGAACTGTAGAATAATGGTAGTGTATGGAAACAAAGTCCACAAGGGAGATGTACTACATCATTCGGATTTAGCGCTGCCATCTGCTTAATAGCATTGAGATGACTACAGAGGTAGTTATGATCAGCCATTCATAGCAGTGACAGATGCTGCAGAGAGTTAACATGCCAGAGAATGAGGTTTGTTACTAAAATTCGGATTATGTGACAAGATTGCTGAGAAGGGGGGCTGGGTTTGTTACCTCTCCAACAGCATTAAAGGTTTACTGGGTACTTTTAAGTTTACTATCGAGAGAATGGCTAGCACAGCTTACTGTAGTACAAAACGATGTGGAGAACCCCATCTGTCTGCTTCATGGCAGTCAGAAGTTTCAAATAACTTCTTTAGGCTTGTCTGCTAGCATTTAAAACTGGATACATCTTTTCCTGGGTGGGTGTGGGTGGGGGAAGCTTTTGTCTAGCTGCGTTGTTTCTTACCTACAACAGAGGCTCAGCTGTACAAGGGATCGTTTATGTAAGTACATACCTGTGTCTGTTTAGGGGCAAGAACAAGTCATTCATGTAGTAGTTTCATTTTGTGTTTAATTATAACTTAAAATTTTAAAACTGTTTTAGATCTTCAGTCAGCGTGATCTCATCTTCACTCTGTTGCAGAATTCAATTTAAACACTGATAGAGAAGGGGAAAAATAAGGATTTAGAGTAATTGCTGGCTTTGTCAGTTTTCTGCAATGTTTTTTGGTTTCTACATTTAATGCTATAGATTTCTCTTGGCAACAACCATTGTGCCATTGGCTTAAAAACAGTGTTTCTCTTTTGCTCTTCTTGTGTATATGACAATAATTGCTACCATTTCAAATCATACCAAAATGTGATACATTCAAATAACTGCAAGCTGCCTGTCTGAGGGAATTGGCAAATTCTCTTTAGTATACCTATGTTTATACAGCGCCTCCAATTCATTCTCTGTTTATTGGTTACTGCGTTGAGAAGTACATGCTGCAACTTTAAATCGTTCATCTAAAAGCATAAAAAGGTAACTGCCGATGTTTTAATCCCCAAGCATGTTAAAAACGCAGTGTTGTGAATGCCATGCAGTGAGGCCTTAGTCTTTACCTGTCGTTTCAACAGTGACTGACTGATTCAAGACATAAAATTTCTGTGAAGCAGGGAAGGCTATGCACAGAGACCCTGCGGTTTGAAAGGTTTGAGGAAGTTTGTGATTCACAGCTTGTGAGAGTTACTTAAGAACTAAATAACTGGATATCAGATTGAAGAGAGAACTAAGAAAAAAAAAAACCACCTTGGAATCCGGCAGTGGCCATTGTTCAGCTGAGGCCTAAATACAGCTACATTGGTTTACTAAAATCCCTCAAGTCTCTAAATCCCTGAATTCATGCCACTCCTGAACACCTTAGTTTTGAGAAGCAGATTCCTAGTATGTAGTTCTTGGTGAGACCCTCCCCATTTTCCACTAGGAGCTCAAATTTATAAGGTACCTTCTGAGACTGTGCTTAGTAGTCATACAAAAGATGACAATCTTCCTGTAAGAGGAGGATTTTCATAAAGAGCTGAGCGTATGGATTTGAAATTGGCTTATGGAGATGTTGCTATTGGTATTTGAAAGTTAATTGCTAACATTCTGTTTGTGATGCTCAGTGTTTTAAATTTACATTGTTAAGTTTGTCAGCAATCATGCATTTCCAGGATGTATAAATATGCATTATATGCAAAACGGTGTCTGTTACTGTAGTTTTTCAAGATGTAATTCTCTCTATTTTAATGCTAGTAGCTGTTTGTATTTCGTGCTCTGACTTATAAATCAAATCAATCCACAGCACTTTGATTTCTGGGGACAATGGAAATGGCTGGTATTTTGCAATTGTGGTTCCTTATGAACACCTGGTACGTATGAGCTTATTGGAGGTTATAATTCTGTTCAAATAAATCCTCAAAAGCATTAGCATAAACAAGCTAATGTATCTTTAACTGAAAATACCTGCCATGTGGTTTCCTGCTTAATTTCTACACTCATATTATTGGATGAGATTATTTTCTGCAGCTTTTCACATCTAGTTCTTCAGGTTTAGATAGATGTCTTCATTTTTTTGTCACCTGTTAAAATGTGACAAGACAAAATATTCAGAAGTGCCTCATAGCACGGGTAGTTGTAATTGTGAGTCTAGCATGCATGTTTGAATTTTTTTTAATTGGTTTACAGAAATATGGTCTGAAACATCAGTGAACAGAAATAAGACTAAGGCACTTTAAAGTGTAATGATCGAAAACCCACAAGTATATCTTATGGTGCACTCATAAAATTGGAAAAGTTTTTAGAGTCCTTGTCATGTTGACATTGGTATGTTACTTCACTATTTAAGAAATGTTTGGATTACTTTTCGTCTGTACTACTTAATGAAATGGTTTGAGATAGAAAGACTATTTTGGGTTTCTTCATGGCTTTCCTAGTAAACTTAATTATGACTATGCCTCAGTGATTAGAAAGCAAGTAAAAATGCATTTTAAAATAAAACGAGACCTGTTGGAGAAGACTCATATAGAGGTGGTATAGGAGTACAAAAAGTAGTAACATGAAATTTTAAGTATTTGAGAAATCAAAAAAAATATTTATTTAATAAAAATCAGCATTCATTTTGCATGATTGGCTTAATTTTACCTAGTGATTGTAGAGCATCTTAAACTGGGTGGTTGAATTCCCACAATATAATTAAAGATGATTAATGTTTGGTAGGATTTAGGATTTTTTCCTTGACTGATTACACAGGTGAATACATGAGAAAATGGTTAGTCAAATAAGATCTTTTAGGAGGTCCTCAATAGGAAGAAAAAGTCGTTAATGATGAATATTTTTGAAATATTAAATGCTATATTGTAGTTATTAATGATAACTTGTGGAATTAGTGATAGCTTTAAAATATTATGAGGGTTTCAATTTAATTAGTGTTTTGGATTTTAAAAAATAATAATCATACTTTAAGCTTTGATGGAGGTAACAAAGAGGAAGGAGAGTATCCAGTTGCCAGGCAGCAGTGCTGCTAGATGTATGGTCTTTAGAGACTGAACTTGGAGGATCAGGCTTCCAAATCTTACAAATTAAAGTTATTCATTTAGAAATGACTTTTCAGATGTGTTACAGAATAACTAACTTTCTATCAGTGTCATGGAGACACCAAGATAAGGAAAAGACTTACATAGTCTCTCTATGACTAGAGAAAGGACAACATCGTAAATTAGCACTTCAGTAGATAATGAAGACCATATTTAGGGATGATTTCTCTTTACTGGTGTGGGGTGGAGAAGGAACTTCACTGGAAGTTCACAAGGTCTATTAGTTGAATGAGAGATGCAAGAGAAATAAGGCTTTATCAGTTCAGAACATGTTTTTGTCACAGAACACATTTTTGTAGATGAAGATTGGGCACTATTTGGCTGGTTGACAGTCAACATACTATGTCTGTTTACTAGCAGTAATTGAAAATTGCAGTTTTCTCTCTTCAACTATCCTGTAGTATTTGGTTTGCTTTCAAGGGGGGAAAAAAATCTGATGACTTTCCATTGATAAAGAAATACCTGTTTAGTTGAGCAACTTTAGAAAAGGAAGATGTTCCAGGAAAACTTCAAAATGGTCTTACTTGTTGTCTTTGTATTTTATTTTAGTAGAAGTACTTCTAAGCACAATTTTGGTGTCATTCAAATGACAGATCATGAAAAATACAGTTTAGTAACCATCACAATTTGAGGTGTATCATGGTGTACTCATGTCAGGTGAGAGCTGTATATAATGCACTTGGAAAATACATATTGATAGAAGTAGCAGAGTCCACGTAAGGCCAGGAAACAAGTCTTTGCAGTTAAATGGATTGCATTGTCTTCAACGAAAGAGGAAAAAATCTGCCTTATTGTAATTGGAGAGGCAAGGCTCAGACCCTGTTGGCATTAGGGGCATGAGGGAAACACTGGGAAGATAATTAAATATGGTAGTGCATTGCTTGTAACGTCTGTCAGATGCTTGGGGTTATACAGCCCTGAAAACTGTCAAATGCAATCTTTCTTTAACCAAATATATTCCTTGATGGCACTTTTATTATTTTTTATTTATAATCACATAAGAGTGCGATGGAATGATATTTTTCCTCTCAAATGCTCTTCAATTTCAACTGATGAGTCAGGGTATCAAATTTATAGGAAACTGATGAAAATTGTACTGTTCCTTCGATAAATTAGAAGGACAAGAAGGTATGATAAATATCTTACTGACTAGTATTTCTAATTACAGAATGGTGACATAACGTCTGTGCAGTTTTTGTGGATTATGTATTACAGGCAGTATTGTCCCGTACTCCAGTCTGTGACAAGTAATGCCAACTTGGATCTCTTAACAGCTTACGCAGACCTCAAGGGATAACAGAGAATTAAATGGAATAATAGCCACAGCTCTTTCCAGTATTGAAATGGATGGTCTAAAGATTTCTTTGATCTTCACTGTGCTCTGCTGCTTCCAGTGTCCTGAGTAGTCTTGTCTGTTTGGAGGAAAAGGGAAGAAAGCACATCCTTTTTTGGATCTTAATGTTGATGTTGGTTCACATCTCTGTTCCCCATTTAACAGCTGGAACACTGGGTACACACCTGGATCGCTTAAGATTTCCAGTTTGATTCCCTCTGTTAGCAATCTAGTTCACTTTCCCCAAACCACTTTGCAAACCAGACAAATGTGATGTGTGGTAGCTGGGGCTTGGTTCTAATTCACAGGCCAGGCCAAACAGAAACGCTGATGTTCACACAGCCTGAATTTTTAGGTTTTCTGCCAATGCAAAAATTTCTTGTTTGATCTAGCAAATTTCTGGCATTTTATTTAGTATCTGTCATGTTTAGGAATGGTCTGTTGCTGTATTCTATTCATAGTTTTCAAGGTTCCTGAGCAGAAGCCTTATTTGTACTGTGCTTTAGTCGCCTCTGCTACTTGCCATGTACCGTTCTTGTTTTGAGGGATGGGATGTAGAGAGTGGGGGATGGGGACAACACAGAATTAGTTCAGACAGCAATAACTGGACATTTGGGATGCTAAAACTGTTAAGTTTAGGGAACTGTGTTGTGTTCTGTAGAAGTCTGTAGATAGACGTAATTCTGTGCCTGGTAGGTAACACCAGAATGCAGATGCCTCTGAAGGGCATTTCACTGTTCAGAAGTGAAATTTATTACAATTTCTGCCATAAAAAGTAATTTTTAAATAGTGATAGCTAAGGGAATCCTAGAGGGGGCAACTCTGGTCACCTTTTAGGATTATAGGTATTAGGTTTGCTATTGTTACTATCCATATAAGAGTACAATGAAATAGAATATAAGGAAGATTGCATCATTTTTCTGTATTTTATAAAGCTTTCACGTATAGGTCTCAGTTGCTTTCTGAGATTGTTACCTGTTTTACAGACATAGACTGAGATGCAGGGATGATGGTATATGCCAAAAAACTTCTGCTAAGAAGTGGTAGAACTGGGCATTAAATAAAAGTATGTCTGAAAGATGCAAGAAAAGATGTGGGTGTCCTCTTGATATGCTGGTTTTCTGCTACCCTGCTGTAAGCTGGGTTACAGAATACGGTGTTCTAGTGATCCACGGAAGCATTAAAAACAGATGCTCAACTCAATATTCAAGACAATTACGGAGTTTTGAGCAGCTTCACTACAATTAGTTTTCTTGACAATAACATTTGGGACATGCTTCTTCCTGTTTACTGTTGATGGTTGGTTTTTGATATCAGAGGCAGCTGAGCATGAAGATCTGTTACGAATGATAGAAAGAGTTTTGTCCTTGTAGAAGAATTCTATTCAGATGTGGTCATATCAGTCAGGGTCTATCATATCAGACCTCTTGCTAGAGAGAGACTCATTTGTTATTTCTGCTTTGCTGCTGTTCTGTGCAACCTCTGTGTAGAAAGACAGAGGTGATGCTTGTGGAGCTGCTCTTCGCACAGAAGGAAACCTCAGTGTTTGGATGGGGGTTTTTGTCACTTTGTGAAACTGCCCTGACTTCTGTCTGAAGGGACCCATCCCAAAACTGCTTGTCATACTAATGTGTGAAAGGAAAAGCAGGGGTTTTTTTTCCAGTTTTCCCTAGTAAGCGTTACAAGGAGCTGAATTGATTGCAAAGGCTGTTTTTCATCACTGAAGATGAAGAAGGTTTCAGTTCACTCACTGCTTAAGCACTGACAAGCCTAGTTACCAGGTTTAAGTGTTGGCTTTTCCAGTAAACAAGCTTTCAGTCAGAGACATTTTACTCTCCCCTTAGCAGTCAGGCTCCCTGCCATACCGCTTTTGTTTCAAACACAGAAATGGCATAATGCTGATTCTAAAAGATGCTTGCATCAAATCTAAAGAGCCATGGCAGTTTCATTCATTAATCACTATATATTTTGACTATGCGTTCTTTTTAAATACTACAGAACACTTCCACCGTGTGGTTGACATGCCTGTTCTGGCATTGTCCCAGAAATAGCCTAATGACCTGTTTGGAGATCTTCATGATCATCTTCATGGTTGAAACTCAACCATTCTGTTCATATCTGTCCCAAGAAAATATTCTCTGGACAGAATAAGCTAATAGTTAATAAAAGGTAAGAGTTGCTTAAGACTTAACCATCATGTCAAGAGCAGTTACTGCTGTTTGGTTTTTTTCATAAAGATTTGTTCTTCTGTTACGGTTCATCAAGATATTTCCAGAAACAATCAGCTTAGCAGAAAAGCCTGAGAAATTCGGGTCATATTCCGCAAGACCTTTGAAGTCTTCTGTTGAATACCTCTGAATTAAAGTATTTTAAGACACTTTTCACAGCACGGTAGTTCTAGAAAAACAGCAGGAAGCTTCCCAGTCCTCTGTTTTACTAGATTAAAAAAAGCTGCTCTAAGACTTTTCTTCATCAGTGATGCAGTGCTAAAATCTGAGGTTGCTTTTCTCTATCTCGGGCTGTTTCTTGAACAGCGAAAACAGGCACTTCCCCTGGCCTTATTTAAACTACTTAAGCCTCACCTCACACTTCCTCTAAGCACTATAGGATTAATGGCCAGCCCTCAGCAATTAGAAGTGACATATTTAAGTTTATTGCTGCTTGCTAATCTTTCCATTAACGTTAGGTGGTTCCAAGTTTTTATGTTGAAGTGGAAAACCACCATTTTTTGTCTTTGCGATCTCTATTGTCTCCTGTCAGCCCAAAGACATCGTGCTGAATGGAAATACAGAAGACGTTACAGGTGAGGAGATACAAGCAAGGGCTCTGTATGTACAAAAGATCTGAATCACATCTGATACTCCAGTGTCGATTGCACTTGTATTGTTTACTTGATGGTTAGGAAGATTCTTGAAAACTCAGCTGACTGCGCCATATAATGCCATTATCCATTTACAAAGTATACACCTGAAGAAGTAAGGAAACATTAAAAAGAGAAAATGGAAGAAAGTGGCCTGAAGAAGACACTTCACATGTGAAAACATAGGAACTCAAGGTGAACTCCAAGTTTAATCTTGCTAGGTTAAAAATGGAAAGGATCCAGGGCATGTTTTTTCCTTCCTCTGAAAGGAGGGAGGCATGTGAGGTAAAGCAAATGAACCTGTTTTGTGGTTTTGTTCTCCTTTCTGAGACAAAATGAAAGAAATGCAAAGAAAAGGGCTCCCCTTACAGAATAAATCCATTAGAGAAAGACAGTTTGAATAGTCTTCAGTCACAATGCTAAGATGCCAAAGAACCTATATAAAAATGCACAGATGTCAAGGATGCTTCTAAAACAAAAACTGAAATCATACCTTCTGTCTGGAGGAGGAATTCTTTAATATAGCTGCTGATTTCTCAGAATTGACCTCAACTATCGCAGTTTGTGAGTTCAAACGGATAATTCAGAAGTTTGGCGTTTGCAGGTTCCTTTTACCAGGTTTCCTTTTGGCAGGTAATTGCTTTGAAAAAAATAGTTCTGTAAGCTTTAACTTCATATACAGTAGTAGATTTTTCTGTAATTCCTCTAAACCTCAGTTAGCTTTGGACTTCGTTGTGAACTCTGGGCTATTCAGACTGTGTTACAGGTGAAACAAATTTTGATGTTTTCTTTACCCTGATTTCTTTACAGCCATCTGTATGTACCCTTTTATTTGGGTTACAGTCTTTAGTTGTCTTATCTGAACTTTTAAATTTGTTTAACATACAATTGCATTGCAAGAGCGTTGGAATTATTCATAACCACAAATAATAAAGCAGTCAGAGTAGAGTTTTGAATTGGACTAGGCAACTTTACTTCCCATTATAACTTGTACTTTTTGGACAGATTATTAACGTTTGAAGGGTTTTTCTGTTAATAAAGATTGGTCATGATATACTTTGAGTATAAGTAAAAGATTTTTTTTTTCTTTTCTGATGTTTATGTTTTGCAGTTTCCATGCTATAAAATGAGTCATTTTTTGCTTTATAGATGTTTTAGATCTATGAAATGAAACCCTGCAAAAGTCATTCTGACAGGGTTAACAGATACAGGGATAGAACTCAGCTGCTATAGGCTCCTAAACTTAATGACAGCTTTAAATAATCAAGTAGTGTGTGGAAGGATAGTGAATGTCAGTTTTGGTTGTCAGAATAAAGAATTTTATCACTGGCTGCTTCAGGGAAAAACTATGTTATTTCTTATGTTTCGAACTTTTCCCTTGTTATTCTGGGGTCCACATCACATGGACCAACAAACAAACCACAGATAACATTTAGGTTGTACGCAGATACTGTGTTGTGGGTCTTCATAGTACATTGTGGTTAAATTGTTTAGGAAGCCTTACACTAGCAATAACAAATACTCACCCACACTTTTTAGATACACATTTGTACATGCCAGAACCGTATTATTTCTGCCCTGGATTATTTCAAAACCCATAAAATGTCGTTGTGGGTTTGGGTTTTTTTCACTAAAAACTAAAACACGAACAACCCAAATGCAACAAATTACCCTTGTCTTGTGTCAGTTTAGAAATGATAGTGATGTTGTTTTCGTATAAATGATTTACCTGCTAATTTCATGTTAGTGCTATAAATTGTTCTTTTCTGTTTTTTATTTTATTAGCAATCAAATGTTAGAAACATTTTGTCAATATTAGTAATTACTTTCTAATGATCATACATTAGCGATTTTCTTCTCTACTCAGAAGGTCGTGACTGGTAGCATCAGTTTGTGGAGTATTTTCCAGATATAGTCAGCCCCGAGTCTGGCTGTGGTTAGAAAGAAAAGGAAAGAAACAATTAAAAGTTGCTTTTGATGTCCTACAAGCATGTCTAATAGACGTTTGTGCTGTCAGCTATGTGAAAGACTATACATAGCCTTACCGACATGAAATAGGAAAGCATAATGGAAAAGTAGTATGTAATAAGGCTTGTTCTTCAGTTTCCATTCAGTGGTCTTAATACAAATAGAAATGCAGTTAGGAAACAGAAGACTGTTCTAGGCCATGGCTACGGGGTTCTTGCATACTTTTGAATCCTAATGACTGCAGATTTCTGCTTTTCCTTCCTGGTGTCATTTCTTGTCTGCCTATTAAAGTGATAGCATTTACATACATGCACATTTGTCTTGTTTTGAAGACACTGGAACTTGTACAAGTATAGCAACTATATAGTCTTCTGATCAGCAAGTTGCTTCTCCTTTATTGCATTTTTATCAGTGAATTCAAAGATGCAAAAGCAAACTACTAGACAACAGTAGGTAATGAAAAGTGGTTTTCATACAACAAATGAATTGGTTCAGTACCAACACCTCCTGCTCTTCTTTCATTGGCACTTGTAAGATCTTAAGCCTTGCCAACTATAAGTAGATTTTAAATACAAAATGCCCACATCCACATATACACTGTGGACCAGTGGCTCAGTGATGAAAAAGAATCCTAAACGAAAGTTAATATGGTTTCTTTTCTCTTTTATAATCAATGAACAAACAAGACCTAAGCTGTCACTGTCACATGGATGCTTTACCTTTCTTACCTAAGGGCATGTCTGTATCCTTCAAGCTTTCTTCTTTTCAAAGAACGTGTAATGATAGGCATTGCTATTTAAAATGTAATTGCTTTATTTCTTGTTCTTCTTCCTACTTCCCTTCTCCCATACAGTGGAGCAGATTACTATGACTATGGCCATGGACTGAGTGAAGAAACGTACGACTCTTATGGTGAGTAGCTTTCAGCTGAATTACTGCAGTAGTAGACTCTTGAAAAAATATGAAAGAAGAATTTCCATAAGGCAAGCTTAAGTTCTACAGTGGATAACAGCTGTTCAGGGATTCCTGCGCTGTCACAGAGCTCCTGATGTGTTTGAGAAAACTACTGAAGAAAGTTTCTGTGGTCTGTTAGCTAACATAAACTAAAATCAAAGAAAAAAAAAAATCTAAATCATGTTTCAGGTACCCTTTTGATGTCACATTCAATGAGATTTAAGGGGAAAAATGGGGGTGTAGGACCTTTTTTCAGGAGCTGTTTGGAGCTGAAAGCAAACGCTTTGTGTGACACAACTGGCACTGAAGCTTGGTACAATGTAAGAATATGCTGAAGTTCTCAGTTGGATCAGGGCCTAATTGAGTGCATTTTAGTCTTGTATGTTTTTTTCTATTAGTTCATTTTCATACATCAGTCTTGGGGAAATCAAGCAGGGAGTCATTATGTAAAGGTTATGAAAGTACTTCAGGTAGCTAATAGACATGAGGGCACTGGGTGACTCACACAGAGACAAAACAATGTGTAATGAAGCAAAAAAACATATGCCAGTGGTGAAGATCACATTTTTTTAAGTTAGAAGTATGGTAGTGACAGGTTTAATTAAAGAAATCTGTTACGGATTAGAAGCATAAAGCATGTTAAAAGGCACCTTTGATTAAGGGAAAAATGTTAAATCTCTGGCTAGAGATCAGAGAAATGTAATCTAAATCACTCAAATCTCAAACATTCGAGGATTGTTAGTAACTTGTGTAATAGAGTTGTGATTCTGGGTAATGAGTGCTTAAATGATTTTAAAGCTGTATGTGAAATTGTCCATGGTGTGTTTCTTGAACTCCATTTGGAAGTGCTTCTTTTGCTGAAAACCAAAAGGATCTCAACTAAGTTGTGATAAATGCCTTAATGTTATCTGCTTAAACTAATCATTTTCCTTAAGGGGAAAGTCAGTTTATCAAAAGAGGTCACTTGAAATTCCTCTGCCCCACAGCACTTCCAATTGGTGTTGATAGATATATCACTTAAAACTTTATTTCAGCATTAAAATTAACTGCCATTATAAACCTGATACTTCTAAGACTATTCCATGAATGCAGAATTGGTGGGGGGAGGGGAAAGTATGAAACTGCTTAATTTAGATAGACTGATAGGGGAAAAACGTGGATTGCAGTATTTAACGTTGAAAGTACAGATTTTTCATTGCTTTTGGATTTCAAATTGGTTTTCTATTTATCAAAGCACAGCCACTCAGAATATTAAGTAATGTACTTGCTCAAGTTGAGAGGAAGACTATAAATACCTTGAAGGATGATTATGGGTTGCAGCCACTGAAGTTTTTGCACATACAAATAGAGTTATACACTTCATTTCTTAACTAGCTGACCCTCAAGTACATCCCTAAATGCAGTTAGATGCTAATAATCACCCTTAGAGTGTGTAAGGAACGTTAGGTGTATCAAACTAAAGTCTGTAAGACTGTATAGTGAGCAGTTGGTTGCCTAGTGTTGGCCAGGAGGAAACAGATTCCCAGGAAGGACCTGAACTTTTCCTTCCCTGAGAAGCTCAGTTGCCAGTCCAGAGGATGTAGGAAGAATATCAGTATTTTTTAGGATTTAGAGCCCTGAGTGGCACCAAAATGAACTGATAAAAAGTAAAGTGACTCTTACTCTACCAATTTGACCAGTTGCTTGAAGAGGAGCAAGTATTCCCCTTAAACTCTTAAGACTGCTTTTTACATTTAAGCAGTCTTTGCAGCGGTGCTTAAAAGCTAGATATTTTTAATTCTTACCCCTCTGCCAGCTGCCTTTACTGTCAGGTTAGGGTTCTTTTCCTTGCTTAATAGAAGCCTTGCTTTCTGTGCAATGAAGAAGCCCAAGAGGTTGCTTCTCATGTATGTTATTCTTTTATCAGATTCCTGTGGCACTTGCCTGAGGTACAAGTTTAATTCTTTCAGCCTGACACCAAATTTGAACTGGTTCCTTTTACCTCCTAGGCAAATGTTCTGACTACCTAGGTATAATATATAACCCAGACTCTGCAGGCAACCACCTAAATTTTAAAAAATAAAGTAGCTAGAATGAGACTCTTATGAAGAAATTGTGAAAATGGACCCTTAACTTAAAAGGATTCTTGACACCTAATTTCAGATATCTACTGTCGGAGCAAGTGACCTTAACATTCAAAGTGCAAGGGTTCTTTGACTGTTGACATCTATTTATTTATTTTCAATGGACTAGAAAAGACAAAGTGCTGCCAACATTTTAGGTTACTGTATATTTGGATTCCACCCTTTAGTTTCTGGATTGCATTGGGTTCACTTGGACATCTGTCTGCTTAGGGCAGGGCAATTCTCCAAAAGTAGATATGGAAGCACGTAAATGTGGTAGGATTAGGAGGCATCAAATATAGCACAAGGCTTTCACAAACTTACAGTCAAAATTCAAAGCAGCAATTTCCCTTGTCCTTTTAAGAGGGAAGTGTATGTTTACAGTGAAGTTAAGTAGTGCGCCTAGATTGTTAGAAGCTGTAGGTGTTTGTAGTGATACTTGAGGTTTTTAACTGTTTGATTGCATATTTGAATTAAGCCTAAATCGGTACTGATGCAAAGAAGCTCATTTCAGAGGGTAGTTTAGTTGTTTGTAGATAATTCATATCCTTCATTCAATTCATCCTAGCGTCATTATTTGTAAGTCTGCTACTGTAGCTTCCATTTCTGCAGGTCCAGTTTAATGCCAGAATGCCAGAGCCCTACATATTTTTGCCATATTAGCCTGTCACACTCCTTGCTATTATGTGCTGAAAAAGCACTGTTGGGTAGCTCATATAGGTGTGTTGTGCCCAGATTTTGTAGTTCCAAGTGTTCGACTTAACTTGGCATACCTTGGTTTCAGTACATAAAATGTCACTGTCTATTTCCCAGTTAAATAAGGAAAAAATCAGTACAGTGTCTGAGAACTTTGGAAGGGGTCTAACTATATTTTCCCTTCTTGTAGGGCAAGAAGAATGGACCAACTCACGACACAAGGCACCTTCTGCAAGGACAACAAAAGGAGTCTACAGAGACCAGCCATATGCCAGATACTGATTGTACTGTCTGATGTTGTGAAATATCCAATCTCCACCAGTCCTGTATACTGTTCAAAGTAATTTTTTCTATGAACAATCCCTTTTTATTAAATCAAAGCGCATAAAAATCTGAATGGATGGACTGAACTTAAAATACTTTGTTGAAAGAACAACCTGGACAGAAAGATATGTAAAACAAGGAACTTTGTTATTTCCAAACTGTATTTGAAAAAATAGGTGATCAAAAAAATAACCTTTGATTAACTAGTGTTAAACAAAAAATAGGTTTACTAAATATGTTAGTTCATTCTTTTAACATAAGCGTAACCTTTTATTTTAAAGGTTTTCAACAATTTAGTTTTTAGTTTTTATTTTCAGCCATTTGCTAGATTTTCTCTTTGCAAACATGCGTAAAAAGGGAAGCAAATTACAAATGCAAATAATGTGGTATTTTGTAACTCAAGTCTTGAAATGTTCTGTAGTGTTAAGCAAAGTTTTACCCTTGCTTGATACTAAATAAACTTTTGAAAGAAAATCAGTGTGTGTGAGATTAATTTTATGCTTTATCTTATAATAAAACTTCATAAATAGTAGTAAACAGGGAGAAATGTTTAACAGTGATCAGCATAAAAGGCTCATATTAAACATTGCGCGACTTACTTAAAAAATGGTATAAACCTAAATGTATATACATATATATATTCACAGTAGATATAAATGCTGTTTAAAGTATCCAAATGGTATGGATCTGCTTGAGTGCCACATTAAATCAAAATATTTCTGTTAAAAGTGGTTTAAAATAGCTAATGAATTTTCTGAAAAAGATGTGACTAGTTTCATCTTGTTGAGCATTTTTTCACTAGTGCAACTTTGGATTTTTTATGAGAATTTTGGTACGTTAATGACCACCTCGCTCCGTGCTGGAAGCAATAAACACAAAGCTTTTAAAGACTTTCTGACTTGACTAATTGAGGTCGCTTTCTTCAGAGGCAGAGGATCTGTAACCCTTAAAACGGTCTTCATTTGCAAAGGTAAATAAATCAAATAAGATTTTAATCTCACTTAATTTATCTTAATATAACCAATAAAAACAGGGAGGTTACAACTTTAGAAAGTTTCATTTTTAGAATGTAGGAAAGACTTTGAGGACACCTAAATTCTCATTTTAAAACGTTTAATTTGTGTTAGTAATCTAAAAAGCCTTAGTTTAGCTAGTTAAATTTGGACAAACTATTCCCTATTAAACAACAGTAAAACCTCATAACCAATAGTTTGTAATATATTATTTTTCCATAAATGCTAGTAAATTAAACATTACAAATGTTATCTAAAGCTTTTTGTTAATCATTAAGTTTGTATTTATTATAGTTTGATTTACATTGTTTTCTTTATATTTGAAAGTCTTTGAAATTTAGTAAAAATATCTTTTTTCTCTTGTCAGGAGACCCAACTCCTTGGACAGCCAAGAGAACAAAAACCTTAATCTTCCCATGCTTTGGTAGGTATCTTTACTCATCTGTGAAATTATTAGATAAACAATGGAGCCATCAATCACGTCCTTAATTCTTTATACACAAGGCTTTAATTTGCATAATGATCACAGGTACTGAGCTGAAGACCAGCAAAAATCATTGGCTGTGTTCAATTCTGGTGGGAAAAGTCATAGTTTTAAATGATCATTAAACTGTCCCAGTGTGTGGACACTGTCCTCTGGCTGTTTGCTTATTGAAAGTTATACATAGCTTTGACATTTCAGCTAATTAAGTATTTCATTGGGCAGAGGAAGGTGAAAGAAAAGGTGGTTTTATGCTTGTAGCGTTCAAATAGGAATTTAAAACTCTTAATCTGGTCAGCAAACATGTCTAAAATGGTTTTCCAAAACTGAAGAAAGCATTTTGTAGGATGGCTTTCTAAGTCAAG
The DNA here is from genome assembly GCF_023634155.1 of Falco peregrinus. NCBI lineage: Eukaryota > Metazoa > Chordata > Aves > Falconiformes > Falconidae > Falco > Falco peregrinus. The sequence continues at coordinate 3,116,585 of NC_073723.1, forward strand.
CATTTCTGCCCAAGGAGCAGACTGATTTTTTTTTTTTTTGGCACAAATGAAGAACAAGTCCATAGAGGAACATGAGTAGTTGGCTTTACTGTTTCTGGTGAATTCAGGATCTAAAGTTATGTTCACATTGTGTAGATTTTAAATAGAACAGGGTTTTGGTTTTTATTTCCTAGTTGGAATGGTAATTCTTCCTACTGACCTCATGATCTCGGTGCTTTTAGTTGCCAAGATTTAGATAAACAGAGCTCTATACTTTGAAATATTGCATACGTTGTACTGCCTTTGTATACCATGGTAAATTTAAAAGACTGCTGTCACAGGCTAAACTTTTTGTAACTTTTTATACATACGAAATGGCTTTACAACAATTCTGAGAGTATTCTAGAGATTTAAAGCAAAGGACCCTTTTAAGATTAGGAGAGCTTGGAGAAGATTTCTTCCCTCTGGGGCTCAAAGGGCAAAGGTTTGATACCAGCTGTTAGAATCGCTATGGCAAAACTGAGTATATAAATACCTTTAAAAAAAATCATGTATTGGCTAAATCTCATTTCTCTTCACATATTAAATCACATAATGAGTTGCATAACAACTTTTCATTTGCAAATACAAACTTTTATATTAACTGTATACAATGAGACTTGATTGGTTGAAACTATAATATCTAGTAGGAAGGATGGCTAGTAGACAAAAAAGTGAATCAGAAGTGAATTCAGTCTTCTGTATCTATCCAACTCTGGGGTTTTGGGGGTGGGGTGGTGGTTTTTTTTGGTGTGCCATCTTTCCTTGGTGCCCCCTATATGGAGGGTGAATCATCATGCATTTGTGCCACGTCTGCTGCTCTGCCCTGAAGTCCTGGAAACCCTTAAATTGTTTCAGGTTTTGAGTGCACCATTGTGTGACAGGGTGGCATAATGACTGCATGTTGAAGGTCATACCAGTACATTAAAAGAAAATCCCCTTCCTGACTAAGAACACACCCGTCCTGTGGTCAGAAGCGATTGTTTTGGTCGTGTGCCCAATGTGTATCTGACAAGATGGAGTAGTCTGTAGCCACATGGTGCTCTTGTTAAGTAGCTGTGGCCCACCTTGATGGAAAAGTTAACCATTTCAGTCCATTTTTGTTCTTTTGAGTTGCAAGATCTAAGTCTACATATATTGAGCATAAGTGGTATGAATTTTAAACCCATAGTCTTCCCTTTTCCAGTGCTCCACATTGATACATCTTATTTCCCCTAAGAAAATGTGTTTTCATGTCCTTGAAAAAAAAAGATTGTATCAATTCTCATGTCCTGTACACGTGTGTACAATAAGCTACATCAGTTCAAACAGCTGGTATTAGATATTCTTAGAAACTACACATTTGCAATACAAAACTGCTTTTGACAGTTCCTGAAATAACATGCACTAGCATTGTGTTCTGCTATTGAATTTCTGTTTGGGTTTTTTGTTGGGTTTTTGTGTGGGGTTTTTTTCTTTGGAGTAATCTCTGATATGTAATCCATTAGATTTTGAACAGAGGGGAATGAAATCTAAAAAGTCTTCTAAACTTAAAAAAAAAAAAAATCCGTGTAGAAGGCAGCCTTTCTTTTATTGTGACAAACTAACCTAGAAGTGTTTATCCATTCTAGTAGGGTTTTGTATTCTGACGCTGGTTAATTGCTGTATGTTACTGGTCAAACAAGTAATGTTAATGATTATAATTACTCATATAATTAATTTGCCTTCATTGAACCTTTATCACATTTGCGCTGAATAGCAATGGTAGCAGTTTCTGCAATGGTTTCCATAAATCTACATAAATTTATTTTAGGCATAATTGCCTGATCCCACTACTCTTGACAGTCTTCAGAGAATTAATAGTCACTAGTCTCAGGATGTATACAAATGATATTTTGCTCTTTTTCAGGAACTTCTGCCATGTTAAATATGGACTGCTTAGAGCATTGTACTTATCCGTGTGCCTAGACAACGAGACAGGCTACGGAGTATGAAAATCCTGTTCAGCATTTCTTGTATTAAAGCCTTAAAGTGTATAACAATATACACTTTTTAAAATAATTGTATACTTAAACTGTTAATTGTTTAGTGATGCGACAATGTTTTATTTGGAGCTCAATAAAGAATTTTCATATAAGTTCCTGTTACAAAGCAATAATGCAACCTCATGTTCCTTTAGTGGCTCTTTTTAGCCTTATGCAGCAAGTGTAAAGAGAGTGTGTGAGTCTCATGACTAGAATGTAAATGCTTTTGGAAATAGCTTGTCTAATGTATGAACAACATAGATCAGTTAAAATGAAGATTGGTGTTTTATGCTGAAGCTTTTCTTAATAGCTAATTGTGAACAGGTCTACTCAAAACAAGATTCTCGGGTAGAAATGATACTCCAACTTCAATTTTGTTCAGAAACTTGTATAACATGAAGGTGTTTTAATCCCTGTCAAATATACTATGCTGCTTATTCTCTTTCACTTGATGTTTGATGCATAGAAATGTTTTCTGTAATATACAGTCACAGGTTTTCTAGTACTAGAGTCTTGGATAAGGCTTTTACACCTTGATAAATCTTGTATCTAAGTCTTGTTTCCTCAGTGCTGATTTCTATTAATTGTGATTGTGATAATTTGTAACAGAAATAAAATTCTGATAATTTAATTTCTTGTGTTCTTTTTCTTAAATCCTGCTTGCAAATTGAGTCCCCCATTCCTCACATGTTTATCAGATGTATTTTTCTTCTTTGAATTTCATCTTCATCCCAAGAAAAGCGTAATTTCAGTTTATTTTATTTTGAAAATAAGCAATATCACTTAATAGCTTCACACCTCTGTTGTGAATGCCTCCTCTGACATGTATTCATAACTTCTAATACCGTATACTGACTACTGAAGAATGGCATGGAAATTTATGGGTATGTGGAGAAAAACAAGATTCCTGTTAACCCTGGCACTGATCAAAATGTCTTGAGTAAGAGAGCATTTTTAATAGATGAAAAAACCTTTGACAGTGTAAAAAAAAATATATATTTTTAACCTTCAAATATTTAAGGTGAATTTATCAGTTAATCTCACAATCTGGAAAGTTTTTCCCAGCCGTCATCTCTTACTGTACTACAACGGCATTTCTGCAATGTTTTCCACAGCAAGCAATAGTAAGTATTTATTAAGTAAAAGCAAAATACGGAAGCCTTTGAATAAGCACAAGAGATGTATAATAATGATTCCTTTCAAAATGACAGGCAGGAACCTCTGGTGTGGAACAGCACCTAACATTTTAAATGCTAGGCAAGTATAAAAATTGTATATAAATACCGTGGGGGGAATTTAGATAGGCAGAATGCAATTTCACTTGCTCTAATTAGGACTGGACACCAGGATTACCAACACAATCTCATTTGAGGAGTGCCATGAACTATTTGAGTGGAGTATTAAGCCTTTGACTCACTAACAGCAGCTTCTTAATGTCAGTACTAAAACATGACTTTAATATGTGACTGTCAGCACTGTCTAGCAAATCTGCTAATTTTTCCTGAGATTCTAAACAGGAACTGTTGGGGTCCAGTCAAAGTGGGTTGACTGCAGACTATCCAGCTCTTCATCTTGCAAGTACTTTGCTTCATTTCGCTAACATTTACGGACTGTTTCTGTCTTTTGAAGCCTTCGTTTCTGCTGGTTTTCATTATCACTAGGTAGAGGTTTGTGTATTTCTTGTGATTGTGTTTTGAGTGAAATTTGGGTCTTGCTGGAATAGTTCTGTCATTCACTTCAAGAGACCACGCATATACGTGCATCCTGCCTGTGCTGTCACTGACGACTTGAACGTGCGCTGTGGGACAGTCATGATGCTCTGTTGTGTGATGCCAGTTGTATATGACGTTGCCTTAGTTTTGAGCAAGGACATGAGCCTGCTGCTTCAAATGGATTGCCCAGTCTGCATCACAGTCTTTCCAATAGTGTTTATCCTGCTGTGGGGATGTCACCACATTTACATTTAGGTACATAATAAAGGTATGAAATTTTATTTTATGACTATGAATTGGAACAAATCTTGAGGCCACATGTCTTTCTAAATGTGGTTGTAGAGCATACTTTTCAAGTTGGAACTTCATCTTTCTGGGCAAAGGAACTGAAAATTTAAAGATCAAAATGCGAAGTTAAATGTATATAATGGTTGGCGATAAATAGAATCATATCTGCTCTTGCTGATTCTGCTTCCATTTCTCCACACAGAACTTTGCAGTCTCTTTTAACTGTTTTAGCATTATAGATGGATTTTTGTAGTAGGTTCACAATTGTGTGCCAAAAGTCCCAGCTTGTAGTAGAATTTCCAGGTTAACAACATCCAATAACTTCAGTACTGTTGCAGCTCAGTAAATGCTATACCAAGGATCAGAATATCTTTGACTTAAGTTTATGAAAAAGATTAATTGGATGAAGGGGCAGAGAATTATTTTCACAAGCTCAGCAGTTTTGTCCAAGACAGCTGCATTTGTTTAATGGGGAGGAAAACCCCTTTGGTAATGGAAATTATTGAAGGTATTTAGTGTTAAAGCACATATCACTAAGATGATAAATGTTTGTGCAGCCTCAGATACTTCAATGAGTTTGCAGTGCATTGACCCTTGTGTTCAGGCAGGCTTTCTCTACAAAAACAAGTCAAGAGAACATCTCTAGCAAACTTGGGTTTTAAAAATGCTTAGAAACTGTAGCCAAGGGCAGAAATAAAGCTGCTTTGCTGTGTAGTTCTTTTTTGGGTTCCTCACTGGGAAAGTATTTAGGAAGTATGAAAAGTCGACATTCCTAAAAATAGCAAATTAGAGAACAGGCTTAATGGAAACTTCCACTTTTCAGTCAAAGATGTACTTGAAAATTATGAAATTAAAGTAATTTAGATTTAATAAAGGTTTATGACAAAGTTTCTGGAGAATCTTTATATCCAGTAATCAAAATAACTCGTGTGCTTTCAAGATGGAAAGCTACTGAGATAGGATTCCTGACTAAACAAGGTTCTGCTTTTATTACCCTGAGAGAAATCAAATGTAAATCCGTCCTTGGATGCAAGTTTCTGCTTTTACAAAGCTAAACACTTAACCAGTCCTTTATGCCTAGACCCATGGCTTAAATGTTCTTATCTTACTGAAATTTAGAATCAAGAAAGGAACTTTTCACCTGACGTGACATGCTGGCCCCTTTGTGAGGATGAGTGATGTTGGGGTTTTTACGGACCTCCATAGACTGATTTTTTTTTTTTTTCTCCCTCTTACACAAAACATAGTGAGCGGCTCCAAATACTTAGTCAAGCAGCAACCTATGAACTCAATAGGCCATTGTCTTCTATGGCAAAAGAGTAAGTGGCAACTTGTGCTGTTGCTGTTTCTCTGTTTGTGAAAGACCCTGATGCCCTAAACATCTCATCAAACACTTTTTTTATTCACTTGATAAATTGCCTTGTTTCTTCATTCTAGTACTAAAAGTTGGGGTTTCTTAATGTGAATGTAGCTGTTTCTTACTGAGAGAAAATATGCGGACTCCATCTCACAGAATTCACTACTGTAATTAAGGATATATTTTAAAAAGGAGAGACAAATGTATTTTAAGTTCATTCTTCTGATAATGCAATTACCAGTTCAAAAATCCATGGATGAAGATCCTTTTATTTCAGATAGTAAGACTGCTACAGATTTACACTGCTAAATATACATTCACTGGCTTTGGGCTTTGCAAAATGATTTAGTAAATGTTCATATCGTAATACAAGCACTTTTAAAAGTTCAGTAGACCTTTCAAGATAATTAATGACAGGCTTGAAAGCAAATGAGAAGACTAAAGTATGGTGAATGCTACCTATGTGCAGCATGGAGTTCATCTGACTAATGATTATGATCAGAATTATCCACATGTGAAAACTAACCTTATTCCATTTAGTATGTTTCACTTTTCTACAGCATTTGAGGCTCTAACTTGAAATTGAATAGAAAATGCCCAAACATATTTCAAATATTCCAGTGATGATTTGCTCATATAGCATATGAATAAGAAAACTGTTTCTTCTTTTCGTTATTCACTTAAAGAGTGTATCATTGTTACATCCAGGAATAGAGTTCCTCTTGGACTGACAAAATTAAGGAAGTACGAGTCAAGAAAGCAGAGATAATCTTCAGGCAGTCAGTCCTCTTGAAAGAACTGTGGGATAAACGCATAAGGGATTGTGGTAAAGTTTTGTGGTATGTTTTACAGTGGTGGTCATGAGTTACACTTCCACTCATTACATGTTTGAGGAAATGGAAAAATAATATAAGCATATTACACAACAGGAAACTTGATGGGGGGTGGGGAAGATAAGTTGTTAAAACCCAATCTAAATACTAAAAGCCATTTGGGATTTCAAATTCTGCAATGGAAGAGGAAAGCCTCCATATTTCAGCGTGTATCTTCCCTAAGGTAGCTTAAGAAGCCGCGCAATAGCTGCTAATCTTTAAAATGGCATTTTTTGCTTTTGTGGGGTTCTGGGGTTTTTTTTTGGTTTGGGGTTGGTTTTTTTTTTTGGTTGTGGGGGGGGGGTTTGTTTGGTATTTTTATTTTTTATGCATAGACTATTCTAACAATTATTCCCAGGGGTTCGATCTCGATTTAGACATTTTGATGCCAGGAAGTTGAAGTGATGCATCCTAATATTAAGAAGGGTGAGAGAAACAGGTCGCAAGCATGGTCTATGATAATGAACATTTTTTTCCCCCTGTATCTAGCTAGTTTGGCATTGGAATCCCTCACGTAGTAGGAATAGCTTATTAATTTTTGGTGATGCCTTCAAAGGTGTAAACGGCTAACTTTTGTAAATGCCACAATTAATACCCCTTTGAAAGGTCACTTTGTGTACTCCCGAATAATATTTATATACATGTGTACATAAGTTAAAGTATTTGGTAAGGGCTCTTCAGAAGAATAATTCAAAGGACAGAAGATATCTTACTGTGTGAGACTTAAAAAGCTTGATTATGGTTTATAATTGCTTGCACAGGGAGAAAATAACAAGTACTAAATGACTCTAATCTAGTAGTGAAAAAAAGTAAGAACTAATGCTGTGTGTAAAAGCCCTGCAGTTATAAATGAGAAATTAGGCTCAAACGAGAGTGATTAACCACAGCAACAAGCAACATACAGAAGAATGGGCTTCTGTTGGTTTTCCTACATCGCAGGCTGGATTGAATGATCTAATAACTGTGTCTGAACTTGAAAGTCATGGATCAATGATTGTTGTATAATAATTCTACCCATCACAAGGAAATGCTTTTTCTGATTTGCAGGCTAATAATCTGTGAGTTATGATCAAAATACCTTTTATTTACAAGGATGAATTCTCCATTTCTGTATATATTTTTTATATATGTTATGCATGTCTTACTGCCTTTACAAACAGTGAAAATACTGGCAAATCAATATTTACTGATGCTAACATACCAACGCAACTCTTATTCTTCATGCAAGCAACATTTAGAAATCTTGTCTATTGCTGCTGTTAACTTGCAAATTCTGCCTTTTGAACAACAGCAGCTACTTATGAAGTTAACAGAAGTCTGAATTTTGTTACAGAAACAGGCTGGATATTTGAGTTCTAACTTATGTATCTACAACTCGGATGAAAAGCTCTTGATTGGTTGCCCACACTACCCTTATAGTCAACCAAGAGAAACGAGCTCAAAGGATAATTCATCTTTTTCAGACAGAATTACATTGACATCAGGTGACTCGCCCTCTGAAAGCACCTGGCTCTTCCCCCTTGACTTTTGAGGGTGGTTAAACTTAACTTGGAAGTTTAAACCTTAGATGTCTGAAGAAAAAAGTGATGAATCCCACTGACATTTCTGTCCTAAATCCAGCTTTGGTGATCACTTGAAAACAGCAGCAGTTGGTGTGGTCTGGAAGTAGATAAATGTTTGGAGAAAGTCACTGAAGACAGGTCTCATAGCAATGTGTGTAGAAGATAAGGTTTGCTACACAGTGTAGAGGGGACTGTTACACATCCTCTTACCTACTCCTATTTGTATGTAACATGTTTGCTGTCTGTCTGTCCTTCTCTCCATCCTTCCTTGCTGCTTGTAAGCAGAAAAGCCAGGCTGTCTTTTGATGGCTTCTGCTCCAAACATTTCTGTGACATAGCCTTCTTAGCATATGCATTTATCAGGACATTTTCATACTCAGTGTTTGTTTCCAGAGCCTTCTGTTAAATATGCCTACATGTTTTTGTTTGTTTGTAAGCACCTTAAATCTAAGGATTAGCTAGAATATTGGCTGAGAGGACTTGTACAAGATGGAATTTATGGTTATGCTATGTTAGTCACTGCTTAAAGGCAAGTTTTAAATGGGATTGGCTGAAGGAAAGTCTAGAGACTAGAAAAAAAACAGTCAAATTTCTGTGCATAAATATTGAGAACAATAGGAAGTAAAAGATTTCCTGTTTCAGTCTAGTGTATAAAATATTAGTATCCAGACCTCACTAATAACCATTAGATGCTACGCAGAAGAAAAATAAAAACTCCAGTGTACTTATCCAGTTATCCGGAGCTGTATAAATAAGATTATCTCTTCTTCAGAATATCTGCAGGAAATCTTTTAACTAGGAAACAGAAAATATGCAGCACTTCTGTTAATGGAAGTCTAAGACTTCATACTTCTATGGTTCTTAACGTTTAAGGAATTGACTAACTTTGAAGTGCGGGTGTGTTAAGGAATAGGTGAAACAGGTAGATCATTTTGCACTATACAGAAGAAGAGCCAAAAAAAAGACTGAAATTTAGCATTGGTGCAATATTCCTCAGAAAGTAAAATTTTCCCAGAAAAACACTGGTCTGCAGGAAAACATATAATGAGAAAGAGTTACTATTTCATTTTAAAATAATGTATTTCAAACCTTTTTTGAAAAAGTACTATATTTTCAAAGCATGACTTTCAGGACATGCCTAGTATTCCTAGGCAACTCAAAAGACATGAGAAAATCAATTGAGAGGGAAACCAACAACAAAAAAAGTAGAAACAAGAATAGCAGGACACTGACAAAGAACTCTCACACTTTAGTTCTCTGTATTAACATAGTCCTGGGCAACCTGCTCTAGGTGGCCTTGCTTGAGCAGGGGTGAATATGATGACCGCAACAGGTCCCTTCCAACCTCAACCATTCTGTGATTTCATAGCAGAGTAATGCCACTGAGACAGAGGTCTACCCGAATAAAAGCCCTGTCCTGCAATGTATTAAATGTATTCCCAGCCCCCACCCCCAGTCTCTACAGGTGTACATATGGTGCACTCCATCCTATTGTCCAGTATTGGCTCCAGTATAGATCCATGAGGCATGCTGTTAGGAGCTGGAAGCTACCAAATCTTCAAAACAGTGACTACTGCCCTTGGAGTCCAGCTATTTTTTCAATACAGCCTGGTTTTCCAGATGTCTTGAAGTCCATCCAACCACTCTTTGTATCTCTAGATTGACTGCAAGTCTGCCACACTTGTCAAAGTATACAACATTGACCGCTCCTCCAGGTCTACCATGCCAGTCACCGCAGAAGGCAATCAGGTTGGTCAGGTGTGATTTGCCCTTGTTAAATTCCTGTTGGCTGTTCCTAGTTACCTTCTTGTCCTTCACGTGCCTGGAAATTTGAGTCTGGGTGGATTTGCTCCATAACCTTCTCAGAGACCAATGTTAGGCCAGCCAGCCTGTAGCTCCGCAGATGCTCATCCTTGATGATGGGCATGACATCCAGGCATCAAGAACATAATTCTTTTGCTTTATACAGTTTTATATATGTCATGGGGGTGGAGGGGGGGAGGGGTGGGGAAGTGGGATGAACCTTCTCCCAAATCTTCCTGTATTCTTCATTACCTGGTACACTGGACTAGTTAGTTAGCATTTATTCAAGTGAAGGTGATTGAGAGGAACCTGAACCTACAGAGGTCCTTCCTCCTTTCCTTTCTGTAAAAATACATGAAAAGTAAGTTAAAGGTATACTAAATGCTTTGTTGTTACCTTTTCTTCTCAAATTGGTCATGGTACAACAGCGATGTTTAGATATCTTTTTTTTCTCCCTGAAACAACAGGCCTTGGGCCTATTGCAACAACCTTGTTCAGTGCAGTCTTGAAGGATGCTGTAGGCATCTGCAGGCTTTTCAAAGGTACTTACCGTGTTAGGGAGCGTAAATGTCTCCAGTGTATATTGAAGCTTACATGTTTCAGTTATGCTGGACCCCACATAATGTGATCTTAACTCTGTACTGTAAATGTTCTAGAATCCTTTACAGGCAGCTGTGATAGAAAGACATTGAAGACAGGGAGAGAGAGGTGTGCCGGGTATTATCTGGCTCACCTGAGAAACAAGAGAACACTCGTCTATGCTAGAAGCCTCATTTGGTTGCCTGAGGTCAGCTGAGACCTCCATACTGACCCACATGAACAGCTTTTGAAATAATTGCAGTTGTTAATATAGTAATAGAATTAATTTAGTAATAAATAAACACACTAAAGATGTAGTCTGCTCCCTCCTCTGTCTTCTTTCCAGCGCAAACACAGACTGTCAGTGACCTGATTATAAATAACTTCCCTGGGATCAGCATATGTTAGCAGGGAAGAGTTGACTTCCCTGTGCCACCCCACCACCAGACCCGTTATTGTCATTCAGCAACGATACCCGGTTCAGCTACTTCAAGTGGAGGATTGTGTAAACGGGAACGCTGTTAATCAGATAGTGCTTGAGAAACAGTGCTACTTATTAATCATCCCTGCAGATCTTTTGTTCTACTACAGGAACATCTAGAAAGCAAGCAACATTTCCAATTAAATACAGGCATTTATTTTTCAAAGAGTTTCTTAGTATTAAAAAAACACCAAAAAACCTGGCAAACTGCAATTTATTGTTACTTTCTTTCAAGCATCTGCAGTGTTTCATATCTAGTGGGTAGAACACAACACTGCATTAGTTCATGTATCTGTGAATGTATTGTTCCTATTAGCTCCATCTAAGAGCCTTTAAAATTTAAAAAGCCTCAGCTATATTTAAGGACAGGCCTCCTGGTCCATCTGTATCTTTCAGAAGAGCAATGGTCAGAATTTTAAGTGCCTGACCATAATATATTATAGCTGGATTGGGATGGAGCAAGCCTTAAAAGATTTACAGCTTTAATTTGACAGCAGGTTGCCCATGGGCCAGCAGTGTGCCCGTGGGGCCAAGAAGGCCAATGGGACCCTGGGGTGCATGAGGAGGAGCGTGGCCGGCAGGTGGAGGGAGGTGATCCTGCCCCTCTGCTCTGCCCTGGTGAGGCCACATCTGGAGTGCTGTGCCCAGTGCTGGGCTCCCCAGTTCCAGAGAGACAGGGAGCTGCTGGGGAGGATCCAGTAGAGGGCTGCAAAGATGGTGAGGGGGCTGGAGCATCTCCCTTCTGAGGAAAGGCCAAGAGAGCTGGGGCCGTTTAGCCTGGAGGAGACTGAGGGGGGATCTTATTGATGTCTACAAGTATCTTAAGGGCGAGTGTGAAGAGGACGGGGCCAGGCTCTTTCCAGTGGCGCCCAGCAGCAGGACAAGGGGCAACGGGCACAAACTGCAACACGGGAAGTTCCTTCTCAGTATGAGGAAGAACTTCTTTTCCTTGAGGGTGGCAGAGCCCTGGCACAGGCTGCCCAGAGAGGCTGTGGGGTCTCCTGCTCTGGAGACATTCAAACCCACCTGGATGTGGCTCTGTGCAGCCTGCTCTGGGAGAGCCTGCTCGAGCAGGGGTTGGGCTAGGTGATCTCCAGAGGTCCCTTCCAACCCTCACCATTGTCATATTTGCAGATCAGGGCTGCCATATTTATGGGGAAAAAAAAAAAAAAGCAGCAGATATCTTAAGCTCATGGGTTGAGATAAAGATGGGGATATGGCTGTGTTGGATTTATCTTGTCTGGCCACTGGGTGCACACCAAGCTTGCCCCGGACCGGGGCAGCCCCGGCCTCGCCTCACACAGGCCCCCAGACCCGCTGCCAATATCTGCACAGGGACACCCAGTACATTGTCTGAAACGTATTTATAGTATTCTCTGTCTTTCATTATCACCTTTAAGTGATTTTCATTTTGTAACCTACAGTAGCTGATTGCTCCGTTTCCAACATGGCAGATGGAATCAGGACCAAAATGTCACTGCCTCCTACCAGCCCTACGACTGCCCTGCCTCAGAGGCCATGTATTATTTCTCAGTCCTCTGCAATAACTCTCTGAAATGATTTCTGATCATGAGTTCTTTTTATTTAACAGTGTGCTCTGCTCCAGGATCAATACTGTAGTTATGGTACTGCTATGGTAATGCATAACACTATACTGCAATAATATATTGGGGATTAAATAAAGTGAAAAAAAATGTTAGGGGTATTGACCTCTAGATGGAGTTTGTTTGGGTAAGTCCCCTGCTCCTATCTCCAGTACGGGTATCTGATTAAGGTATCTAAGCATCACTTACTATGCAAAACTTGGGATGGATAGTTGGAATGCATCAGTTCTCCAGGCTGCCAGACCCTGGGTCCGTAGGCAATGGATTAGAGGAGAGGATCTGACTCCCTCATTGCTGCAGATGGTGGTTTTCTTCTTGGTACAGATCAGGCCTCCAGTGGGACTCAAAAGCATCTGTTTACCTGTCTCTAAATCCTTCACTCAAGCCTAAATCGTGCGTATGAAGGCCACCTCTTACTCTCCTGAGTAGGCTGTAGGTTAGTGACAGGGTGGCATACTCCTACCATTCAAGGAAGTCATGCAAAGGTTGGCTGTGCAAAACAGGCATCTCTTTGATGCCTTAAACCCCATGGAAGGTAGTAACAGATCACCAGCCTGTTGTTTGTAGCAGCAATTTGTAAGCCTCACAAGAACTGCTTCAGTATTTCTTCTTTGGATGCCTTTTACATTTACCAATGCTTTAATTAGGTGTAGCAAAGTTCCTTTATGGGCAAACCCATCACCACCTCCTAAACCTCTGGTATTTGTCTCTTGTATTTCCAGAAACTGCATTAATTTTTCACCCTTCATTTCCCACTTTGAGAAGCAGGTGAACCATATTGCTAAGCCTTCTAACATTCATCCAGAGCCAGGTATTTATTACCTCAGATCAGATCCCCATTGACTCTGTGGGTTGCACAGCTTTTGATTCATATTTGGATCGCTGCCTTTCCTGTTTTCTTTTTTTTTTTTTTTCTTCCATTTTTTTTAACCCTTTTTGGAAGCAGCCCAAGATACTAGTAACAGCATACTCAGTCTGTAACAAAATGTTGCTCCTAAATGAAAATGTATCTGCCGTTATGACACTCGAACAGCACTCACAGCAGCAGTATCAGAGCAAAGGACTCTGTGAGGTGGTAGTTGCCAGGTTTCAAATAAGATATCAAACTGCAAGTTTTGCCACATAGGGTGTTTAAATGCCCTGTGGTACAGGAAGCCCATATCTATCCCAATAAACTGAAAGGGTAATGACTGCAGAGTTTGTCTAGCAAAGTTCCTGATGCCACCGTGCTTTCACGTGTGATTTTTCCTTCCCTGTCAAGTTCCTGTGTGGCATCCCTATGTGGTGTTACACAGCTGCTTCTCTTTACCCCAGAGATAGCTGCATTTCAGCAGAAGACAAAGCAAATGCTGTTCTTCAAGCGTGTGAAGTAAAGAGCTAGGAGTGAAGAGCTCTTAATCTTCCGCCTTATTTGACTTTAAAATCTTTTTCAGACTTCTGCAGATTTAAGAGCCATGGTTTGGATATAGGTAGGGTTGTGTCCTTAAATTATTATATCCCTGCAGAGGACTAGTTCTTTTCACGTCCCCCCCACCCATAAAAATAATTTACTAAATTCTTCTAGAAGAGACAGACTTTCAGGCTTACTAAATTAGACTAAATGTTTGCAATTAAATTTTAGTGTACTGGAGGTCATTTGTATTTGAAATGGAAAAAAAAAATAGCCTTAAGATTCTACCAGATGTGTTCTTTGTGCCTGTTCTTGGAGTGAGTTATATTTAATTTGAGTATGTGTTTATTCCTACTGTAGTTTTCCAGCTGACTTCCACAGTTTATACCAGAAGATCTGATCTAAGTGTTTTGGTAAAATTAAATAATCTATGATGCAAATGAGATGTTAAAAAAAATCCACCACAAAACACAAATGTACACAAAGTACCTATTTTTCCAAAAAGGAAGATACACCATTTTGACAATTGCACATAACACAGAATGAGGACAATGAAGATGTGACCTTGCTGCAGATATTTAATTCCAAATTAGCCTTGTGTGGTATGCAAGATTGCTCCTTTCTGTTCCAGAGAAAAATCCAGTCATGAGCTGTTTCTGGTTTTCAGTATTAGCCAAGACAACTTAGAAAATTCTCCAGAGTTCAGGGATGCTAATTTCCAAGACCTTCAGGATTGGTCTTTGTGTACCCACAGCTCACCTAAAAAAAATAATAAGATAATCTCTTCACACAAAGGTTCTCTGCATATGAGATGCTCTTTCCTGCTCTGTAGTCTCCACAGCCCTGTTCATCTCAGCAACCTTACTTGTTTAAAGCAAGGGCTGCTGTAAACAGGGGTTGGAAGAATCTCCACAGTGTGGAATGGATATCTGACAGGAGAGAAGAGTTGCGTCTCGTGAACAGGACAAGGGGTGGTGATCACTGTCTTGGAGGACGAAGTGAAGCGCTTTCCTAAACGGTGGACATCAAATAATGGATCAAAATGAAGCAAGGACATAAATTTGAATAGATTAATGTAGGGGAATGAAGGCGGTGGGTCGATCAGCATTGATAACATGCAGCTGTGGCCTTGCCCCAGAGGCAGTGGGTTGATTGACATGGACGATGTGCAGGTGTAGCTCATTCCTGCTCAGTGGTTAAATAGCCCTGAGGTTGGTGGGAGAAGGGCTTGGATGGGGGAGGAGCAGTGTGGTCTGGCCTGTGGAGGAAGGGGATACAGCACAGACAGTAGAATCTGACCAATGTTAAAGCCTTGTTGCAGCCTGATAGCTTGCTTGTGCTGGAGCAGATTAATTAAAAGTAATTAAATTTTATATGAGACCCTCTGATTCAGAGTTGAACAGGCCATAAGAAGTGGTGAAAGGAGGCGTGCGTTTCTTGTGCAAGTGTCTTTTAATAATAAAGTTTCTTTGGGTTCTGGTTTGCAATGGTTGATTCCACAAACTGTGGGTTTCTACCTGGAAATTAGCTACTAAAATTCAGTGAGATGAATGGTGCCTGGTTTGGGCATTGTGCTGGACTGGGGATGAGAGTATTTTAGCCAGGAATTTCTAACAGGCCTTCTAGTGATAATGAAAGCCAATTGCTTTTAACCTTCAGCTTGCTTTTATTCCATTTTCCACCTATCGTATTAAATTTGTTGCTGTGAGACTTGCTATTTAATGTGCATTTCTGCAGTGTATTCACCTGTGTGTAGAGAGGTATGTCATGAGTTTATTTTATTTGTTCTGAGAAGTTTAAATGGTTGTTCTGACTCTCATTTGAACCAACTCTAATTGCAGTTTGCTCATTACTAACCTTAAAAGCAAACAGTGGTGGCAAGGGTCACACCAAGCAAAGTGGTTTTGTGACCATGAACCACTAGAACATGGTAGATCTACCTCTGATGATTTTTTCCTTCTTTTTTTATGTATGTAGTTGAATCCTTCTGACCTTCATAGGTGATAATCTGACACGTTAAGTTCTTCTGCAAGAAATTATTAAACCTTAGCTAAACTACTGTGTTATGAATGCATTGAGGACAGCACAAGAATCCCATTCCTGCTACTAGTGCCTGTAGCTATTCAGCAGAAGAGGCTCATGTGTCCTTTCCCCCTTAAAAAATGCAAATTCAGCAATTCTTTCTAAAAGCTGGATAAAGGGATCTCAAAGCTTGTTTAAAAGGCTACAGGAGACAGTGCCTGCTCTTCCTTTCCTTGTGTAAGCATTGTGTCAGCTCTCAGCAATACTGTTTCCAGGAAATCATCACTGATTTTAAGGTTGAATTTTGCAGTCTCCAGCTTCCAGCTCTTGTTATTCAACTGTTAACAGTGTTAAAGTTCAGGCTGTTTGTGTGCAAACCCATGGAATGAATTAGCCCAGATCTGATACCAAGTGTTTTCATTTTACACTGGAAAAGCATAGATGATGAGAATATTGCATTCTCTTTGACTAGCTGACGCAAATCTAGAGGATGACATAGCAATATCTTTCCTAAAATTGCATATCGTGTCACTTCACAAGGGCCAGGAATGACACGGCAGAGAAAGCTTTTCAAACCGAGTCAGGCTAGCAGAATCTGGCCCTCACAACACAAGCACTACAGGAAGAACAGCTATTTGGAGAATAAACGGTTGTGATAATACATACGAAGGCTTCAGGGGAAAAAACATAACCCCCAAATCCAAACAAAAATATCATCAAAAACTATCAAAAAGCAAAGGATGATTCAGATAAAAAGGTGTCCTGGTATTTAAAATTCCCTGCATTGTTTGTTAGCTAGCATGTTCACAGAGCTGTCTGTGCAGATGAATGGATATGCTGTGCTCCATCACAGAGAACAGCACGGGGGAAGATGGAGCAGCTTCACTACTCTAGTGGGACTGAAAGCTGTGCTTAGTAAAGCCAGCTCTTTTGGTCCTTTTAATAAAATGACAGTAATTTGACAGTAATAAACATTAGGCTGTCACTGTAATGTAGCAGTTTGCAAATAATGTTGACATTATCTTATGCTTCATGTCAGAATGTAGGTCTACTTTATCAGCTGATTAATGGGGAAATTGGATGAAATTCTTTAAATCTGACAAAAAAAAGAGCATGGATTGCACTGGGAGTGAGCTGTTTTTTGTTTTCTTCTGTTCCTTTTAAGCCCTGCTAGTGCTTTTTCATCTCGTTTTTGTGCTTGTGTGAGTATGTGTGTTTTTTTCTCATTTTGAGCATTTGTGCAAAGCTGTGGCAAGTTGAATGTAAATGGTAATGTTGTCTAAACTACTGGAATTGCCATTTAAAGAAGTCTCAGTTTTGCTTTTTTTTTTCTAGAAATACACAGTTTTGAAATAGTGGCATTTTTTCCTGTTGTGGGTTTTTGTTGTTTTTCTTCTTGTTGTTGTTATTTTGTTTGTGGGTCTTTTCTTTTTTGAAGTGCCTTCATCATTAACTTGTCTACCTACTCTCATAGTTGATTGCTGTTCTACATACTAGTGATCTAATACAAATTGTTAACCTTCCAGAATTCATTTTAGCACTAAGGGAGTTATGAATACAGAAATTTGCCTATTCCATGCTAGGGATTCTTCTGTCATTGGAGCCCATCATTATGAGCCAGGTGGCCTTGTCAGCCACATCCTTCCAAAAATCTTATATTTTTCCTTCTTTCAGGATTTCCTAGAAATGCATCTGACTCTAACAGGCACTTTACGTACACTGTGTAACTGTATGTAATCCAAATGCATTTCATGCCATTGAAGATGACAATCAGAAGCAGGCGACTGGATGTGTATGCAAATGCAAAACAAGATTATCAACTGGCTTATTTTCAGAAGGGAAAGTATCGCCATCTAGTATCCCTCTTCAGCAGTGTTTTAGGAAACTGCTGGAAATACATCTGATTCATAATGATTTGTGTGTGTGCTAGATGTGGAGAATGACAGATCATCCCATCTGTCCATTCTCCCAGACAGCTTACACAAAGGGTGTATCCAGCACCAACATACCCATTTCATGGGGTCATCAGGTTCAGGTCAAATGAGGCCTTCAGGACATCTCCGTTTCAACCTTCTCAAAACTAGGTCAGTTATGGGATCCTCTAGTATTGCTCAGAACTTTATCCATTTGGCTCTGAAGAAGGCACAGTGTACCCAGGAAACCTGCTCCACTGCCTGGCTGTCCTCACTGAGAAAAGTGTTTCTCCTTCTATCTCATCTGAAACTTTCTGACCTTGTTGTCTCTCATCCTCCCGCCAAGCACCACATGAAAAGCCTGACTCCATCTTCTTAATGACTTTCCCATGGGTACTGGGGTCTGCTGTAAGATCCCCTAAAGCCACCTCTTCTCCACACTGGACAATGCTCATCCCTCAACCTCTCCTCAGGGGCGGTCCAGCCCTGATCATCTCAGTGACCTCCACTGAACTTGTTCTAGTTTCTTGATGTATTTTCTGCATTGAGCTATTTAACTCACATTTAAGTCAGCTGAAATATAGTAAGAGCTAACCACTTTAAACCCTGTGGACCTGGCACCAAGTGCTCAGACCAGTTCTGTGAATTATAATAACTTGCCCTCTCCATCTCTGAATCCCATGGGCAAGAGAAGGGGATTGTCTTGCTTTCTAGATGAGAGATGCAAGTGTATTACCCAACTTGGACAGAGTTGGTCTAGTCATTCAGTGGCAGAGTCATGATTATTACCTGGATCCTTAGTCTTTTTCCAGCTTTGCTGGACTAGACCTCAAAAATCCATCTGATTTTGATGGCATGGGGTGGCAATTATGATTGACTTGGGAATGAGTGTCAGTAAGTACTCCCAATAGGCACTTCACACTCTCTACAGGAAAACCAGAAGCCAATATTAAAAATCAATTAGCATTTCCACGGTGCAACCTTTGCTATACAATGCACAATGACCTTTACAGGCCAGAGAAGAGTCAGTTTAATGTACTACATAATGCCAAATGGTAATGTCTTTCCTCACTTAGGTGGCTTGTGATTAAACTAAATTTTCTCAGCCACCAATTGACCTTTATCCATCTCCTGCAATTTAGTGAATGGAAGTTGGTAGAAGCTAACAGGGTATATACATCATGTTGTGACAACTTCTCCTTATAACAAGCTACAAGTGGGCAGTAGGGCATATCTGAGATGCAGACGTTTCAAGCAAATTTTGTATTTATTCAGATAAAGGAGAACTTGTTGAGATGCAACCAAGTTACTTTTGCGTCCATCGTGTCCTACATGTACATTTTCTGTTCAGCAAGACAGCGTTTATAAGCAGTCCTCTTTTCATTGTCAGGCTGTATTAGAGGTGTTCAGTAAACAAATATTCTCCGTTTAACAAGAGTAGGATGAGACATTTGTCATACCCCAGCTGGTGTCCCAGTAAACACTGAAAGAATTTACCTTCCTTCCTCCCCTTTGGAGATCAGTCTTTATTCAAAGGACATCCAGTAGTTGATACTATGCAGAGCCATAGTGCAAGAAATGGCCTTTGCACTAGTTGTTGGCCTCATTGCTGATGCAGTGGCTTCCCATGATCCAGACATTTGCTGGCCCTAGAGGTCTGGCAGGTATGGATCTAAAGTCAGTAGTAAAATGAAGTGTCACAGTACAGTCTTCTTCCATGATCCAACACATGTGCTACCCTAAACAGTAGTGGCAAGTAGGTTACTTTCTTGTTTACCCCATTTGTAAATCTGTGCCAGGGGGAGGGCTAGTTGATAAATCTTTCTAAAATGTGTGTGTGTGTATATATATATATATGTATTTGTTCGACCTCTTCAGTTCAACCTGAAGAGGGATTTATCACTTACAATTGCCATTTCACTGGGAAAGTTTGAATTTTACAAGTCCCCAGCGCGTAAATGGCACACTTGCCTTCTCTGGTAAGACTTCTTAACAAAGTGTTTCTGTTTCTTGTAAACATTCCTCACAAGAACTGTGTCCAGGACACAGTCTCAGGATACCAGATCTTGAAATGTGGTTTAAATGAAAGCTGGTCTGAGCTCTCCCTATGGAACAGGTTTGGGTTAACTTTGTAGTCCAGTAATGCAAACACAGCATTCAAAGAGTATTTTTGAAATGAAACAGCACATCTTTTTAAATAATTGATTATTTTGCTTCTTCAGCTTTTCACCGTATTTCCCATCTATTGAAATAACGTAGAAGGAAGTAATGGAAATGCTGTTTTATCATGCTCCGTTCCTATGCGCTTCCCTTGCTCATCTTCACTCTGCTCACAGTCTCAGAAGTGATGTCTGAAATTTCCTCCCTTTGCAATTGTCTTTTAGAGCTTTCCTTTGGCAAAGCTTTCCTTAAGATGTTTTTATTTTCTCTCCAGGCCCAAAAGATGCCAGCATGTGGCAATGAAACACCGCCACAGAATTACTGTCTCTTTTCAGGGTAATTAGTTTAGACTTTTGGACTAGATCTATCCTAGTTAATTGAATGGCACCAGGGAATGTTCCCATGGACAGGAACTTGATCGCCTGTCCTGTTAGATGGTTCCTGTTATGATTTTGGCCCCAGCCAGCTGGCACTCTCCCAAATGCATCCTGGACACAGTTTGGGAATCAGCACAGAGCAGGGACCATTCCCAGTTAGCAGTTTGGATGTGCCCACCCTGTTTCACAGGCTGGGAGAGTTTAACAGTACAGATACAGGCAAACCTGTGCCAAAGAATAATCTCAGCCACATGTAGCTTAACTATCTAACCATATTGTAACCCAAAAGCAGTGTTACCCTTTCCCTTTTTAACCTTAAAAGAACCCAGATTACTCTTAGTAATTAAAAAAACTTACCTGTTTTTTAACATGTGTAACACTGGGAATGTGTAACTGGGAATCACTAGAACTATCATTTTCTGTGACAGCTGAATTGGTGCTGTTCATAAATATATGTTATATTCCAGCCATTTTTTATGCAAATACATGCACATATTGCATGTATATGTTGGACCTGCTCCACAGATGAAGAACTGTGTAGTGAAAGTGTTCCACTGCCTAGAAAAATTGCTTGTTGCAGCAATTAGGAAGTAAAGAGAGCAGGGGGAGGGAAGGGAGGATTTCTTGCCTGTATTAGTTGAATACCAAACAGAAGAACTGGATATTATTCCTCCACCCAGTGCAGAGCTCCCAGGAGATGCTCCACAAGAGACTCAGCCAGTAGGTTAGCCTAAGGTGGAAACTTCTACTAAGTTATTATGGCACTGCAGAGCAGTGCCCATTGTGTGTATCTGCAGGTCGTAGGCAAATTCAGGCTCGGCTGCAAAAAGGCAACCTTAACTTGTTCTCCATAATAAAAAGGTGTAGAGGAGAAGGAGATAGAAATTATGTCTTTGTGAAACAATCATATATGGCTTTACCTAGATTGATTTTCTGGGTATTCAAGCAGACTGTACCCAGTGGGATTTTATGTCTAATCAGATGGCAGATGTTTTGCTGCAGAGGCCTTTCCTTCTCTCAGAAGACCTAGAGAGCCTTCCCATGCTTATGACTTGCTGTGGTTTAACCCCAGCTGGCAACTAAGCCCCACACAGCTTTTCACTTACTCCCCTCCAGTGGGGCAGGAGAGAGAATAAGAAGAGGAAAAATGAGAAAAAAACACGTGGGTTGAGATAAGGACAGTTTAATAGGTAAAGCAAAAGCTACACATGCAAGCAAAGCAAAACAAGGAATTCATTCACTAATTCCAGTCAGCTCAGCCATCCCCAGGGAAGCAGGGCTCCATCACGCGTGACGGTTACTTGGGAAGACAAACACCATAATGCTGAATGTCCCCCGCTTCCTTCTTCCCCCAGTTTATATGCTGAGCACGATGTCATATGGTATGGGATATCCCTGTGGTCAGTTGGGGTCAGCTGTCCCAGCTGTGTCCCCTCCCAGCTTCTTGCCCACCACCAGCCTGCTCGCTGGTGGGGTGAGGAGCAGAAAAGCCCTGGGCTCTGTGTCAGCGCTGCTCAGTGATAACGAAACATCCCTGGATTATCAGCACTATTTTCATCACAAATCCAAAACATAGCCTCATACTAGCTACTATGAAGAAAATTAACTCTATCCCAGTCAAAACCAGCACACAGCTCCACTTATTGCTTTTCTGGGTGACCACATATTTACCCTTGAATAGCAATTGCTTGTAATGAAAGCCTGCTCCTAGTGTGCATCAACCATACTTTCATACGGATGTTTTAGCCTTGACACCAAATGCAGATGTTGGTTTACAATTATCTTAATATTGCAAACTACTCTGGTTTCAGTTCACTGGCAGGAAATTTGCAGCAAAACTGGCTTAAAGGCAGAGCTCCGAGAGTTGTGGCCAATGCCACAGTCTGGCTGGAGGCCTGTAGCCAGCAGCGTTCCCCAGGGGTCAGTGCTGGCTCCAGTCCTGCCCAGCTTACTCACCAGTGACCTGGAGGAAGGGACAGAGGCACCCTCAGCAGGTTTGCTGGTGATACAAAACTGGGAGGAGCGGTCGGTACCCCAGGAGGCTGCGCCGCCATTCTGCGAGACCTGGCCAGGCTGGACAGTCGGGCAGAGAGGAACCCAGTGCAGTTCAACACAGGCCAGTGTAGGGTCCTGCCCCTGGGGAGGGACAGCCCCACGCACCAGTACAGCCTGGGGTGACCTGCTGGGGGGCAGCTCTGCAGAGAGGGACCTGGGAGTGCTGGGGGGCAGCAGGTTGCCCATGGGCCAGCAGTGTGCCCGTGGGGCCAAGAAGGCCAGTGGGACCCTGGGGTGCATGGGGATGAACATGGCCAGCAGGCTGAGGGAGGTGATCCTGCCCCTCTGCTCTGCCCTGGTGAGGCCGCATCTGGAGTGCTGTGCCCAGTGCTGGGCTCCCCAGTTCCAGAGACAGGGAGCTACTGGAGAGGGTCCAGCAGTGGGCTGCAAAGATGGTGAGGGGGCTGGAGCATCTCCCTTCTGAGGAAAGGCTGAGAGAGCTGGGGCCGTTTAGCCTGGAGGAGACTGAGGGGGGATCTTATCAATGTCTACAAGTATCTTGAGGGTGAGTGTGAAGAGGACGGGGCCAGGATCCTTCCAGTGGTGCCCAGTGACAGGACAAGGGGCAACGGGCAAAAACTGCAACACAAGAAGTTCCATCTGACTATGAGGAAGAACTTCTTTATCTTGAGGGTGGCAGAGCCCTGGGACAGGCTGCCCAGAGAGGCTGTGGGGTCTCCTGCTCTGGAGACATTCAAACCCACCTGGATGTGGCTCTGTGCAGCCTGCTCTGGGGGAGCCTGCTCGAGCAGGGGTTGGGCTAGGTGATCTCCAGAGGTCCCTTCCAACCCTGACCATTCTGTAATTCTGTAAATACTTAGAATTTCAGTTTAAAATTAGGAAGGTTGTGCAAATAATTCAATTTTTATGGAATGTGTAGTTATGGATTAGAAGTTCTATTACATTAAATGAGGACCAATTTTTTTATCATTAAAAAAGGATCAAAATGTTTGTTTTTAATGTCAAGCAGTTATTAATACTATTATTAATAATAATAATGTAAAAATTAATGCTGTTAAAACATCCGTGTGCTCCAGAGATGTACAATTAAATGTCCTCAGAATATAATATCAAGAATAGCAAGTGTTATTGATAAATTTCATAGAATCATTTAGGTAGAAAAAGACCTTTGAGATCACCAAGTCCAACTGTCAACCCAGGACTGCCAAGTACATCACTAAACTGTGTCCCCAGGCACCACATCTACTCATTTTTAAAACACCTCTAGAGATGGTGATTCCACCACCTCCCCGGGCAGCCTGTTCCAATGCCTGGCCACCAATTCGGTGAAGAAATCTTTCCTAATATCCAATGCAAACCTCCCCTGGCACAGCCTGAGGCTGTTTCCTCTTGTCCTATTGCTTGTTATCTGGAAGAAGAGACCTGCCCCAACCTGCCTACAATCTCCTTTCAGGTAGTTTTAGAGAGCAATAAGATGCGCTTTGAGTTTCCTCCAGACTAAACAACCCCAGTTCTCTCCGCTGCTCCTCATAAGACTTGTGCTTCAGACCCTGCACCAGCTTCGCTGATCCTCTCTGGACATGCTGCAGCACCTCAGTGTCCCTCTTGCAGTGAGGGGCCCAAAAAGTGAACACAGTAGTGGAGGTGCGGCCTCACCAGTGCCAAGTACAGGGGGACAATCACTGCCCTTGTCCTGCTGCCCATACGGTCTCAATACAAGCCAGGATGCCACTGGTAATTTTGCCACCTGGGTCACGTTCAGCCAGCTGTCAACCAGCACCCCCAGACCCTTTTCCCCTCAGGCAGCTTTCCAGCTGCTCTGCCCCAGCCTGTAGTGTTGCCTGGGGTTCTTGTGACCCAAGTGCAGGACCTGGCACTGAGCCTTGTTGGACTTCACACAATCAGCTTCAGCCCACCAGTCAGTGCTGTCCAGGTCCCTCTGCAGAGCCTTCCTACCCTCAAGCAGATCAACACTTCTGCCCAACTTGGTGTTGTCTGGAAATGTCCTGAGGGTGCACTCAATGCCCCTGTCCAGATCATCGATAAAGACATTAACCAGGACTGGCCCCAGTACTGAGCCCTGGGGCACACCACTTGTGACCGGCCACCAGCTGGATGTAATTCCATTCACCACCCCTCTTTGGGCTCGGCCATCCAGCCAGGTTTTAACCCAGCACAGAGCACACCCATCCGAGCCATGAGCTGCCAGTGTCTCCAGGAGATGCTGTGGGAGATGGTGTCAAAGGCTTTACTGAGGTCCAGATAGACAACATCCACAGCCTTTCCCTCATCCAGGAAGTGGGCCATCTTGTCACAGAAGGAGATCAGGTTTGTCAAGCAGGACCTGCCTTTTGTAAACCCACGCTGGCTGGGCCTGATCCTCCAGTTGTCCTGCACATGCCGTGTGATGGTGCTCAGGATGATCTGCTCCATAACTTTCCCTGGCACCGAGGTCAGGCTGACAGGCCTGTAGTTCCCCAGATCCTCCTTCCTGCCCAATCCTTCCCCTTCATGATACAGGTTACAGTGTTCACTTTGGAGAGTCACTCAATACTAGTTATCAAAATATGTGCAGAGGAGAGGTGAAGGTCATGAAACTGTCTGGAAAACACAGCTAGCAAAGTAAACTTTCAGCCAAGAGTTCTATGCATGACTTATTACTTCTAATAATGTAAATATGTGCCTATTAGAGGCTCTATTGATCATCAGTAGCTACATTTCAAGTCAGAATTAACAAAGGTGGTGAGACAAACACAGAAAATAATAGCCCATTAATCTAGGTAACAGATGTGGACTGCGAAACTTAGTGCCCATTTGAAATTGAAAGTCAGTAGTAGAACAGAGTTTTACTCTACCCATGTAGTAACTACAGAGTGGAAAACGAAAAGTAGTATCTTTCTTATATGTCTGAGATTGGTACTGCAATGGTTACTACTGCAAACTACATATTTTCTTCTTAATGCTATCATTATTTTTCTTAGTGTCCTTAACATCTAACACACATATGTTTGTTTTCACCTATGTACAGTAAGTTCCACTACAAGTAGTTTACTGAGTGGAAGTTGAATATAAGGATTCTCTCTCTTACACAAATATGCTCTAAAACCACAGGCAATTTGATTAATCCTTTTTTGCTTCTGTTTTTCCTTTTATCACCTTTCCTTTGCATTAGAAACATTTATCTGGAATGGCTACTTACCTCATCTTGTTCCAACTGATCTTCCCACTATAGCTGCAAACTCTAATGCCTTATAATACTCATAAATAATAGCTCTTACACACCAAGAAAAAAATTAAGATGAACTTCCATTTAGGTAAAAAACAACCTCATCCCTTAACAACAAACAAATAAAAAACCAACAAAACCATCCCTTCCCTCCACAACTTACCATCACTAATTAATTTTTAAAGTTTAATATTTATGAAACTGCACAGAAAAATCTGGCCATCTGGAAATTAAAATGTGTCTTATACCTGATAACTTTAGCCTAAACTATACCAGTTTCACTGATTTTACATTGCTGCTTGCAGCTCTTTGAGGTAACTGGAGCAGAGAGGGAGGTAGACTGTGTCACCCAGGTGATGAATGTGGTGGAGGTCACTCATTCTGCCAGCTGAAACGAGAATTCCCTCCTTTCCACAGATGGATGTGGTCAGCCAGCCACCTGCAACTGTGGGCTGTTACACCCACCCAATCACACCAACTTGCACTGTCCATGAAGAATTAGAATTCCTTTCTTTATTGCTAAAGAGAAAAGGTAAGGAAACATGGCCCATAAAATGGAAATTAACACGGGGAGCTTTGTCACTGTGGTGACCATCTGTGTCAGGCAGGCTAGCAGACTCATTTAGCTGGTGGAAACACATGATGCAATGAATTACAGGAGGGGGGAAGATGGAAACTTGAACCCACCTGAGCCCTGTAAAATTACTTTTCTCCATGATGTGGCAGCTTTGTCATCTTTTACAGTGACTTACGGGTGATAACAAACACCATCTATGTGGAGGCTAGTCTAACTCTCCTATTGATTTTTCCCAGTCCTGTGTGCTTGTTTAATAAGAAAAATGTTGCTTGAAACTGAGTCTGATAATCTTAAAGATGTTATTTACTTTTTGAAAGGTGAGCTGGATTATGATTAATATGGTAAATAGCTAAAACTTAATCGAGTCAATGCTTCTTTATATCTCACAGTGGTCCAGTCCTGGTGTGGAGAAGAAAGTAACAGTCAAGCCTGAATTAAACACTCCCAGTTTTCATGTTTGTGCAAGGGACTTTGATTTATTTATTTATATTTATGTGTAGGCCCCTTTTCAATCACAGGAGCTATTATCATCCTACGGCACAGAATGAGGATGAGAAAGTCAGCTACCTGCCAGGTACGACCTCCTTCCCCACTTCCCCTGTCCCTTTCCAGGGCTGGTCTCAGTGCTGATCTCCTCATGCACTCTGCCGTTTTGGTGATCAACTGAGTAACATGGTACATGTTTTCCTCTGAGTTGATCAGAGACACTTTTTACAGGGCAGTGTAGTGAATGCATGACAGTTCCTCTACCTCTTGTTTGCACTGGGACACTGTGACAGGCAGGGACCTCAATGGCACCAGCGTAGCCCAGGAGGAATGGTACAAGTGAACCATGTCACCCTATACCTATCCCCATCCCTTTCTCTTCTCCTTTCTTTCTTCCCTTTTTAACCAAACTTACATCCCACCAGTGCACCAAGACTCTGAACAACTCCCTTAGGAGTCACCTTAGGATGGGACTGGCCACCCACCAAATATCTCTTGCCTCCCTCCACTGGAAATGGGGGATCATCTATCATGAGCCTGCAGAAGATACAGCTTTTCCTTGGCAGATGAGGCAAGATGGGTCCGACCCAAAAGTTTTGCCCTTCCTTGCTGGCTCTCGGAAGGGGCTCAAGGACCCTCATCAGCCATAAACCTGTTGTAGGAGGTCTGTGTGGAGTCTTTCCTGTAGAATATACAGGAACAGGAGTTCTTGCGATTGATTAACAACAGCTCAATATAAAAGTGTTTTAGGTAGCAGAGCTTTACTGGAACCACAGTCGTTCCTAGTGCTGCTGACTGTCAAAGACAGAGCACCGTTCATTACACACTTCCTGAGCTCATCTTCCTTTCTCTTGAGATCACAACATTTTTCATGTTGTGCAGGAGCCTACAAACACCAGTGCTTGCTTTGATTTTCCTCTTGGCATCCCAGCTGGGCAGTGATATGTTGTCTTGTCATGCTGAACTACCACTTTGTTTTGATACTTTTTACACAGTGACAATATTTTCCAACATCTTACTTTGAAACTGGAGCTGGGCCTAAATGGATGGAAAAAACATTAAAACTTTTGTGTTAAAATGGAAAAATAAAAATAAAAAATGAATAATCCTTTATGTGTTAGTACTCATAAGGGAATTTATCTACAGCATGGTTTGGTTTTAACTCATAAATTTAAACTGATAGTAGCTTTTTACACTGTCAAAATGTACAAAACTATCTACCAAAATTACTTTAATAAGCCATCTACTCAGTAAAGTAAAATTTCTACCGTGTTCCAAATAAGATCGGAAAGTAATTCAGTCAATTTAGAAGACCATTCAGTATTATTTTTTCTTATTCATGCTGGGAGGAAGCTGTGATGTGTTTTGTGAACTCTCACCAGAGATGTTTGGCTTTTCAGTCAGGACTCATTCTGCTGAAGGAAGCAAGCACAATTCTGTTAGTAACATACCAGTGACACTGTGATGCAGTCATGAAGTGCATTGAAAACCCAAAGGAAAGCAGCTGTATGAAGCCCCTCTACAACAAGTCACAGAAACTGCTGAACAAGAAGGTAAATCACGTCAGTTTGCAGAAGTAAAAGCTATCAGGATGGCTTTAGACATTGCTGAACAAGAAAAATGGCCAATGCTTCGTCTCTATACCAACTCATCAATAGTGGCAGATGCCCTGTGGGGGTGGTTGCAGCAATGGAGGTAGAGCAACTGGCAGCACAGAGGCAAAAACATTTGGGCTGTTGCATTGTGGCAAGACATTGCTGCCCAGGTGGAGAACCTGGCTGTGAAGGTATGTCACATAGATACTCACGCACCCAAGTCAGCCCACTGAAGAATATCAAAACAACCAGCAGGTAGATCAGACTGCTAAGACTGAAGTGAATCAGGTGGATCTGGATTGGCAACATAAGAGTGAATTATTGGGCTTGGTGGGCCCATGACACCTCAGGCCACTAAGGAAGAGATGCAACTCTTGTGATGGGCTTGTGATCGCGGGGTAGACTTGACCATGGATGCTATTGCACAGATTATCCATGAATGTGAAACGTGTTGCAATTAAGCAAGCCAAGTGGTTAAAGCCTCTTTGGTATGGAGTAAGATGGATGAAATATAAATATGGGGAGGCCTGGCAGATCCCACAAACCCACCAAGGCAAGCACCACGTGCTTAAAACAGTGGAAGCAACCACCGGATGGCTGGAAACATCCTGTGCCCCACGCCGCTGCCTGGAACACTATCCTGGGCCTTGAAAAGCAAATCTTATGGCAACATGGCACCCCAGAAAGAACTGAGTCAGATGGCGGGAATAATTTCTGAGGCAACCTCATAGACACCTGGGCGAAATGGCATTGAGTGAGTATATCACATCCCCTGTCATGAAACCAGCCTCTGAAAAAAACCCAAACGATACAATAGACTGTTAAAGATTACACAGAGAGCAGTGGGTGGTGCGAAATTCAAACATTCACATTCAGCAAAAGCCACATGGTTAGTCAGCACTAGAGGATCTGCCAGTCAAGCTGGCCCTGCCCAATCAAAGCTTTTCCATACTGTAGAAGGCGATAAAGTTCCTGTAGCACATAAGAAATACGCTGAGGAAAAAAGTCTGGTTATTCCTGCCTCAGACAAAGGCAAACTCATTTGTGGGTATCGTGATTTAACCCCAGCCAACAACTAATTACCACACAGCCGCTCATTCAGTGCCCACCTCCCCTGGTGGGATGAGGAAGAGAATCAGGAAAAAGGTGAAACTTGTGGGTTGAGGTAAGAACAAGTTAATAATTGAAATAAAATGAAATATAAGAATAATAATAGCAGCAACAATCGTAATGAAAAAGAGAGAGAGGGAGAGAGGAATATGATCCCAAAGGGGAAAAAAACCCAACAAAACCCCACAAGTGATGCACAACGCAATTGCTCACTGCCCGCTGACTGATTCCCAGCCGGTCCCTGAGCAGCAATCAGAAGGGCCCGGCCAGCTCCCCCAGTTTGTGTATACCCAGCATGACGTTCTATGCTATGGAATATCCCTTTGGCTGGTTTGGGTCAGCTGCCCTGGCTGTGTCCCCTCCCAGCTTCTTGTACCCCTCCAGCCTTCTCACTGGCAGGGCCTGAGAAACTGAGAAGTCCTTGACTTAGTAAAATGTTACTTAGCAACAACTAAAACCATCAGCGTGTTATCAACATTATTCTCACACTAAATCCAAAACACAGCATTGCACCAGCCACTGAAAAGAAAATTGACTCTATTCCAGCCAAACCCAGGATTTTTCAGGTTCCCATGATCTGTGAGTGAGGAGGTGCACAAGAAGCCGGGAGGGGACACAGCCAGGACAGCTGACCCGAACAAGCCAAGGGGATATTCCATACAATAGAATGTCATGCTTGGTGTATAAACTGGGGGAAGTTGGCCAGGGGATGCTGGTCATTGCTTGGGGACTGGCTGGGCATGGGTCGGTGAGTGGTGAGCAATTATTGTGCATCACTTGGTTTTGGTTTGGTTTTTTTCTTCCCTCTCTCTCTTTATCTCCTTTTCATTACAATTGTTGTTGTTATTATTACTATTGTAATATTATTGTTTTACTTTATTTAAATTATTAAATAGTTCTCATCTCAACCTATTCAACTTTTTCATGATTCTCCTCCCCATCCCACTGTGGAGTGGGGGGGTGGGGGGGCAGGGAGGGGAGCAGGGCAGGGAGTGAGTGAGCAGCTGCACGGTACTTAGTTGCTGGCTGGAGTTAAACCATGTAATAACTCATGATCACTGGTCATGCCTCCCAGAGAACTGTGATTAAAAACATCAGTTGCAAGGGGTTTTTTGTATGTTTGTTTGTGTTATATCTCTCTTTCACTTTAACAGAAAGGCACCAATACAAAAATGGAACCAAGGAAGATTTTGAGTAATTGAGTCTATTCTAATAAGTGCTTCTGTGAGCAGTGAAAGGCATGGTGGAGTCCCCACTGTTGTGAACTCTCATGTCAAGATAATTACTCTTATTAAGTGTCTGTATGGATGGAGAATTCATAGCATTCCCCTCCCATGTGGATTCTCTGGTGCTTAAATTGTAGTTGAGGTTGGGGTTAACCATTCCTTGGGAGAACACTAACTTGGGTCTTTGTGTATTTCTACAAAACAAGAACAAATTTGGTAGTGTAGATGTAGGTTCCTTACCCCAGTCTGAGAGGCAGAAGAATTTAATCCACTCTACTCATTCTCTTCTTGCCCCAGTATCTCTCCTGTCTTGCAAGCATTTCTACTCTGACCTATCTGGTCCTTTATCTCACTTATCTTCAAAGAAAAAATAAAAATAAAAACAAAAACAAACCTGAAAAAAACACCTGATTGGCTTTTCAGCTTATGTCCCCCTCTTGCTCTTATTAAAGGCACTGTCTCCAATCATTGTCTGAAATTATATGTTACACCTAATCCCGCTGTTCTGTTGGGCTTGCAGGTCCTTAGCTATGTTCAAATTTAGGTCCTCATCTTTTCTAAACTAAAAGCTTTTGCAGCCATTCTGACATTCCTGCCCAGGTTTTGGTCAGGTCTTGTTCTGATAAGCAAGATACTTCTCTGTCACCCCATCATCTACAAGCTTGCCTTCCTCAAATCTGTGTCAGTCACTCCTGCCAGGAGTGCTCTCCCAGGCTGCTACTTTGACCACGTCTCCCCTCTCGTGACATCTTTTGTCACTTCCCTATGGATTCTCTTTTCTTATTACAAGGAAACCAAAACAAAGCACCTGTTTGCTGTAACTGAACTATCCACCCAGTCTCTTTCGACAAGTATGACAATGTCAGCTCCTGCCTCTGCCTCCACCCACGACTTGCCAGCTTCCAGTTGTTGCCCTCTCCCTTACTGGTGTGCATTTCCCACAACAAAAGGCAAAATTCATAGCCTTAAAGTCCACCTTCATCAGGAACCCTGCAAAGAACTTAACATTATGCAGCCACCCCCTCTGCAGCCTGACTTTTTGCCTTTGTTTTCTTGGTTTCCCCACCCCTACCCAGATGTTCAGTTTCAGCTCTACTGTGAGGAGGTTTGGGGTAGAGGATACCTTTTTGTTGTCTATTTATCTGTGAAGTATGTGGAGTAACAGGATACTGACATCATCCTGGTAGGGGTTTCCAAGGACTAACAAAGATAGCAATGAAGAAAAGATGGTATCTGAGAAAAGTAGATGCTGCAGAAAAAAAAGTAGAAAGAATGTTTTGAACTTTATGCATACTTTTACCTGGGATAAACAACTTCTTATGTACTTTGAGGCCAGAAAGAATCACTTTTGTGATCCACGTGTTGCATCTTGAGGTGCAAAATTACAAATCTGCAGTATAACTTCAACAAAAAATTACCATTTTGACTGAAAATTTTCTCATGGTAAAATATGCTAATGTTTCACTACCTCTTACATTAAAATTTGTGTTGTGTCCCCACCCCACCCCTCACCCCCAGTTTATGTTTTCTGCTGTGTTTTTTTCTCCTAGGTGAGGAAGACCATCTCTGGGGAGTATACTACCTCCTGGCATTTAGCTCCTGAGTTTGCATTCCTAGTCCTGTTATCAACGTTTGAATTTCAAAAACTTGTACTAATAAGAAGATTCAAAATTCTACAGAGATACGAGTCTTGGTTTGTGTACTGATTTTGTCTGGGATTAAGTTAGTTTTCTTCTAGAAGCTAGTACGGGGCTGTGTTTTGGGTTTGTGATGAAAAGAACAGTGTGGATGACACAGGGATGTTCCATTATTGCTGAGCAGTGCTGACACAGAGCCAAGGGCTTTTCTGCTTCTCACCCCACCCCACCCCACCCCACCCCCACCAGTGAGGATGCTGGGGTGGGCAAGAATTTGGGAGGGGACACAGCTGGGACAGCTGACCCCAGCTGACCACAGGGATATCCCATACCACTCAGCAATAAAGCCACGGTGAGCGCAAGTATACCAGGGATTTCCTAACTTCTGGTCTTTTGAGTGAGTGGCTGTGTGGGGCTGAGCTGCCCACCAGTGTTGACCCACAACAGTTTGTCCCTGGGGTACTAAGATAGCTGGCATAGCCTCTATAGATAACTTCTACCCATTCTTCTTCTGCCATGCTGGATGGGAACAATCAGATGACAAATGACTGCTTCACCGGTGATCAATGTGAGACTTTGCCTTTTGAGAAATCATCCACGAGTCTTCCCCTTGTTTCCCAGGACCAGAAATAAGAGCATCAGTTCCAGTAACCAAATCATTCAGGAGCTACCAGTGTGCCAGCAGTTAGGTATGCAACTATTAGGGTTGGGAAGACAGTTTCTGGGGGGCACTGAGCCTTATTGGAGTATTAATTACAAGGGACAACCCTGTAGCTAACAATACATTGTAATTCATAACTTGAGTATATTTTCACATAGAATATAAATAAAAACTGTGGCCTCCAATTAAGGCAGTTCAGTGCCTTAAATTTGTGGTGTTTGGGGTTTTTTTCCCTTGAACTTCATAGACTATTTGTAGCCATTACATATTAAAAAAAAATGAAATGAGGATTCAGCTGGGTCCAAATATGAACTGAAATAAATACCTACATTATCTACCTGGCTGGAAAGCAGCCTGACTACTCAGAGCGTCAGAATTTTTTGCCCAAGTGTCCCATTACGCATTTTATATTTTAAGATGCTTTTAATCTCAAAACACTTAGCTTCAAACTGGATAGACCGTAAAAAAACCCAGTCACCCAAAAGACTGTTGTAGATGACTAACAGAAGATAGCCCCACATGCATGTTTCTCTTGAACTCTTCTTCAAGCTTACTGATGCTTTCCCTACCATAGCTTCTGCATGTGTGAGAAACCACCATGTCAAGATTCACAAGCCTTTTGCTTTTGACCTTCATTCTTTTTGTTATCAGATTAATTCATCTAGTTCCTGTTCTTTTCCCTCCCTCTGTTTGTCTGAATGGCTCCCCTGTTGCATCCCTTCTGGCATTTAACTTCTGAGTTGTCTGGGCAGGGACTGTTGTTGTGATTTAGCTTTCCAGCATCTGGTCCTAAAAAGGACTCTGACCCCAGTGATGGTCTTTCAGCATTCCTGCTTTCCCAGTGATTCTGTCTCATACAACAGACAGGTCAGGAAGTACCTGAAAATACACTAAGCATATAGCACAATGACACATTCCGAGAAAATCTGATTTAGGATCATATCTTTTTTTTTACTTTATACTTTCTTGTTGAACAGTTCAAGTTAAGGACAAAGTGTCAGCCTAAATTTACCATCTTTGGTTATCTCATGTCACAGTCTTCATGTTATTTTTATGCAGTTTACTTAGATGTGCAACAAATAAAGGTCATATCCTTCTATTTAGAAGAATTTTCCTTGCTTTATTTTTAAGTGACCTTATTGTTAGTGAAGAGACAGATAGACAGGCAGCTCAGGAGTCTGGAATAGTTTATTCCAGAGGTGATCAAGCACTGTGCCCATATCATTGATAGTGCACAAGCAAATGCAAAAGGAACAAGGCAGCTGGTCCTGGTGGGTTCTTGGAAGAGATATAACTGAGCTGGGGGGTAAGAACACGTGCACTTCTGGCTAAATACCTACTTGGCCATTAGCATATGAGAGGATTAATGAGAGACAACGGGTGAGGAAGGATAAGGCAGGAAGCATCAAATTAGTGATGCAAGTGCAGATTGGGACAGTATTGGCACAGTATTGGGAGAGTAGTTCATGAGGGCATAGCTCTGGGTCCTAGGTGGTGGGAGGCTTGGACACAGGTGTGGAGTTTTGCTCTAAGGAAAAGGAGTGAAGGTGTACTAATATCTGGGTGGAGAATATGGAGGGATGACTCCTCTTCGATGTGTAAATTGTCCGGAACAGAGCTCAGAATGGACCTACAGCTGCAGTGGTACCCAGACAAGCTGGATTTGAGAAGACCTTGGTTATGTGCAACCTTCTTTCAGGCCATGCCACAAGCTAACTGAAGAGATTAAGATGGCTTATCCCCTACCCTCTGTGTGCTGCCTTTATGGTGGACCTTGTCTCTACCTCGCAGGAGAGATGATGCTGTTACACAAGGACATAGGACACAGCTGCTAATCTGCCCCTGTACCATGAAGATGGCATTATATTATTTCAGAAAGGGAAACAAGGAGAGGGATAGCTGTCACTGAAATTGTAAGGCAATCCAGCATGAAACCTGGATAAGCATAAGCCACTCCTGCAGGAGGTGGCTCTGCAGAAGTGCCAGGAGGCTTGAAATAAGTGTGCCAGAACATCTGAAATATTTAGCGTGAGACAACTTTTAAAACTAAAAATAAGGAAGAAGATATATTCAAAGAAATGCCATGAAAACACACAAAAAGACTATTTTAAAGTATCCTTAGCTGTAAGTGAAATACAGGGAGTTTCATATAATGGGATTTTTCTGTGTCAAAATCAAAAAGGAATGAAATAACTATGAAATGTCAGAACTGAAAAAAAGAAAGAAAGAAAGAAAGGAAGGAAGGAAGAAAGAAAGGAAGAAAGGAAGCAAGGAAGAAAGCAAGGTAGAAAGCAAGGAAGAAAGAGAGAAAGAAAGAGAGAAAGACAGAAAGACAGAAGGACAGAAAGAGAGAAAGAGAGAAAGAAAGAAAGAAAGAGAAAGAGAGAAAGAGAAAGAGAGAAAGAAAGAAAGAAAAGAAAAGAAAAGAAAAGAAAAGAAAAGAAAAGAAAAGAAAAGAAAAGAAAAGAAAAGAAAAGAAAAGAAAAGAAAAGAAAAGAAAAGAAAAGAAAAGAAAAGAAAAGAAAAGAAAAGAAAAGAAAAAAGAAAAGAAAAGGTGTCCAAGAATGACCCCTTCCATCTTGGGTTTTATCTTTCTTTGAAAGCTTCTTTTTAAATAGCAGTTTTGAGATCATATTCCTTCCTCCCTCTAAATCAGAGGTAAATATAAAAGTTTGTTCTGCAATTGTTCATTTCAGCCTCAGCATTGTACCTGTGTATCCTGTAAAGACTGGCATTATGTAACAAGTGAAGTACATTGAAAGCAAAGAAGTAACTTGTAAGCCAAAGGGCCGGTTAGAGAAATCTGCAAGATCTTCCCTGCCCCATAGGTCATCATCTGTATGCTTGATGGCAATTAAAATGACTGCACTAGAAATACTTCACTTGCTATTTGGTGCCTATACCATTGGCAGGAAAATTTCCTTTTTATCTTTAGGGATTAGCCAGAATTTCTAGAAAAGGATGAACCTTCACAAAATGAAGTAAGGCATTGTTTCCCATGTTATTACTTTTATGAGTGGAAAATAGAAGTAATAATATTTGCACAATAAGACTATGGTAAGTTATACAATATGTGGATCCTTTACAAAAGGGATCCTATGAACCCTTTAAAAAAAACCAAAACCAAACAGAACATATTCACTATGGAAGTAAAGAAAAAACAAATCCTTTTCAAAATAATTTTTCTGGAGTCAAGTGACATAACCTGCTGAACTAAAGCCTGAAAAAGTCAGTTTAGTATGAGAACTGACACAATCCATACAAAGAAATGTCACAATCAAATTCTTCTGCTCTGTACATAGGCACATTCGAATTTGTTCAACAAGATATAGTACAGGAGGTCCTGCAAAGCAGAGCTTCTGTGCAATTTCCATGGCATTGAACCCAGTAGATTGATGATTTAAACAAGCTATCTAGATTTCCAAGTAGATATGTAATCAGAATGGAAATGCACTAGAAATTTTTTTATTCATGCTACATTGGATTTATCTCACCATAAAGACACTTTGCAATGTCCTTTTCTCAGGATCAGTGCTGAAATGTCATTCTAGCTAATGCTTTGCATAAAAAAGGGCATACTCTTTGAAACGTGAAGATGGCTCTCCTACCACTTAAAAGAATCAGCCCTGATCGAGGATAAAATGGTAAAGAATACAAAACTACATATTCTTGTCCTGGAAATGTCAGTAGTGGCTTTTGCTTTGTGTGTGTGAAGAAGGGTGGGAGACACTATTTTAAATTACCTAATTAAATAAAGGAAAATGGACATGCTGGCAGCAGCTGTGAGGCAAGGATGTTGTATACAGGCACTGCCCACTAACTTTAGTCCCTGCCTCTACTACATTTTGAGAACTGTTGCCCGATAATGGCTAAGAAGATGGTAGGTTGTAATTGCTGCTACTGATACGGGAAAGATAACAGCCACAAATTTTTTTGTGCTAAAATAACAACAACAATAATAATACTGCTTTTTTGCTGTATCTTTTCTTCACCTGCCCACTTGGACTACTTGTAGCTATTAAGTAAAGAAGTGATAGCCAGCAACACAGCAAAAGTACTGCAAATTCATACATGGACACTCCTACATCAGCTTGAATCAAACTTATTTCACATTAAGGCAGCTAGGAATAGTACCTGGTGAAATGCTAACACTGCTGTTTTGCAGTACAGTAGAGAAGTCGATGCAGATATACATAGATTCTGCACAGTTTGTAGGTGTTGCCAGATCTGTACAAGGGCTCACATCCGAGCAGTGTAAGACGGTAGTGCCTCTTGATTAAAGTTTGCTGCCATTTTAGCTGAGATGTGCAATTCATTCTGTGAAACCTCCTTGGTTGTTACAGTGCAGAATAAATAAATAAACAAATAAATAATCACACACACCCCACTGCATACCCCCCATTGTTTAGTCCAGTTCGCTTCATATGGCATTGAAATGAACCTGATTAGGACAGTAATTGGGAAATTTAAAAATGGCCACATCTGAGACCACGTGATCACACTTGTCTGGCCACATCCTTAACAAAATGATATCACCTTGCCTGTGTACCAAAGCTGGTTCAGGCTGCTCCCAGGTTTTGGATTAAGGAGTCTGGGTAGGGAAGTCTTTCCCATAAAATCTGATATTTTGAAATTTTATTTAACTGGTCCTCCAAGGAAAAATAGCAATTGAAAATTATATGTGAAGGGGTGTTGAGCCCCGGCTCTGGAGCTGATGAACAGGTGCTGTGGAACCCCTGGAGACCCTGAGCATAGTGGTCTGCTAGCTGACAGACAGGGAGTTTTGGCTCTTGAGGATCCACGAAGCAGCTCTATGCTCTGATCTTGTCCTATCTGAAAGGTGAGCTTTCAAGAAATGGAATGGTCAGAAACTTTGGTAACCTGGTGAACGAGCAAGTGGACCGAAAGGTTTGAAGTAGGCAAACCAGTAAGGTACACAAGAGGCTTCTAAAACTAACCATCTCCTCAAAATTGCCCAGTTTTGGTTAATCAGTGAACTCTGACAAGAAAGAAAACTTCAGTCTTACTCTGGTTACACAGTTTTTGGTCTATACCTCTACAGAAGCAAGAAAAAGGAGTTCTCCTTTTGTCCAGACATTGCCAAAGAAATAATATTAAATACCATTATCGCTCAGACTGGTGTCCCTGACTTAATGGAATAAAGCCTCCATTGGCTTTAATGGAAGTAAGTTCAGACGCATCTGTAGTTTTCCAATTTCTATTCACTGCTTGTATCACCCACAGGAATTGCTAAAATGCTGCTAAGAGGTTAGATTAGCAGAAGGGAAATGGAGACACAGGAGATGAGATCCCATATGGGTGAGCTTGACTCACCAGAATACATAATCAACTGCTTATCTGCTTTTGCTGGCTACAGAGCTATTCCTTGGTCTTTAAGATGTTTGCCTAGGTTGTGATTAATCAATGTAATCAGCAAAGATAAATCAATTAATCTATCAGGTTTTTGTCACTGGTAATATTAATAGAAAAGAGACATTGAGGTCACAAGTACGGTTGATACAGTCCTAATTTGGCCATAGATGTGTTCCAAACAACATCCTGCCCCTGAGAAGGTGCAAGAAATCCCACCACTCCTTGTTATGTGGAAACTCTCAAAAGAGGGCTTTTGTCCTTCCCCCTAGAGACAATTATGGCTCTTTATAGACTGTGAAGTTTTATGGCCTTTGTGCTTTTATTCCCCCTGGCTTTTACATGCAGATTACAACCAAGTCTCAAGGGCATGTTGCCAGATCAGATGCAGGCAGTAGATTTTTTTTTTCCTTTAATGATAATAAGACAGTGTTTACATATACAATAGCATAAGAGAGGATACTAGATGCTGCATACCTGATTTTGAAGAAAGAAGGGATGCCTGCTCAACTTGGTGGCATTTGTTACAATTTTATGGACACTATCCACAGGCAGCTCCACCTCTGCTGTTAGTTGTGTTCAACTTTAATGATCCTCCACATTCTCCATGTACAAGATTAATTAGTTATCCCACAGAAGGTTCCTGTTTTGTTTAATTTGGTAATATGTCCATCTGTCAATGCAGAGTTTCTCTGAACTCTTCATCTGTGAATTGTCCATTTTCAAATAACTTTTTAACTGTGGATTACCCATCATTTTATATTTTTATATATATATATACCCATCATATTATATTTTATGATTTATATATATATATATACCCATCATATTATATTTTTATATATATACTTATATTTTATCACTACATATTTTACTTCAGATGCAGATTAAAACTGGTATCTTCCCTTTTTCTTTTCTTTTGTTTTTTTTTCCCCAAAGTGTAGTCCAGGATAGCATTAAGATACTCTTGGTCACATACATGTTCTTTAAGCTTTCAAGATTTCTTAGCATACTCAGAAATCCAAGTTAGGCACAGTAAAAAAATATGTTTATATGTATGTACTTATGTGTATGTATGACACTTCCATAATTACTTTTCACTACTATATATCTAATTACAACGATGTTGTTGGTACTTATGAAACTTGTTTAATGAAATTTCCTTGTGTCTCTTTGGGCTCCAACTTAGCACAAGCAAAGGTGACCTCCTTATCTCTTTCTTTTTATCTAGAGAAAAGCTCTCTGGTAGACTTTGCTGTCTTGTCTTGCCTCCCCCTGCCCAGGGCAGAGGCTGAGCAGAACGAGGGGCTGCTGATGGAAAGCCTCTGTGCAGTGGTACCTGGGCTTCCATCTGCTGAAGGTTGTTGCTAAGGAACGTCTGCTGCAAATAACAGTTCCCACCTGCTCCCTTCCCTGCTCCAAGGGCTTCTCTCTCTCTCCTTGACTCCACAGACAGGGAAGCACCAGCTGCTGCTGCTGCTGCAAGACTGTGTAGAAGTTTTTCTCTTGCCTTCCCCCCGCCCCCCCCCGCCAGTCACTCCTTCAGTCTTTCAGAATTTAAGCACCTGCTGCCACCCCAGAGGCACTCTTCTGGCATGGTCCCTCCCCAGCATGTTAACATCAGTCATTGCAGAGCCTTTTCCTTGGCCTCACTTCCTCACCTACTTCTCTTTGATGTGGTGTACTACATCACGATTCAGGCCTGCAGACCCAAAGGGTTTGTGCATGGATTTACAGCGAAAGGGTGAGAATTCATGTAGCAAGTTCCACCCCCCCCCACCCCCCCACCCCCCAAATGCATGAACTAGTCCTTTACAGGAACTGTGATTTGGATCTCATAATTCATGTATGCTTGGAGGGAAATAAAAAAGCATGTGTCAGACAGTCCTCATACTTTAATGATTACTCTGTTTGAATTAATTATACCTCTTTTGGTATGTTTTGAAAGGTCTGTGGCTGATGGTGTGAGATTTGATTTTATAAGAACAGAAAAGCCGACCACTCGTGATTATGAAATGATATGCAGTTGAGCAAAGATTTTTTATCTCTACTGAGAGCTAAGAAAAAGTTCATAGGCAGAGCACCCTACTATGAATAATCTTCTTATTTCTAATGCCACCCAGCCATGCAGACTTAAAGATAAGTACAGATGAACTAAGAGAGGCTGAACTTATTAAATGTAATGGAAATGGACTTTAAATTTGGTGAATCAAAATTTTACATTAACTTTTTTTCTTTAGTACACTTGAATTGCCACCACAGCAGTTCCATTTTCCTCATCGAATTAGTTAAGTGGGAGAAGAAGTGATGCAAGTTCTGGTCTACGAAGGAATCACAGCCTCCAAGATGAAACATGTGAAGTATAGAAATAGCTGTTGCAAAGCCAGGCCTGGTGTCAGGAAGAAATGGAGGCTTTTATATTTCAGAAGTTGTCTGAAAGGAAGGTTGTACCTCCAGTGTATCCAGTCTTATTCACCATATTCTGACATTTCTTTCTGTGGGAGGTCCTCCAGGCCATTTTATTCTGTACTTCAGGCAACGCAAAAAAGGAGCTTGGGGCGTCCATCAGCCAAGAGGGTAAGAGGCTTGAAGGAAACGTGACCTGCATCAGAGCTGTTGCAGGAAACTTTCCACAGCTGCTGATGTTTAATGCAGCTCATTTTACCACTCATACCGGTTTTATGGTTATTCCTCCAGCTAGCCTGGAGGGAGCGCGGAGACTGGGGAGCTGCCAGAGGGTTCCTGGGAAAGCTATGGCCCAGCATGGACTTTGCAAAGACCGTGGAGGGAGAGTCTGACCAGTCTCTACCTCCCCCCTGGCCAGGGCCAGGAAGGCTGCAGCTCTCTCCTAGAGT
Organism: Falco peregrinus; assembly: GCF_023634155.1. Taxonomy (NCBI): domain Eukaryota; kingdom Metazoa; phylum Chordata; class Aves; order Falconiformes; family Falconidae; genus Falco; species Falco peregrinus. The sequence goes on from NC_073723.1 coordinate 3,157,485, forward strand.
TGGTGGTCTTTGTAGCCATGATTGTGTCCAGAGACTCACAGCTCATGAGCAGCACAGCATGAAGTGAGGGGAAATATGGGAGATCCATAGTTGGGGTGGGTAACCCTCCCTCCTGATCTCACATGTCTGGGAGATACACACTTAGGAAAATCTTTTTTCTTTTTTTGTACAGATTGCAGTACCTCAGTAGAAACAAAAGAAACCAAACCAAACCACAATGTGTTTCCAGACATGAGTCAATAACGTGCATGCTGCAACACTTCAGAATCTAATCATCTTCATAGGAGGGACTACACTAGAGGAATCATAAACGTTGTGTGGGTTTTTTTTGTCTTTCATCTCCATTTAAAGCAAGCATCAAAAAGCCCAAACCCTTACTCTTTTTTTTTTTTTTTAATTAAATAATTCTTCTGTTGTAAATCTCCTCAATTAGCAAGGCAGTGAAAATTTCAAGTATTGTTGAAATCAGCAAAATTATTTGAAAATTTTGGCCTTCTGTAAAAATGCTTCTCTATTTAAAATCAGTTTGGTCTCATCTATGCTGTCCAGAGTCATGATTCCATCAATAATAAAGTGTGTGAATAGCTTGCCTCTGGTTGCTGTCCTCATGAGTCAGATTTCCGTATGTATCAGCAGGTTTGGGGACTATAGACCCTGTGGTTCTTCTCTTAATTGAATCAATGGGAGTTCTGCTAGTAATTTCAGTGGGAATTGGATTTTTTAGTGAAATGTTTATATTTTTAGGATATCTCCAAGTCTGCAGGAGGACACATTTCATCTTGACTATACGTTGAGCTCAGCTTTAGACTAGACAGGTGAAATGTCATCTCTTGAAGTACATCACTCAAGAAAGCTGATACTGTATGAAGTATCTCTGTTTAGCCACTAAAAACCAAGAAGCAACTCAGAAAGAGAAGCATCTCTGCCAAAGAGTGTGTTACAGGGACACCTTACCTGGCCCCAAAGCGTTAAGACATACCCAAGGCTGTGGAGCATACTGCGTAGAGATGTCCAAGCTGGTTTGTATGGACCATTTCTGCATCCAGGGCAAGACAACGCTATTTGTGGTGCTGAGCCAAAGCAATTCACCTCATTGGTCTTTTCCCCATGCCATGAAGGTACACTGCAGTCAGGGCTGTTCGCAAATCTCTGTCCTTCACCTGTTGCATTGGGAAGACATGTGCTTTCCTCATCATGTTGAGGAGATGGTTTTCCTTCTTTCCTGTTTTGCTTATTGGAGCTTCTGTTATTTGATGTTATCAGAGAGGGGGGAATAAAGTGTTTGGATTCTTTTTTATTTGTTTTTTTTATCTCCACTCTTTTTTTACTCTTTTTTTCTTTAGGATGCATTGATTATTGATATGGCAAAATGAATTATCTATTTAAACCATATGTTTTTATATATATATATATACATACATATATATATATATAAACACTATTAATGACACCTCCAGGTGCCCAAGACATTTGTGTCCAAGGAAAAGGGGAGTCCCAACCACTTGCATAGGGAAATATGAAAACTACAGTTAAAATTTCGGTCTAGGTGGATGGTGAAGATTATGTGACTGTTCCAGCTGACGCCCCACAACAAACCAGAGCTGTGGCTTTTGTCTCTGGGTGCTCTGATCCCTCTTCCACTGTTGCAATGATACAAAACAAAGTAATTGTGTATTAAGGCTGCTAACTCCTTATTCCCTATCCCTAACTAAATCCTCCTAATATTCATGCTAAGGAATTGATTATAGGGTGTGCTGATGGTTGTCGGTTTTTTTCTCCTTTTTTTACCATCTGTCTGCTGTGAATACATCTGAAATCCGTGGCTTCACCAGCTAAAATGAACTCAGCAAGTCATTTTTTTCTCTTCTAATTATCCTTTTAATTTGCTTCTGCTCAGCTCCCACACCTCCTCCCCCTTACCAGATTGTTTATATTTTTCCAAAGAGCTTCTGAGAATTGCTTATCCTGATCTTTGCAACCTTTCCCTGCTCCTCATTCCAGAAATTGCTGTCTCTTGTCCTCTCCCTTGCTGTGATCTTGCAGGAGTGAATGTGGATCACAACCTTCCCAACTGTTTCTGACAAATTGCCCCATGGAGCAATAATCTTTTATATTAAGAGTATTTTCCTGTTGCTCAGCCCTCCCTCTTCTGCATTAACAAGTGGGATAGATTCCAGTGATTGCAAAGAGGTTTGGTACAAACCAACAGTACTTTATTTCTAGAGATAGATACTTCATCCAATGATGTCACCAAGCTACACAAGCAGCTGCTAACTGAGATATGACTCAAAACATGCCTGTTAAGTAATATTTGAGTGGCTGGAGGTGTGCAGCCCTGAAAGAAATCATAGGACAGATCTCTGGATTTAGGAATAGAGATCTAGGAATACCCTAGGGGCTTGATCTGGGCATGGATGCGACAAGTTGTGCAAGGTCTAACTGAGACTGATGTGTCTAGATCCAAAATTGCATTCCCCCATCTCTTTTTCAGGCACTGTTCAAAGCTGCGGACATTTGAACTCTCCTGCCTCTTCAAATTTCCTCGGGCTCAAAACAGCCTGCTTTGAGCCCCTGCCTCTTGTCTAAATGTAGTCAGGAAGCAGGAACGAGGCAGTGCAAGGCCAACGTCTCCTGAGGAGCTCGGTGCAGTGTATCAGATCTTACCTAACATACAGTGACAGAACTGGGTTTCTCAAGAAGCTGTTGCTGGTGGTTTTATGTAATAGCCAACTTCATAAACACATTTTTAGATGTCTATAAAAAGGATTTTCTGTAGTGTCTGCATATAAATTGCTATGAATTTCATGTAACATACATTATATAGAGAGAACACAATACATAGGCATTCATAACAAAGAGTATATATCAAATTCCTCTGTAACTGTATAAAAAGAACAATATTTATATAATATAATATATTTTAATATACTATAAAACCTACACACCACCCTCTACCCCCAGGTGATTGGAAGATCCATCAGCGAAACAGATCCTCGCCTGGTGTTCCAGTCTCTAGTCTCTGTTTCCAGGTGTGATCTGCCCTCTCAGTGTCGAAAGGCCAGAGAAGGGAACGTGGCAGTGATCAACTCCATCCAGTCTTCTGTTGAAGCTGAGCAACTATACAGAGTTCAAAAGTAATTTTACCAGACAGGGACCGCATAAGTAGAGAACACCTTTGCCCTCAAAGGGATGGAGGAATCACTGGTGTGAAGTGCAGAGCGGGAGGGATGTAGTTTAGTTTGCAATTTTTCTTTTATGGTAAATTTTTGCTACGTAAAATATGAAAGCATCCTCTGCTGTAGGTCCCTGCTCCCAGGTTGTTCTTGGGAACTAAGCCCCCACGGTTCTGTGAACCTCCTCCACCCCTAATCTACTGCATCAAGGGATTCCTTTTCCCCTTTTCTGAATACTGCTCCATTGTATCTGCAAGAATAACCATAAAATCAGCATATATGGGCTAACTAGCATGTTACATTGGTATATGGATAGCAATGCTGGGGAACAGAAAAACTTGATAAAACACATTGACTTAAAAATTAGTTGGCTGAAGGTATGTAGAGAAATTCAAGAATGCAGAGAAAAAAGAATAAGGAAAACACTAGGATAAGACATAATGGTATTATAGAGTGATGGCTCTAACAGTTTGGGTATATATGAAGAATAAACTTAGAAATAATATCCTTGATGCTATAAAGATAAGAGCAAAAAGTAAAAAAAAACTACAAAAGCAGAGACAGTCCAGAAAGGTAGTGGATAGCTCAACTAAATAGATCAAAAGAGGTCTAAAGAAGCTCTCAAGCTGATATAAAACTGAAAGCAATGGAAGGACATAAAATTTTGAGCTCTTGGCGCTTAAGACATGCATCCTAGAGTTGCTTTTTTTTACAGTGCTGTGATGTCTAGTCTGAGTTCTACTTTGAGATTGCTGCTAAACAGAAATTCCATTCCTTTAAGGATAATTATTTATATGGTGATTGAAATAGCATAGAATATAGTGATTAGATTTTGAATACATAATCTAACCATATTGATCCCTGAGGAAAGTCAGGAGTAACTGGCTGCCAGTTGGACTTTGTACCAGTGATCATTGTTGATTTAGGCTGAATGTCCTGCCAATTTTCTGCCCACCTTACCATCCATTTACCTAGCTCATAGCTTATCCATTTGGCTATAAGAACACTGTGGGGAGACCATATTAAAGGCTTTACTAAATCCAAGATATACAACATTGCTGTGGCTTGAACTCGGACTGCAGTCTGATGCCCACCCAGCTGGGTATCACTCACACCCCTCCTCAACAGGGCAGGGAGAGAAAACAGGATGGCTCATGGGGCGAGATACAGACAGGGCAGTCACTTGCCAGTTATCATCATGGGCAAAACAGACTTGACTTGGGGAAACTGAAATTAATTTATAGCCAAATAAAAAAGTGAGAAAAAAGGCGAATGAAATCAACATGTTCCTTCCACCCACTCTCCCCACTCCCAGCTGCCCCCCGGGCTCCCGGCCCCTGTCCCCCGGGCCGGGGCTGGGGCGGGTCTGGGCCGTGTGCCGGCCCGTGTGAGCCCCTCAGCCCCGCTCCTGCCTCCTGCCCCGTCTCCCTGCTCCAGCGCGGGCCCTGCCCCGGGCTGCAGCCCTTCAGGGACCCCCTGCTCCCGCCGGGGCTCTCCAGGGCCGCAGCTCCTGCAGGAAAGAGCCCCCAGCTGCGGCCTGGGGCCCTCCCCGGGCTGCAGGCTGGGGCTCTGCCCCGGCGGGGGCTCGCCAGGGCTGCAGGGGAGCCCTGCTCCGGGCCTGCGGCACCTCCTGCCCTCCTCCTGCTGCGGCCTGGGGCTGCCTCTGCTGCTGCTCCCCCCTCGGCTGCCTCCTCCTCTGCCTGGGCCGCCTGTGGCCCTTGCGGAAACCTGTTGCCCCCCTCCCCGGCGCCCCCGGCTTGGCTGAGGGGCTCAGCTGTGCCCTGCGGGGGGGCGCTGGGGCCGGCTGGGACCGGCTGGGGCCGGACCGGGGCAGCCCCGGCCTCGCCTCACAGAGGCCCCCAGCCCCGCTGCGGACACACAGAATCAACACCCGCTTTTCCTCCACTTGTCCACACGGCCAGTGCCATCATACAAGGCAACCTGCTTCATCGGGTGAATTTGCCTTTGTTAAATCCATGGTGGCCATTTCCAATTACTTTCTTGTCCTTCATGTGGCTAGAAACTTCCAGAAGGATTTATTTCATGACCTTCCAGAGACTGTGGTTAGGATGACCAGCCTTTAGTTCCACTGAATCCTTTTTCTTTCTTTTCCTTGAAGATGGAGCGATTCCTGAATTCTTCTAGGCATCAGGAACCACCCTGAGCCTACATGGCCTTTCAAAGAGGTTGAGGAGTGGCTTGGCAATGACATCAGCCAGCTCTCAGCACCCTAGTCCATGGACTTGAACATTTTCAGCTAGCTTAAGTTCTCCCTAACCACATCTTCCTCTGGGGAGGTCGATGCTGCTTTTCCACAAAGTCCACTCACTAGCAGGGTCAGAGAGCTGGGAGGCCAGAGAACAGGCCTTTGGAGTGAATGTTGCAGAGCAGAAATGCAATATTGCCTTTCAAGTCCAGCCACGTCACATCCAAATATTTCATTTTATTAAGCCGATCCAAATTATTACTGCTCAGAGATATTTGGCATTGGTTGATGTCTATCTAAGTTGATGTGGTGGCTCACAGGAGTAGTCTGGAACTTTCCTCTCTTCCTCAGGCTGGTGCCCTCATTTGTGTTTCCTTCCCTACAAGGCACTGCGGTTTCCTTAATTGTTGAATTTTCCCAATAAGTCATGTGTTACTTTTTTCAAAGGGAAATTTTGCTGTTTGAAAAATGAAAATGCCTTTATTTAGTCGTTTAAAAAAATAAAAACTTTTGCAGAAAGGACACACATTTTCCAAATAATTTACTTCATTCAAAACTCAAACAAATAAATAAAAGTAGACCAAATCTTGCTGGTGGTATTTCTAATGTCCCTTATGTTCAGGCTCAGGGTTAGATCCACTCCTGTGAAAGTGGAGCATTGCAACAGGGACCTTATTATTGGTTAACTAACTGGATATAAAAGTTAACGGGAATTATTGCAACTGACAGAGTGACAGGCTGGCCTCAGCAAAAGGATGGAGGACAAAAGAAAGACCCCAGACCTAAATCTTTTACGTGAGCAAGGAAAGGCAGCTGGGGGGGAAGGCTAGGCAAGATGCCAGCTATACAGTGATGCAGATTTTATTGTAGTACAGCTACTGACCCTGAATCCTTCTGCCAGCCAGGGATGCTGTAGTATTGGCTGCGCAGTCAGGTTTTCAGCAGAGCAAGGACCCTAACTGCACAATTGATCAAATGGGCCATCAATCAAGTGATTCACATTGTGTACTTAAACCTCCTTCTCAAAGCTGGGTTATAATTCATACAGCTGATGACCTCCCAAAGTAGGTGCCTTAACCTGAAGGCAAAAACTGCAAAAGGAGGGAAAGAAGCTGAAAAATAACATCTTCAGTTACTCATAATAAACATAAGAACCCCTTCTCCTGACCTTTTCCAAATCAGCATCTCATAAAATAGTAGAAATGAGGCTTTTTTAGCTTGCTGGGGATTACACTTTTATAGCAATGCAAGGAGGAATATTAAAAGATTGCTGGACTAGGAAATTGCTGACCATGCAAAGAGTGTGCAGTGAACATGGCTGTAAAAGAGATAGCACTAACCAAGTGTGAAAGACATGCATTGTTTCCTTGTGTGACTCTACACCAACTAAATTCCGTGGCACTAGCTGGATTCAAGTTGGAGCTTGATTCACTAGCCTATAAACAGATTTCTAGTGCCACCTGAGATGGCTTGAGGTGTCTGAACTGCTCAAGGAAGTCCAAAATGAAACAGTACTTTCACAGATGGGAGTCTTCGAGACCAGACACTAGAAGCCAAACACAGGAGACTCTAAGATATCTCAAATGGCACTGTCATGGTCAGATGTAATAGACATCTACAGTAAAAATTGCTGTAAAAAAGTTTGCTCAGGTGATTCCTACCTGTTTGAGTCCTTGCACCACCTTGCACCACCTTGCACCTTGCAACACCATGGTTAAGCTGCCTGCCATTCCCCTTTCTCTAGCAGACTGTGACTAGCAAAGAGGCAAAGTCTTTAATGCAACACAACCCTTGTGCATAGAGAATCTGCTGCTACATTGGTTTAGACAGATTTAGTTTAATGGAAGAGGGAAGGAAATTACAGCAGTACTGTAATTTGGACTCTGGAGTGTAATTCATGTCTGTGGCACAGGCTTTGCATGTAGAGTCATTGAAGTGTTTCTGTGTTCACCTCCTGTGTACAAAATGCACTTAATTGCATTTCCCCTACTTTATGAAAGCAGCCCGAGGTAGGATGCATTAAACAAGAGGAGGAGCTCTGTTACCCAAATAGAAAGTATTGCCATAGAGATGGGGCTGATGTGCAGTAATAGCACAGTTATTGTCAGGTCTGCTGTGTAAGAGTCTTAAATGGAATCCAGTTATTACGAAAATAAGTGTATAGCTAATATTCAGACAGCTCCCTAATGTTCCATTCAGTAGGAACAAGGAAATAATGGCTTGCTGGAAACAGCTTTTTACTTTCTTAAAAGACAATGGGCCTAAATGTTTTCTCCAGAGATCCCTGTTTTCCAAGTTGCAAATCTTGTTTTGCTGGAGCTGATGTGCTAGAGAATCTCAAGTAATAGGAACAGACTACATTAAGACCTCTGCAAAGGTGGTAGGAGCTGTTTGTTAGCAGGTCTTTAGAGAGACACCCTCATGTAGCTTGGTCTGGTGGAAAAAAGTGGAAGAATTTGGACTTTATATTACTAAGAGAGAGCATGAGGAGAATTAGATATCAGGATGGTGGGTTTAATTTTTATGCATATATATTTAAATCAAATTTACAGAAGTTGTTTTTTCTGTTGACATCATTGCCATGGACAGTAGAGAACTGTGTATGTCAGAGTGTAAGACAGACCTTATAAAGTTGTCCTACCATTTACTACCCCTAGAAGTACACATCAGCCCATGGTCTGACTAGAAAATCTGTTGTATAAGATATATACCTCACCTAAAGTACAGTGTGCAATTTTGGGTAACTCGATAGAAGGACATCATACTTTTAGAGGAGGGCAACCAAGATGTTGAAAGGCCTCGAGGCCAAGACTTATGAGGAGCTGCTGAGGTCACTTGGTTTGTTCAGTTTGGTGAAGAGAAGGGTAGAGGGGTGACCTCATCGCAGTCCACAGCTTCCTCAAGGGGGGCAGTCGAAGGGCAGGTGCTGACTCCTCTCTCTGGTGACCAGAGACAGGGCATGAGGGAATGGAATGAAGCTGCTTCAGGGGAAGTTCAGATGGGACATCAGGAAAAGGTTCTTCACTGAGAGAGTGGTCCATCACTGGAACAGGCTCCCCAGGGAAGCGGTCACAGCACCAAGCCTGTCAGAGTTCAGGGAGTGTCTGGATGACGCTTGTAGTCATATGGTTTAGATTTAGATAGAAGGAGCAGGGAGTTGGACTCTAATCCTTGTGGGTTCCTTCCAACTTGAGATATTCTAGGATTTTATGATTCTAAGAAATCTTCAGTGTTTGATTAGACAGAAAATATGGTCCATAGTTGTATTATACTGCATATTTCTGAAAAATTTCTCCCTTCTTTCATCTCCTTCTGCTGAGCCTCTGACTTTTTGGAATGAAGTTTCGTGTTGTCGAAATCCCATCAAAGGCCGTCTTTGTGTCCTTCTAAAGCTGAAGCTAGTCTGGAAGCTAATGAAGCAGAGTTTTGTAACTGGATCATTGTTCAAAATTTTGTCCAGTACTTGGGAACTGTCCCTGTGACATAGCATAGTCCAGGGATATTCAAAGATAGCTTTTTGTTTCTTCCCCAGAAGTCTCACTGCCTCATAGGATTCTTCTCTGCTACAGCAGCTGTAAAGGGGAAGGCTTAGCGTTCAGTCTGTACTTGGAGATCCCATCTTTTGGTCCCTGAGAGATGTCTTGAAGGTCTTTGTTTTGGCTCTCTGTTCAGTCACAGACCTTCCTTTTGACTTTGGGCAGATGGCATCATGTCTTTTAAATTACAGTCTTTCATTTATAAAATAAGGTTATGTGGAAAGTAAGCAAATTTTCTACGTGTGAGTGCTGGACTATGTTTTTCTTTCTGCAAATGAACTTTGAATAAGGCAACGGAAGCTTGTCTGTCATGGGGTGATGCTGTCTCACAGACAGGATCTGCAGTTTCTTGCCGTTAGGAGTTCCCAGATCTTGTATCCCGTGAAGACACCAGGCCATGAAGACCAGGAGCTGGAATACACTGCACTTCACAGATGGCTCCTACCTTGTCTTCCCTGAGCCCCTGCTACTCTGCAACAACCCGAATCTTCCTCTGTGACTTCGGTGATATCCTTTTCAGCCATGCTGGGATACCTGATGCCTATATTCCTATGGTAGCACTGGGAGAATGCATAAATAAATATATAGGAAAGAGAGAAAAGAATAGTCTCTCCCTTGGGGACTTATACCCAAGGGAAAACAAGACAAAGATTGTAGTGGCTCACCTGATATCATATTCTGCTCCTATACAAGGTAGGTATACTCTATCAGGACTGCATATCTGTTTAAAATGATAACAAGTATTACTTCCAAAATAAAGTTGACTTTTAAGTATTGGTGATTGTATCATATCCTATGACTATGTCAACACTGGCTTGCCAACTGTCATGAAATGTTGGAAGGTGGTAAAAAGGACAACCTATCAAAATTGTCTGTCAGTAAAATCAGTGGAGAAAAGAAAATGCATGTCAGTAGAGACTTTAAGATACTTGAAGAGAAAGAAAAATATATTTTTTTCCTTTGTCTTGTTTAAGTTCCTGGGCTAAATGCATATTTTAATATGTAATTTGGATTTATGGGCTTTTTAATAGTTTGTATGATAGTTTTGGCACAAACCAGCCATTCAGCATATCATTGTAAAGACAGGTGGGAATCCAAAATTGCTTTAAGAACATAATTTTCTGAGATAAAGTAGTATTTTTACTGTGGTATCTGTATTTATTGTACTTTTATTGTCTGAAGTTTTATTAAGAAAAAAGTTGGGAGAGAGAGTGAAAAACATAATGCAAATTTCCCCCTAGCAAATGGGTACTGTTGGTGACATTTGATCCTCTAGGCCAGCATCTTCTCTCCTCCTGGTTCTGTAAGCAGATCAGTGAAACTCAACGGAAAAGCATGAATGTAAGGTCAGTGCAAATCTCTGTACTGTGGTATGTGCTGATACTCCCTCCCACCACTTTTTTCTTATAAAACCCCAAAGAATTGAAAGGCAAATCTGAATGCTGTACAGCAATAATTATATTTTCCTTTTGCGTACCACTTTCAAGATCTGAGAGTGTTTTCTGTGACAGTTTCTCCATTTTATGACAGGACAGATCTCATAGGGAGATCAAGGGTTTTTTCAGACATGTCTAGAGCATCTGAGAGCAAAATTTCTGTGGAAAGTGCATTGGTCATTTGTGTTTTGTGCTATTAAGAATTACAAGTAATTTTTGAAGAGGGTTTTGTTCCCAGATTGGAGTGCTGAGAAAACCTTCTTTTCCTTGATGGAGAAATCTTTTATGGCTGTACAAATTAGGCAGCAGCATTCCCAGAACAGAGTATATTATAACTGCTTTAAGGATACATTTCAAAATTCAAGCCAGGTAAATATGGAAGGCTACATCTCTACTAGCAAACTGGCCTTGGGAAGAGGTTGCATGCTGCAGATTATGTTTATGTGGCTAAATCCCCTTCTTCAAAACATGTTTCTGCATCCAAACTGCATCCAGAGAACGGTTCTTGGTCTGCATTGTTCCCTGGACCAGCCTGACCATTGTCTGTGACAGTGCAGGACAGTATGCAGCATGCAGATAGACAAAAGTACATTACAGACAATTCTGTGGCCCCAGTCCTGTGCTATTCTAGTCCTGTTTATTTAATCAATCACGATGTAGCCAAAGACACAGACTGAGAATTAGGAGCACAAATGGGGTCAGATGGTTCAAATTTCATTTGCCCTGCTAAAATGTCAAGAAACCTACTGAGCACTGACCAGGCACCTCTTGTACAAATAGACAGTGAAAAACTAGGAACTGTTTTTAGCCAGTGGAGAATTTTTACTTTAAGTGCCAGGGAAAGACCCTGCTGGAAGATGAAGATGTATTGGGTGAAGAAGTAAAGTTCAGCGCTTGTATGTAACTGAAACCTCTCCATCATAAGAAACACTGCAGTGTGTAAGGAAAACAGGGCAGTGCCAGGCTTAGAACAACTGTAGGTCCTCTGGTTCATCTATGTTGTAGTAATCTAGACATCTCAGATCAAAGTCAGACCTGCTGTAAATTCTTGGAGCTAGCATGTCCGTTGCTCACACAGTGAAACAGAAAACTAGACAACATGCTCAGAGGGGTAAAATAACTTATTCAAAGTCTATACCCAAGTTACTAGCAGAGAAAGAAAAATAATTCTGATCTGCTTCCAGATGACCGTGTTGCTTGCTGGCTTTGTGCATAGCAATAGCATGCTGTTAGAGGGAGATCAAATCTCCCTGTGAAACAAAAGCTTTTTTTTGAAAGCACCATTTTTCTTGCCTTGTTCAGGCAGGGGCCAAACTGCTAAACTAGGAAAGAAAAAGCTTTAAAAAAAATCCCCAAATGACATTTTCAGAAATTCCCATACTTCTACCTGTGCCACCTGAAGGTTACAGGTGTGTCTTCTGAAGAAACTGAAATTTGGCTTATGGTTACCCAGTCAGTGTATTTGTGTCTGGATTGTGCAGTTCTAGGTCAGTTTTACTCACTTTTAGTACCTATATTATCTTGGCTTACATCTAAATTGAAGGAACTTCACTTAACTCTTCTTAACTCTGTTGGATAGTCTAAGAAATACGTGTCTTTTTCTTTTAGCCTGATCTCTCCTGACTGTATAACTACAGATTTCTTGTGTATATGCTGTCTTAGTTTTCAAAAAGCATTGTCTCTTTTGCACTGATGGTGAAGCCACCTTGGAAGGTGAGCACACAGATAGTCTCAGGTGGGATATTCTCGAGTCCTCTTGTATACATACCTAAAAAAAACCTTTTCAAACTCAATCTACTTTCCTGTCAGTTGCAGCAACCTCCCCTACCCCCTATTCCCAACCTCAGTGTCCTAATTTCCTCCCTGACTGACTGCATGAGTCCTTTTTTGTTCTATGTTGTTGTTACCCTTGTTGTTTGGGGAAGTGTTCTGCAGCTCAGTTAAGCATCCTGAAGCCAAAGAAAAATGTGTTAGAAAGTCACAACAATTGGGAGGCATTCAGTGGGGACATCTGCTGACAATCCTGTTGGGTCAACAGCCCAAGGTGTTGACAGCTTGCTAGTCCTAAAACTTAGAAAACTACCATACTGGAAAGCTGAAAACCTGCCGCCAGAAATCTGAGGGTCACTTGTCATAGCAAATACACGCACAACTTCTGATCAGTCGGGGTAACAGGCTGAGCCTGGAAGGAATACTTTGCCTGCTGCTGTGTGAAACACCAGTTGAAAGTGGTCAGACTGCAGATGGGCTGGGTCTGGATTTTTCTGATGAGACTGCGGCAGCAGTGCTGTGTCCAGTGCCAGACTTCCCACTGCAAGACATGACAAGCGGCATCAAGCTCAGCAGCAGGCTACTGAGGTTACGGGGGATGAAACACTTGCCCAGTGAGCAGAGTCTGAGGGAGCTGCACTGTTCAGCCTACGAAAAGAAGGCTGAGATGACATCTTTTTGTCTTCTTAAATTACTGAATATAGAGTCAGTGGAGCCAGATTATTCTTGGGGTTGTATAGTGAAAAGCCTGCAGATGACACATGTTATGATTGGTTATTACGAAAAACTTTTTCACCAGTAAGATGTTCAAATATTGGTACAGAGGCCCAGAAAGTGTGTGAAATCTCACTCTGGTAAATTAAAAAAACAGATGGATGAGGTTTTGAGCAACCTGAATGTAGCTGGCCTCCCTTCAAGCAAGGCACTGGACCAGGTGGCCTCCAGAGGTCATTTCCAAACTTGATTGTCCTGTGACTGTTCACCAGGTGGAATTGTTATTCCAAAGTTCTAATAAAAACTTTGGCCACTGACATATTTTATGCTTTTGTACAAAATTAAAAAGAAAAATGGATTGGAAAGAGTTAATGGTTAAAACTACTGATGAGTTAGTGGAAGCCATTAATGTGGAAATGTTCTATGGACAATAAAAGGAAACAAAAATTTACCAAGCTTAAGCAAAAATACAGTTTTTAATTCTTTTGAAAGAATAAAAGACTTCCTGGGGACTCAAAATAGCTAATGTTGATGAAGGAATAAGTTCATTGAAAATTTTTCTTGCCAAGAATCATCATTTACATTTTAAAATGTGAACTATAACTTAGAATTCAGTTTTTCAGTCTTCAGGCAGAACCTATTTCAGTTCCATTTTTCCATCTGGTTCTAATGAATAACAGCAGAAATAATCTGTAAGTACTATGAGTTAGAAGAAAATTTTCTTTATCACACTTCAGTTGGCTAAAGAGTGTTTGCAGGAATCTCTGAAGCAGGCAGCACCAAAAACTTTTAGGGTTGTACTGTGTGAACCAGTAGAGCAAGAGAAGCGTACGCTTACCTGGTAGAGTCATCCCCTTCCCTACTGGAAAAAGTAAAGTTGTCTCTTTGTTTCACTGTTGATTGCAGTCATTTGTTATGTTCTGAATTTCCAGCCTTAGAGTGAAATTTTTCAGGTTTATCCTCTGCCAGAAGGTCACATTCAAAGCAAGTTCAGCTATTTTTGTCTACAACATGCATATCAGGTAAAAACACTGCACCCCTTTTAGCCATCCTCTCTTCCTTCTACCATCATTTATTCTTATGCAAACTTTTTGATTTAATCTGCATGTGTGTTTAATTGAATAACTCTTAGATTAAAGCTGGATATTTTTTGTTTACAGCTTATTGTCCTTCCTCTATTAAGCTAAGGACAATCTGATTCTATTTATGCTGCCTCTGAGCTTTTCCTTTTAAGTTTTAGCTGAAATATATTTCTGATGCTTGCATGGTGATTGGGGTAGTTTAGATTTCAAAATGGACAGCTCCCAGCAGAGTCCTAAAAAAAACCTCAGGGCCCAACTATTTGTAACATCTATCACTTGTTCGTGAGGTGGCATATGCAGGACCTTAGCTAATCCAAGGGACAGACTACTTTGGAATGACTGAACAAAGACTGCAGATGGGTCTGCCTTTATTAACAGATGCAAATGGGATCCCTTTTGCAGTTAACATAAAATGTCTGTCACAGAACACCTCAGAACCTACTTTTTTTGGTATGGTTAGCGTGACTGTGTCCTCTTCCTGTGCAGGGACATCAGGGTCTCTTTACGGCTGCCCCTGGAAGTACCATAAAACTCCATACCAGCTGTTCCATCTGGAGGGACAGGGCAAAAAGTCCAGTTAAGTAGCCTGTCAGAACTGTAGAGGTCATGACAGATTTGAGACAGTCACTGAACAGGGAATGTTTCACAAAAACTTCCTACCTTTGTAGTCTTCAGGACGTGCTGATGATACAAAACTGGAAGAAGCAGCTGATACCCCAGGAGGCTGCACTGTCATTTAGTGAGACCTGGACAGGCTGGACAGTTGGGCAGAGTGGAACCTGATGGAATTCAATAAACGCAAATGTAAGGTTTTCACCTGGGGAGGAACAACCCCATGCATCACCAGTACAGGTTAGATGAGCTGTTGTAAGGCACCTCTGCGGAGAAGGACATGGGAGTTCTGGTAGGCAGCAGGTTGCCCATGGGCCAGGAGTGTGCCCGTGGGGCCAAGAAGGCCAATGGGACCCTGGGGTGCATCAGGAGAAGCGTGGCCAGCAGGTGGAGGGAGGTGATCCTGCCCCTCTGCTCTGCCCTGGTGAGGCCGCGCCTGGAGTGCTGTGCCCAGTGCTGGGCTCCCCAGTTCCAGAGAGACAGGGAGCTACTGGAGAGGGTCCAGCAGTAGGCTGCAAAGATGGTGAGGGGGCTGGAGCATCTCCCTTCTGAGGAAAGGCTGAGAGAGCTGTTTATCCTGGAGGAAAGAAGACGGAGGGGGGATCTTACCAATGCATACAGTATCTTAAGGGTGAGTGTGAAGAGGACGGGGCCAGGCTCTTTCCAGTGGTGCCCAGTAGCAGGACAAGGGGCAACGGGCACAAACTGCAACATGGGAAGTTCCTTCTGAATATGAGGAAGAACTTCTTTGCCTTGAGTGGCAGAGCCCTGGCACAGGCTGCCCAGAGTCTGTGGGGTCTCCTTCTCTGGAGACATTCTCTCTGCAACCTGCTCTATGAGAACCTACTTTAGCAGGTTTAGGAGGACCTTTAACAAGGTCTAGAGGTCCCTTCCAACCCTGACCATTCTGTGATTCTGTGATTCTGTCTCTTTGGAGTCAACCCAAATGCTCACCCTAAGAGCCAGTCAAGTTCCAACAGTAACTTGCTACAAGAACTTCATAAAAAAAGCAAAGGGGAAAAAGCCTTCCCACATGGGACCCGGCATCTTATTGAAAGGAAGAAGGACCTGCCTTCCTTAGGCTGCAGCAGCTGAAGATCTGACAAAATGCTGCATGAAGAACAGACTCTGGCTGCAGGAGCTGTCTTATTGTTTTGTGTTACTTGTTTGGATGAACAAAGCATGTCTAGTTGCAAGGCCCCTGTCTGTAAGCATAGTATGTTTGGGCATCTGGTAGTGTGTCTGTGCATGCATACACATACATAAAGAAAGGCAGAAGGAGGTTTCATGTTGGAATAGCTGAAATGCTGGTAGAAATCAGAAAGGTAGAGTGTGTAAGGGGTATTAGCTACAGTGTCACTGGGATCTAAAGCAATCTCAGACCAAAAGGTCAGTACTGTTTCTAAAGATGTTAAGTGCCTTCCTAGCATTAGTGACTGCTCCTGCAGATGCTTCTTGTGTCCCATCTTTGCTGAAAAAGAAAATGATGCAGTAAAGAATGATTCTTTCCTGCAGTAAGAAATATAACTCTGCTGAAGAAAATAGGGTCCTGCTTCCATTCAGATTGCCTAATGACATAAGATAATGTTCAAATTCAGATCAATGATCCTTGGTCTGAATCAGGCAGAAAAAGGCATTTACCCTTGATGTCTCACCCTAGATAAGTGAGCAGCCAAATAATTTATGTACTAGCCAGTGGAGCAGATTAAACAGAGGGTCTCTGAGCTGTTTTTAACTGTCTCTACTGTGAGCTACCACCTTTGAGCAGTGAGGCTTGCTGGCTCTGAAAAAGCAGCACTGTCTCTCCATCCAGTGATCCAGAGCTCTGATCTCTATGTAGTGCAATGGGAATGACACCGACACCTTCTTTTTGGTGAACTGTAATCCTATATATATATGGAGCATATGAAGTCAGTGTGGCGACTGTCTTGACTATATAATTTCAGTTAAGCATAGTAAAAGAGAATTACTCTGAATTGGAGTGATAGTGCATTCCCAGGACCTTTCCTTACCTGGAATCACTACAGAACATCCTATGAGGCAGTCTGATTCTTGACTTCACTTTTAAGGAATTCTTGGAAGCACAAGCATTTTCTTTTTGTCCTGCTTGTATATTAGTAACCAAAAAATCCATGTAGGAAATCAATGTGAATTAAGATTCTTAACTCCCAGTTATTATAAAGGGAATGAAGAGAATACACTGAGTCGGGTAGCTTAATTGTATATCTTTCAGAGTGTTTGAAAAATATGGGCTTACTTGCTATACTTATTGCCTTTATTATCCAGTACAATTTGTAACCAGAAATATACGAGAGTCAATTAAGGTTTTGAAGAAAAGTTTTCTTTTCTTTTCCAAACGAAATTGTCATACATCATGCAATATCAACTCCAGTGTTAGACTAGCAGAAATTTACTGCACCATGTCCCCGCAGTGAAAATTTGCAGCTAGATTAATGTTCCTTTAGCTGGCATTAAATCAATTTCATACATATGCTCGTATTTTCACCAGTGACATTCTGCAATAGCTGATGTTTTGCAGAAGCAGTAAAGAAAAAAATTGAGAAGATTTTGTTCAGGTTTCATATATATATACATCTATGCATGCATATCTATCTATCTATATATCTAGGTGAACGACACCTTCATGCTTCACTTGTCATAAAGAAATCTTGGGGTTTCAAAGTTAGCCAACTTGCTTCATGTTTTTCATGGCATATACACTGCTTATTTTCAGTACACCTTCACACAGTTGAGAAATATCTGGAGTTACATATATTTAATCCAGAAAGAATTGAAAGTGTGGGGGTTCCCACCCCCCCCCCCCCACCCACCCCACCCCGAGTTTATTGAAACATTCTTGTTATGCAACTTACACTTCAGCAATTGACATACAGGGATAAAACTGTCACATGTCCTCCTACCTAATGCTCACCACACTGTAGCTGAATTCATCCCACCTGGTTCTCAATAGATCAATGAGATAACAGCCCTCTCCATGACAAGAGATGCAAACTGCCCAAGGAGGTTCTGCTTTGTTTGTCCTTTGACCAGAGCAAAGCAATCCCCTGGGCGGGATTCTAAAAAGGTCGATTTTCCTGAGTGCTCCTTCTGAAGAAAGGACATTGAGGAGAGCAGGAGGCAGCTTACTCAGGCTGCCCTCATGGAGCAGCCAGTGCAGCCACGGGGACCAAAGACCTTTCCTCCTCCATTATTTTTTCACCTTCCTCCTCCATTATTTGTCTGACAACCACCCCAGGCATAAGGAGTGGTTTGTGCAGCAGTGACATAAACATGACATCACTAGTAAACAAGTCACAGAAATTTTCTTTTCTTGGTTACCTTGTGGTAGGTAAAACCATACCAGTTGCTTTGGTCACCAACAGCTATACCTGCCCCTCTCGTGTTGAACTGGTGTCTCGCCCTGATGCTTGATATGACTCCAGGCAATATGAATCTTCAGGGGAAAAAAACATTTCTGTGTAGACATCCTACCTAGAGGATCTGATCTGAAAAAGAACATCTCATTTTATCCCACAGTAGTTAAGGAGGAGTAAATCTAAGTGGAGAAGGTGGAGAAACCACTGCAAGTGAGACGAGAATCAAGCCCAAGATTTGCAAGTAGCTCTACTGTGAATTTGCAGTTGAGGAATATACTGGGATTTAAGGATTTACAGGCATTCAAGTAAAGGTATATTCTGTGCTGAGACATGCATGGATATAGGGATTATGTAGCAAAGACAGCCTATATATATTCATATATCTCGTTATGCCTAGGAAAAAAAATATATTCCTTTTCCAGCATTACCAAGAGGTAATGAGGGACCTGTGAAGTACTGCGAGGTCTCTTGGAGTGACAGTCAATGGCAAGTGCTGATCTTTTGAAGACCACCCTCAGGGTGCAAGTGAGCTAATCTAGATGTTTTATTGTATGATCTCCACTCTGTAATACCTAAGCACCTCACAGGCATTGCCAGCTCTCAGTGAAATAGCCAGCTCTCATTCTTTTACAGAGGAGGGAACTGAAATATAGGGAAGACGAACAGGAAAATTCTTAATTGACATTAATATCCAGGGGTCCAGGTGATCAGCTAAAACCCTGAGATATTTTGACCTTCCTTATGTATTTAAATTTTAAGGCAGAAGGACTCTAGTCTGGGGAATCAGCTCCTCTTACACACCAAAATTGGTGGATAATGTTTCTGTAGGACACTGCTCAACAGTGATGTGTTACTTGTGATGTTTTTTTGTGAGTAACTAAGGTCATGCATAAAGTCTGTCACTAACCTGGGTAAAAAAATCGAGCTGCCTGAATGCCTGTTTTGTATGTAGTTTTCTATCTTTCTGTCTTTTTAGCTGTGTTGGTTAACACCAGATCAAACTCAGTCCCTGTTTTTCTAAGCATCATCCAGAAAAGAAGTCATCCCCTATTTTCTTCCAGAGAGGGATTCAATTTAACTCTCTGAGAGGTTGCATATGTCTTTTCTCAGGTTATTTCTCAAGCCTTTGTTCTGTTGTAATGAGTACCTTTTGTCATCACAGCATATAGTTAACATCTAATTACTGACAAGAGAGAGGTTTGGGTTTTTTTCTGACAGGTGGGAGAGCAAAATTATAAATTAATACCTGGGTCAAGAAGAAACCAACCCATTAAGCATTTATTGTTGCAAATCACTTGAATCACTCGCTTTCAGCTTTGGTCAGCAGTGTTCAGTGGAAAGAGAGGCCTCTTACATATGCATTCATTATGGAAAATCAAAATGAGTACCAACAGAGGCATTATGAGTATGGTTCCTTTTTAATACATACATCTTGGGGTTGGGGCCCCCTTCCCCTCCGCCCCCCCCAGCTGTTATTTAATTTTTTATGCAAGGAGAAATATGCATTAGCAGAATCATAAATGAAAAGCTGACTGCAAAAATCCTCGAAGATTTTGACAGCTTTGGAAGACAGCTCATTTTTAAATGTCTGCCAGCAATGTGCATGGAACAGCCAGTGCATTGGCTCCTGTACTTCCACCTGCTTTATTGCTCTTAGGAAGGATTTTCGCATTTCCACATAGGGGACGGTCCCTCCAAACCTAAAGATAAGCTGCACAAAAATTTTGTGTCATAAATTTCTGTTTTGGAATATGTGCAATGTGTTGTATCTATTGATTCTTTAGCTCTGTTGTGCTTGCAGGTTTTATACTCCTAAGAGTATAGGAAAATAAATTCTGAGCATTATATTAGTTTTTGGCTTTGTTCTTCAAGTGTTCAATTTTTTATTTTCTGTGCTACTTCTTGGAGGTTTTTTTGTTTATATATGCACACACACATATCCAAACACATGCTTCCTCTGTCACCTTGATTGCCTATCCTGCCTTTTTTGTAAATAACTTTTTTAAATTTTTTGACTATTCTCTGTGTAATATTTAATTTAACCCAATTTTTATAACCATGGTAAAATGAGCAATCACCCACCCAGTGCTTTTCTGTGTATGGTTTGAAGCAATTTTCATAAATAAGGATTTAATAAAAAACAGGTTTCATTTTTTACACTCTAATTAAAAATTAAGAGGAAAAAAATAAAGGAAGAGCAATAAAAATAGGCCAAATTTTTCTCTCAATTGCATGCACTAACCTGATTGGATTCACTGGATTTACTCTAATTTAAAACCTATGTAAGGGGGAAAAGAAGAGCTTGGAATAACCATTTACAAAATGGTGAGCTAGTAGCAATAGCAGGTTAGCAATTAAAGAGTGTCTCTAGTGCACAGATAAGCAGAGACCAGAAAAATGTTTGCCACAGTTGCAATACCCCAGCTCAGCTGACTAAAAGTCGTGGGTTCTGGTGCCTTGGCCGTGGTGACCACCCATTCTTTGCGGCAGCACCAGGGTCCTCATTACATACTTTCTTACCACTGCCCTATACCATTGTGTGGCCTGTACTGGGGGCTGGGGAAATGTGATTCCTTAAGGACTTCTTGTCCGCAACGAGCTCATTCTCACCCTCGGGAGACAAGTGTGGTGACATGGCATGGTGCAGACTGGGGACTCTCCACTGTCAAAGCTCAAATTGTAGTTGTTGCTCAGAGGCGCTTTTCATAAGCAACATGGAATAAGCACAAAGAACTGGAGCAATCGGTTGGAGTGGTGAAACCCTCATCCTCACTATGAGAAAGGCTCTGAAAAGGACCACTGAACCATCCTAACCTTTTCTTCTTCATTGTCTCTTGCCTTAGATGAGATGAAAGGCTGCACGAGGCACAGACACCACGGTGTGCTTCCCACAAGTAAATTTTGTGCCCCGTTTGGGCCTTTTCAGTATTTTGTTCTCTTTGACAAAACAAACCAAAATTAATTCCTGTTCTCTAGAACAAAATATATTTTGTGGCATTGACAGAGAAGGCAGCGGTCCCTATGGTATTCAATTGCAAAGCTCCAACTGACTTTTCTGGAACCAGGTTCTCACTGGAGTTTCCAAAAAGCTTGAATCAAGATTCATGGGATTGAAAGTACAGTCCTCTGCATGGACTTTTCCTCATCCTGTTTGGTACCCCAGAGGAGATGTCATGCTACTGTCACATACACCCTCTGACAGCATCATAAAAACGTAAAGACTTCCTAAGAATTTATTTAATTTTTTAACTATCATAGAGTAGTTTGGGTTGGAAGGTACCTGTAAAGGTCACCTAGTCCACCCTGCCCAGGGAGGGACATCTGTTCCAACTTTCAGCCTATCTGGTGCAGCAGGACACTTAATTCCAAATGAAAACATGGGAGAACATGGAGTTTTTTTGATACATGTGGCAATAAAAACAAGTGTCACATCAGATCCATTTATCACTGTAACGTGGCATGGAGGATAATGGCAGTCTGTATGGCATGATGCAGAGAGAGCTGTTGGAGTGCTGGTGCCATTTAGGTGTAATTAAGTGAGCTTAAGTTGCCAGAGCTGCAAAATTCTTGATGTATTTTTCCAGCACATTCTTGCATGATGGCTTTTCCTTCTTGGTAGAACTGTGTCTCTGATAACAGACAAAACAGTAGGTATGTGAGGGTCTGAGAAGGCAGATGCCTCTGTAGATGCCAGCTCTGCTCTCTGCATTATTGTGATGGGTCAGTCAAGAGTAAATATGAATAATAACACCTGAGAGGTGTTCAAGGTGGTTGTTTATCAATGCATAATCCTTTCCTTTTCCAGGAGTACAAATAAAGCATAACCAAAACACCCAAATCCAAACGAAACGCTAAACTTATTTTCACCTCAACACTTACCTGCTGTTGAGTGATTTTGGGTGTATCTGAGAAAACCAAGGTTCACTCCTTCCCTGGAAGGAACAGATGAGTTTAAAATGATGTTTGAATCCAATTCCTATACCATGGACTGTACCGTAGGAAACACCTTACCTCTGTGGCTTGTTTGAATCTGAAAGGGTTATTTTGATGTCTGGAATTGCCATTTGTCCAGTTCTGAGAAAAACCTTTTCCCAGCAGGAGTAAAACCCCACAATTATCAAAGTAGAGGAAAATGTGTAACAGTGAGGGGACAGGGCAATCTCACATTTTAAAAACTGCTGTTTTCCTTATGGGACAGCACGTCACATATGCAAGTGAAATACTTTTGATCTGCTAAATGCTTAAAAGTGAAAGTCTTTGTCCTAAGGGTGGGAAGGAGCTCCCTTACATATTAAAATGTTCTCATTTGGATTAATAAAAAGTTTCTCAGTGAGAAAGAATAAAATGAGAAACAGTACTTTTGTGTGCAAATCGTGGAGTTTTTATGAAACTGCTTTCTTTTTGGAACAATGAAAAAGGCTTGCCACATTGTTTTACTAGATCTTGTAAGATCATTCATGGTCAGTCCTCAAAGGACCTTGCAAATATTACCTAGGTGTCGAAATGCGGCATGTGAGGAAGGCAGGAAAAATTTGGACTGATGGAATGGAGTATGGGAGAGGGAGCCTGAGGCCCACATAGCTCGCAGTGCCTGGCAGCTTGGAGGTTAGGTGTTAGCTCTACCTAGTAAGGCTGTTAGGCCAAACCACTCCTGAGAGCGGCATTGAAGTCGGTAATTCTTTTAATGCTTTTGCAAATGGTGCTTTTAATTTCGCAAGACAGCTTTACCTGGATAAGAACTGGAGACAGTCAGAGACTGGGTGCAACATAAAGCTGTTTTCTCAGTTAATTATTGTTAACATGGAGGATTGTAAAAAGGAAGTCAGAATA
Organism: Falco peregrinus; assembly: GCF_023634155.1. Lineage (NCBI taxonomy): Eukaryota > Metazoa > Chordata > Aves > Falconiformes > Falconidae > Falco > Falco peregrinus. The sequence continues at coordinate 3,180,221 of NC_073723.1, forward strand.
TAACCCTCCAAAGGAGCATATTTATTTATGCTTTATATACCACACATATCGACATTTATTATTGTCTGTTGCAAGCAAATAATAATAATAATCCTGTGTCTGGCTTCATAAAGTGTATGAATTTGCAACTATGTCTGTATCAATATATAGCAATACACGGTTGGCTAGCATTTGTTTGCATCTAGATGTATTTTTGCAGAGCCAATCTCATCTCCTATGCAATGTAAAACTGTCAGGTAGTCTGTTGTAGAAGACCATTTATATTTCTGTTTGTGCACAGTTAAATCAAGGTTTGCAAGCAGCTCTTTAAGTCTGACTCATTCATGTGTGTGCATATGTCTGTCTGTCTTTCTTTAGTTCTTTGGCTTAACCAATGCTGTGTTCGGAACTGCCCAACAAAATTTGGGCACTCAGTATTGGAGCTCTTCGATCACTAAACTGTTTCCTTTCAGACATACGCAGACATTAAGAGCTTAAGAGAGAAAGTTTCTTGTTTGGTACAGCCCCAGTGCAGTATACCTTATTGCTGATTCTGGAAAAAAGTTTTTAATAGAGCCTTGTGGGATTAGGAAAGGGGGCTACAAAATAGTCTGATTATATCAAAATTGATTAAATGTGCTGTGATCCTCATTCTCTGATGATAAACTTTTAACAGAAATGAGTTTCCCTGAAGTGCAGTTTAAAACAATGTTTGAGGGCTTTTAGTAAGTCAGGCCACAGGATTACAGCTTTTCTCTGACTCCTAAACAACATGAAAAAGTATACGAGGAAAAAATTACGTATTATTTAAGTCATTATCTTGACATTTTTATCACTATATAAACAACTGCTCAGGTTTCTGAATATTCACTGATCTATATTTCTCTCCCTTTTTTGCATTCTTCAATTTAGGTCAGCCTTTCAAAGCAAAGTTAGTCATTCTTCTCAGAGGCAGAGCACTATTTAACATGCCTTTTCAGAAGCACCTCAAGGTGTTTCATCGTCGTCTGGAATGTGACAGTATGATCCTCCTCTAGCAAAGATTAAATTTTCTTCTAGAACAAACCCCAGATTCTAAAGATAGAATCAGAAAGGAAAAAATAAATAATTAATTTTAAAATGGAAGCATTAAAACCTCAACTAGCAGAGACATGCAACTTTGCTGCATATAAAGTATATGCCAGTGAAGGGGATTTCAAACCTGTGCAAGATTTTCCTCCTCCTCAATGTAATATTTATGTAAAAAGAAACTTCGCCATACATATTAGTGTGCCTATCAAGTGTAGACTCAGTGATTCTTCTGCAGAGGTGAGGTAGCAGCAGACATGCCAAACTGGAGGTGCAGCCAATTTCATCCAGCAAGTAGAAACATGGCAGACCTTTAAAAGTGGATTTGTCCCACCTGTAAAACAATCTCTCTTTTGCTTATTAAATTATTTTAATACACACCAAATTCTAATCCTGCTGAAGACAATGGAATTTTTTCCATTAATCCTACTGGCAGTGAATGAAGCCCTGGTGTTGCTTAAAGAGTATCTTGTGAGTAGTGTTTCCTTCTTTTTTGTATTCAGTGGCTCAGATTTGCCCTTACTAAGACAGTAGTGGTGATGACCGGAGAATAGGTCTCTGTAAGGTACAGACCCTTCCTAATTTTAAAGATAAGCATAGCTGCCATTTGTTCCACTGATAGAATGGGTGATAAAATATCATTTATTGATCTGTTTGGCCCCATAAATGTCCCTAAGCCCACAGGGCATGACCCAAGCATCCCTGTGCTTATTATCTAACAAGAAAATGCTGAGACACAGAGAGTTGGGCTGCTTTTCCTCCATGGAGGGCTCTCTCTTATTACAGCTAAATTTGAAAAGCTTCAGCCCTGACAACAGCAGATAAAATGTGTTGGTCCTGGTATGATGTATCTTCCCCATAATCATGTGTGCATGTGTATATCCTATTAGCTATAATAAGGGTTATGTATTGAGAGCAGATGCTATTTAACCAATAACTGTCTCATACTATTATGTCTGGATTTATTTAAAAGCTGTTGTCTCCCCATACCATGTGAGCATTAGAGTGCAGATTTCCACAACAAACTATTGAGAAAATTCTCAGTGCTGCTGATCATCACAGTGCATTTCAGACCCATAAGGCTAACTTTTTTTTCTGAAGCTGACTTCACTGCTCTCAAACAAAGCCTTGAACTGCAAAAGATGTGTGTTCCACTTACAACAAAACTGCAGTTCAAAATAATTTTGGCTATGAGAAGGTGCATCTCAGTGTTAAACATGCGCTTTGCCTTATGCATGGGTGGGTTTTTGACCTGACTTAATAAAAAGGCAGAGGTTGGAGAAAGAAAAAAAATAATCTGTGACAAGTTTACTCTTGGAGTGAAGGTGCAATTTAGTGTGAGCTGGGTTCTCTCACTTCTCCATTAATGGTCAGTGTCCTGATGTATAAGAAAGCTCACTTTCCAGCTCAGGTCAGTCAGGGCAACAGGTTAGAAAAACCTCTGTGAAAACTCAGGGAAAAGTAATAGGCAATGCTGCTAGTTTCATAAAAAAGGCAAAAAAAGAAAGAAAGAGACAGAGAAGGGAGAGTGTGGGAGAAGAAAACCAATAAGAAAACACATTTACTGTACAGGAGTAGCTCAGCAAAGGGAGCTGAAGTGAATCAGGCAAAGGTAGGGGTTTTCTTATCACACACATTTTTCACCTCAGTCCGCATGCCTCCCTACACACAATGACAAACGGATAAGCTCTGCCTACATAGCACAGGATTTCACATTTCTCCTTGAGTAGTGGCTGTGCATCCGGAAACTCAGGACTGCCCTAGCATCTGTCTGTTTTGGAGGTTCATGCCTTCTCCTCTTCAGCCTGTGGACCTACTTCTTGATCTGATGCAGGCAGAAGGAGCTAGATCTTTTAAAAATCTACTTCTGAATAATTAAATCCTCTCCTCCTATGCAACAGGAAGTTTCATGATGCCAAACAGTCTTTGGTCACATTTAACCCAGGGTATATAATTTCCTCAAACTCACTTTGCAAAATACTCTCGTTGCTGGTTCTCCACTCTCTGGTCAGGAGGTTTCGGGTAGTGTTAGCTAATACAGAATGGAAAGCTGGTTTTGCTTTCTTCACCATGGGGTCCTGGGATTTCTCCCTACTCCAGGGAGCAAATGGATAGCAAGAGGAAAAGACCACAACCTCCAAAATGCCCATTTCTTGTGTTTACCTGAATATACAAAACTTGTTCACCAGGTACAAAACCTAGACGCTGAACAATAATGGCCACATTTTCTAATTAGAAGGTGCTCAGAAATGTTTCTACGAAAGTAACAGCACAGTTGTATGGATACATTAACATACTGCTTGGGAGCACCCCTGTGCTGTGTGAGTGGGGTGGCAGTCCTTAGAGGACTCCCTGTGACAGCATGATTAGGATTTACTAGTGTCTACCCAGTGCACAGGGATTGAATATGATCCTTCTGTTTCATAGCCAGATTCTTTTTTTTTTTTTTTTTCAATAAGATGACCAGGTGTCAGCTTTGAGAGGGACCCGAGTCTATATGAATCTATAAGCAAGTACCTTAACACATGTGTCTAACCTCTCACTTCATCACAGAATCACAGAATGGTCAGGGTTGGAAGGGATCTCTGGAGATCACCTAGCCCAACCCCTGCTCGAGCAGGCTCTCCCAGAGCAGGCTGCACAGAGCCACATCCAGGTGGGTTTGAATGTCTCCAGAGCAGGAGACCCCACAGCCTCTCTGGGCAGCCTGTGCCAGGGCTCTGCCACCCTCAAGGAAAAGAAGTTCTTCCTCACATTCAGATGGAACTTCTTGTGTTGCAGTTTTTGCCCATTGCCCCTTGTCCTGTCACTGGGCACCACTGGAAGGATCCTGGCCCCATCCTCTTCACACTCGCCCTTAAGATATTTGTAGGCATCGATAAGATCCCGCCTCAGTCTCCTCCAGGCTAAACAGGCCCAGCTCTCATAGCAATTCAAGTTAATTCAGTGGCAGTTTTCAGTAAAAATTCATGTTTATCCATGCAGTTCCTTTAATGTAGGTGCAAATGTGTGGTTAAGTCAGATCTATACATTTACAAGCAGCCAGCTTTAATCATTTGGCTGACTTATTTTTTTCATAAAACACTTTTTTCCTGAATATATATCTAATGTGCTGTAGAGTGTAAGCACATATCTGTGGTTAAATCTACTGAACACTCCAGAGCAATAGAAGAAATGACCTTACTGTCTGGGTCTTTAGGTGAGCAAAGGAATGTTGCTCTGATGTTCCTGTCTGGTGTTTCAACCTTTCAGGTCCATTTTTTGCAGCACAGATGTCTGACCAGCCTTCCAAAGGCCGAGGCGAGCAATTCCACAGGGGCAGCAACTCAGGCATTCAAGAGATGAAGAGTTGGTGAATTCACAATAGTTCCGTCTGCTTTTCTAACCCAAACCCAGACTTAACAGATGGGTCCTGAGCTCTGTTTCATGACCTTTCATGCTGTCACTGTGAACGGAAATCCCCACTGCAATTACTAGGAAGTTCCTTTGTCCTCATCTGTTACAAATGTTGACTCCCTGGGGAGAACATGGTATCCAAGAAACTGAGTAAGGTTGACACTGTGGCACTGAGCTAACAGGATGGACCCAAAAATCTTATCCTTTATGTTGGGGTGGATAATTTTTTTTTTTTTTTAACTGTCATTCTTAGTCCTTCCCAGCTTAAGCAACTAGCACAATAACAATATGCTTAAAGAAAGACCAATTCTAACGCACACCAAAAAAAAAAAAAAAAAAAAAAAAAACAAGAAAGGAGGGAAAGTAAAGGGAAGATATAGGTCTGCTTTACTATTAACCCATCAGTAAATTGTGCAAAATGCAGAATGCTTCAAGCTCCAGAATGATTCCAGCAGCAGCCCCTGATCTAAAGTTGAGTGGCTCTATCCCTACTTCTGCAATTGCAGTCTTTGCTTCGGTTACATTATTCCTCCTCAGCCTGACTATGTTTTTCTCTTTTTTCCCTGTCTATTTTCTGAAGAGGCAATTGTTGTGAATGGTGGAGAAGGTTGAGTGCCTTACTGAAATAAAGGAAAATTAGTTTTTAAGGAGAGTAAATTGGATAGAATAGGACCCGTAAGGATAACAAGCTGGCGATAATTCAGTGCAGTCTTCCTGTTCTGCTCCTGTTTATTAAATATTCTTATTGACTTCTGCTTCTCAGTACTCTATGTTCTGTAGTGTACTAAATTACGGTAACTGAATATTCTGTCTACATATGCTGACTGGTCATTTGAGAGATGAGTGTACTTAAGACAGAAATGCTTTCCTTTAGTCCTTGCATCTTTGAAATGCCTATTATAAAAAGTACATCTGTGAGAAGGCAGTTCTCACCAAATGAAATTTACTGCTGAAAAAGCTACAGACCTAAATTCGCCAGTAAGCTTTAAAGAGGAGCCTTCTTTTTGACTCACAGTTCCCTTTCCCAGCCACCGCTAGAGCTGTGAGTAGGGATTAATGTGGTGCCTCCATACCCTCCCTCCAATAAAAGAAGTCCTACCACACATATGTTCCAGAAAGCTTAGTTTCTCCTTGTTATGACCTAAAAATGGTGATGGACTTTCTTGGGCTCTATGAATTTTGGATTCTGTTGCTTGGGAAACGAGATGCTCTGAATGTCACCCTCTTTTGGCAACGAAAGATAAACTATAGTGGGCCAAGGAATGCTTTTAAGCAAAAACATGCATTTATCCATAACATTCAACTGTTATTACTTTCTCTAGAATAGATTTGATGGATCTTTTGGTGATGCCTAGACATGGCAGGGGAATAGCATTAAGCCAGTGACTGGCTTTCAGTCGACAACACAGATGAGACCGTCCTGTTCTTGAGTCAGAGGTCTTGCTCCATAAATTTATACCATGGTTTTGTAGCCAGACAACAGGTCTTGGTCAATTTTCTTTATTACTTTAGAAAAGATTAAATATTCCAACTTTCTTCCCATTTCAGAAGAAAGGCAGAGGAGGCAATATCACTTATCTCCCTTACCTAACTATTGGACTGCACAATCCTATTCCCATTCATGCTCTTTTCTTACCTAGAAAACCTTTAAAATTTTATTTTAGTTTTTGCTGTACAATGGCAGAATTTCATCACCTTTCCACTCAGCATACCTTGCTCCTGGGAGACAGGGCACTTACCAGGAGGCTATGGTTTTCAGGTCCCTTCTCCTGATCAAGGAATTGAAACCAAATTTCCCAAGGGTCAGGCATCTATACGACCATTAGGAGATTTTACAAGAATGTGGAATTTCCTCAAGCTGTAATTTTTTTGTCAAAGTTTCACTCTTATCTGATATGTTGGTTATGCTCTGAGAACATTTTTCACAAGAAGCTCCCAGAGGTTAAAAATGAGGGGGAAAATTACTAATTTCCAAATCCCACTGAAGCTTTTTGTTAATGAGATGTTGAATTGCTCATCAAAATATACAGCAAAAAAGGAAGTGATTCTCTGTTTGCTCCGAGCTAGAACTTGCAGGCTCGTGAGATATTTGGGACTGAAAATAATCCTATTTGTGAAGTTTAAGTGCCTCCAAATACAGATGAAAGAAGTACATTGCTTTAGGAACATATTTAAAATAATAATGTATAAATATGATTTCTATCCCTTAATGACCTTATGTTATAGGACTGCCTTTATTTCCTGTATTAGTGATTGAGATTTGTCCTTGCTTCTCCTGCAGGACCATTCCTTGTCTTCCATTTGTTGAATTAAATATGTTGCTTAGCTGTCTCCACAACAGAGGCTAAACTTGCATCCAAAAGGGAATTCAACACCTACAAATTCAACATGCATTGAGTGATTTGGAGCAGCTGTTCAGAAAACATTCAGCTTGCTGCCATTGATCTCTTTTCCATTTGGAGCACCAGCCTTTTAAACAAAATTCAACACTCTCCCACTGAACTGGGCTCCAGGGCCCCACACATCTCACAAAAGCCAAGAGGATTCTGTTGGCCTTAGAAAATCATAAAGCATATACAGTCTTTTCTTGGGGAGGAAGATACTTTTTTCCAGTAAGAAGCAGTTAATTTATTATCTGTTTTCAGCCACTTTATATAGAATTATATGAAAGTATGAGAGAAGTGTACCTATCCCATTACTGTAAGATGCCATGCCTAGCCAAGTACCTGAGCTCTGGTACCTCAACTTAGAGAAACGGTTGAAAGTAGAAAAAGTAATTCTGCTCCCCCTCTTTAAAGAAAGGTTTTAGCTTTTGTACCCTTGGGATTCTTTCAAACAATTAAGACTGTGTAATGTGCAAACATATTTAATTTGTTTGGTATATTTAAAGCAATAGGCTTGGGATTTTTCTCAGCCTTCCCAGTTTAAGGCATCCATCACTTCCACACTATAGTCTTCAGAAAAACAGTAGATGCTAGTTCCCACGTTTGCATGAGAAGAGTCTTAAATTATGAACCAAACCTGTCAGGTCCAGGTCTTTCCCAGGGTGGAATTCACACCATGTAATTAAGGTGTCTATTTTATCACTCTGTCATGGGAGAGTAAAGGAAATAAAGATAACAGAAGTGACCTGAGTGACAATAATCATTTAGGCACAGTGGATTTCTTCCCTGGTTTTTTTTGGCTTTTTTCAAGATACAGGATTTCAAGACTAGCTGTCACTTATTTCCTTCTTGTGAGTTGCAGGGAGTAGACCTAGAAGAGTACTGAGTCATTCGCTCAAGTCTGCTGTCGCAGAAAACCTCACCATATAACCTCTAACTTAATAAATTCACAAAGAACTCAAAGATATGTAGGCACCTTGTAAATTTTTTATTTTCCTTTCAAGACCCAAATATTTTGAAAAAAATAATATCTAAAGAATCTGGGTTCTGACCACATAGTTGACCTTGGTTTGAGCTGGATTAGATGACCACCAGAGATGCCCTTTTCTGAATTATCATATGTTCCTACCATGCCAGCATAAATGGGCACTCACTGAGGCCTGCAGACTACCCATGAGATCCACAAGTGACACCAGTAAGGGATTCCATTGAGTTTTCACTTACCATGATCCTTCTGGAGAGAAATGAAAATTTGATAAGACCATTGCTTTTGCTAACCCCCCTAATTGCTGTTATTTTGTTATACCATGTTTATTTCACTGAGGTGTTTCAGCTTATTATGTTTATGCCCCAAAATGATTCAAAGCAGAAGTTCTATAGAGATGGCAGCAGTTGGAACAGAAGGAAGCAAGGAGTAGTAAAAATCTGTTCAGCAATAGAAGAGGATGGGGAAGCAAAAATGACTTTTTATTTCCTTTATTACCACTACAATTGTTTCTTTGTCTTATGATAATTACTGAAACTGAAATCTGCAGAGTGCAGGGAATTAGTGGAAAGACTGACTTCAGTATATTCTTGACTTTAGCACATTCTGGACCTGCACAGGAGGAAGGAAACATGTACGCTGGCAGGAATGCACCCTTTCACCAAGTCTGCTAATGGTTTGCTTAGTGCAACACTGTGCAGGCCAGCTGACCTCCATGCCTCCTTGTCCCCCCTGCTGAGGCAGAAGCCATGCCAAGCAAGGCATAACAACGGCAAAGAATGTTAAATACTTGCCTGTAGGGTGTAGGCTCTGAGGGGCCCCATGGCCACAGGGTAGAGTGTACTGAAGAATAATCTGCTTATTAGATCATGTCTTCAGTATTAGCAGCATGTCTGACTGGGCCTCTAAGCTTCTCTTCCTTTTCCTATGCCTCTTCTTCACCTGCCTCCCAATGAGGAATGCAGATTGATCTTACTGTCATGAACCAAATCTTATTTTTGAACCTTTTTATACGTTGGCAGCAGAAAAGAGAGCAAAGGGCCCATTTGATGATGAGAACATCAGTTCTGTTATGGAGACAGCCATCTCTGTTTGTGCTAGAGGGAGATACAGAATAACTGTTATGGGGCTCCTCAGAAGGGCTTATTAGCTCAGACTCGGCCACTCTGAGCAAGCACATTTGCCTGTCTTGTTTTGCAGATATCGTGGGAAACCCACACCCAAGTCTGCTCCTAGGCCTATAAACCTATGCATTGCTCTCAGGGTAAGGACTGGGTGAAACCATAGCCTTTCCTGTTGTTATGCATTACGCATGTGCTAAGGGTGCTGAGGGTGGATTGCAGCAAGCTTACCCCCCCCCCCCCCCCATCCATGCCTTTCCTTAGTTAACAAACTGAATGCAGTAATAGATGGAGCAGAGAGCAAAGGGAAGACTGCTGCATAATGCAAAATCCTGACACAAGTCGGCAGGAGTACAGATACCTGCACAGCAGAAGTCCTGCAAAGACTGAGAGCATTTGGACTTGGATTTCTAGAAAATAAAGCTTTATCTCATAAATGTCTCTCAATGTCTCCTCAACTTCAGGCTGTGCAGTTATTTCCTAATCAAGATGCCATAACTTAAGTACCTATCATGGAAAGATGTGGGTGTAAAAGATTTTCTCTTGAATTTCTGCTTCTTCAACGTTTCTCCTGTGAAAGCATGTAACACCAAGTATCATATTTCAATGTCATTATTAATGTAGTGATACCTGTTTAATCACTGATGTGATTACAGTGCCCTGTGCACCAAGAAAGACTCTTCTTAGTAAGACTACAGCCCGTTAGAACAATAACCTGCTCCTGACAGCTGGTGAAGGAAAAGAGACAAGAAGAGTCAAGGATGACACTTCTCCCGATACACCTTCCTAAATCCCAGGAACCAGCATTTTGGGTACTTTTTTATCTGAGCACTGGATCTGTATATTTACGTTTAACAGCTGTTGATGGACTTGTTTCCATGAACCTGTCAAATCACATTTTGACATTTCTGAAATTGTGCTTCAATGAGTTCCACTATGTTCTTGGGCACTGTATGAAAATATAAATTCTTTTGATGTTTGCCAAATACCTGCTTCATAATTTCAGTTGTGTCCCTACTCCCCCTTATTCCTAGGTTGGGAGAAATAATGCATGATCATTGCCTATTTCCTTTCTCTAGGATTTTCAAAACATATATTCTGCTGTCATATTTCCCCTCATCTTCTCTTGTTCAGCCAAAGACATTTTCTGTTTAGTACCTGTCCATATAGAAGATGGTCCATCTCTTTATTCTTTTTTTCCCTTTTTTATATTTCTTCTAGTTCTAGTAAATCCTTTCTGGGATGTAGGGATGAGAATTACTTGCAATATATAAGATAAAGGACTATTAAGATTTTATAGGCTAGCATGATGATGTTTTGTCTGCATTTTGTGGTCTGTTTTGTTCTCTGTGCCTTTTCCTATAACTTCTCCTTGTGGGTATCAGTCTTTTATTCAAAGTAACAAGTGATAGGATGAGGTGAAATGGCCTCAAGTGGCCCAGGAGAGGTTTAGGCTGGATATTAGGAAAAATTTCTTCACTGAGAGTTGTTAAACATTGGAACAGGCTGCCCAGGGAAGTGGTTTAGTCACCATCCCCGGTGTAGATGTGATGCTTAGGGACTGGTTTAGTGGTGGACTTGGCAGTGTCAGGTTAATGGTTGGACTTGATGATCTTAAAGGTCTTTTTCAACTTAAATGATTCTATGATTCTGTTTCCCTTGCCTTTCTGTCTGCTCTTGAGAGCTGAGAAAGTATTTTTAACAAGTGAGTCTGTGTTATGAGGAAGCTGTGTTCAGCCTGATTCTATCAAAACACAGTATTTTTTGTAATTTACGTGCAGAAATAGAAGGGGGTCTTTCATATGTTTTTTGTATAAAGGCCTAAGTAGGTGTTGACAGTGGTAATAGGATACTAATTGAATGGTGTTATGAGGTCTTACTAGACAGACTCCATCCTGGACTTGAGAAGAGGTTTCTGGTTGAGAGGGTTTGGGGTCCTCATAGAATGGTGTTCCACAGTGAATCTTACATTCCTCGGATGTCTGTAAGAAACCCCCAATTTTGAGAGATGTAGTATTGCTGAGACAGAACCTCCTACTAAGCTCTTCTATATATGGCTGCATATACAAGATACAGCACTGTTAGCTCAATTGTACACGGGAAACAAAAATTATTTTAAAGAATAAATAAAATAAAATAAAATAAAATAAAATAAAAAAAATTAAAAAAAAATTAATAAAATAAAATAAAATAAAATAAAATAAAATAAAAAGTGGGGGAGGGGGAGGTTATGGCAGGAAGAAAACCCAGGATGTTTCCTTTAAAGTGGTTGTGTTGCAGAAAGTTGTTTGCCTGCAGGTTAAGGCTAGTTTTTGAATGGAGCTCATGGCACCTGTTGAGGATGCCAGGCCAGGGGGTGTTGTTCAGAAAGGGATGAAGCTGTCCTTTATCGATACCACCTGTGCTGCATCCTGTCATCGCCTAAACAATGCTGAAAGGAAAATCCCACGCCCCACTTACTTCCTGCTCTTGACATATGAAGCTGCAAGAGATCGAAGGCGGCACATGGTTGGAAGGAAAGAAAAGAAATGAGGTAATGGCCAAGCACAGCACAACTCTCCCATCTTGCTGACTCCTCTAGAGATGAGGGTGACTCTCCTGAAAGACAAGCTGTGAATTTTAGGTATTATGTTTTGCTGTTCGGGGGGTGTGTGTGTGTGAATCTTTTCAGGCGGGGGTCTTTTATTTTTTTTCCCCCCAGTTCTAGAACCTCACATGGATGAGCAAAACCAACATGTCCATTTTACATGGAGTGGATCCGAGATGCCAAGCTGAGGGAAGCCAGCCCTGTGCTTCTTGTGAACATGCAAGCTGAGCATTCCAGCTTGGAGTAAGAAAGGGAAAGACAGACGACTGATATTTGTGGACTCAAATGAGCTAGTCATAAATTAGTAACAAGAACTGCAATGTAAGAAAACTGCATTATATGAAGTGTGAGGAGCAGCTCTCTTATTCCTGCTGCCACTACTGACAGTCATCTCATCAACTCCTTTGATCCCTGCTCTTGCTGAAGATAAGCTATTATAAAGATGTAATTACTGCTTTTCCCCTTGCAGTCTAAAACACTTGTTTTTTGAGGTTCTGGCAAGATTGAGGTAAAGTCTGATTTCCCCAACCTGTTGTATTGGCACCATTACACATTGTGATGAAACACTGGTATATTTTTCACCAAAGAAAAAATACCCAGCTGCTCTGTGGCACAGCATATTTGGATCCATACCCATGTAGATAGGGCCTCTGCTACACTTTCTGGAGCAGAGACAGGCATCTCAGAGCCACACATTGCAGGCTATCACTCACTGAATTCCTTATTCCATGTTTGGTTTGTTTTTTTCTTTTTTGTGTTGTTGTTTTTGGTTTTGTTTTTTTCAGAAAAAGGAAAAACAAAAACCAAATCAATTTCTGGAGATCGAGGAAAGGCTTTTCTTCATGCAAGTGGTGGTTACAAGCAGCACATTCCCACGAAAAGTCAGCCTTTCCAGTTCCCACCTCCAAATAACCTTCAACTCCCTCAGCCTCACGGATCAGCAGAGGTTGTTCAGCCCCTCACATGACCAAAGGCACTTTACCTAAGGCATGCAGTGAGGCTTGGCACACAAGACCGATGTCTCTGACCGAATGGCAGTAATCTCCACAGCCTTTTGTACTCCTGTGCTTGCGGACAAGATGAACAGCTCATTGCGCTGCTAATCAGAAACATCAGCAACAGTGAACTGTTTTGGCCAGTTCTTCATTCCCCAGACCCATAACTAATGACGTACATCACAGGCAGAAGAAAACTTTTAGAGTCATGTAAGGTGCCTGCTTAGTGCCTAGCTAATGGCAAGAGACATATCCCAAAGTCCTTTTGTAATAATTCCTCCCCACATTAGAAAAGCATGCAGACTAAGAGGGGTATTCAAACTGATACTCTTCTGGAGGCTTTGAGTTTTAAAAATAGCACCTCTTCTTCTTTCCTGAGAAACTTCTGGTGTATGCAGGTAACCGGCTGTAGCCTCAAGTGTGGCTCCACAGCTAGCCCACCTCCAGTTGTGTCCCCAGTAGAACGTAATTGCCTGATGAAGCCTAAGGATGATTCAAGCCTAAAATCACTTAAGGTCCAGGGAAGAGGGAGATTTAACAGACCTCATCTCAGAAACTCCTTCCTCAGCTGGGAAGGTAGCTTTGTGGAAGAAGTTTTTAATCTCTTCTCAGCCATTGTACTGGAAACTCAGGTGCTTAATTCAGGGTGGTGATTTGGCTGAAAGCCTACTCAGACTTAGTTGAAAAGTTGCCCTTCGTGTCTTACTGTGAAAGTCTTTTACAGCCTCTCCCTGTTTTAGGGTCATGGCAACTGATGAGATTTAATTATTTATGTCTGCAACACCTCCTGAAATAAAGTATTCTCCTTTTACAGATAAAGAATTGCCAACCAGAGCCTCTAAAGACTGAGGAGCTTAGTGGTCTGGCAGAAGTATCTGGTGAAAGGAAATACCCAGCCAACAGTTCCCCTCTTTTCACTGCTCCCTGTGGCATCCCAGGGCATTGGCACCTTCTGTTAAACATGAGGAAATCTTTTGAATGGCAGAAAGTTAAATCCCAGTCTCCTCAATCAACATATGACTCTTATGCAGCTGATTATCCACTTGTTTGCATCAGTATAAGTGTCTATCTTAATGGTGGTGTAGCTGTATGTGGGTAATGTGGTCACAAGTGACTGAAGTCAGGCCCACAGATTTTTAAACCTTCTAAATCATTGAACAAGAACAGAAACAACAAAAAGAACCACACTTTTTAAATTATTATTTTAATGTCATCCCATAGTAAAAGTAACACCCATTAGAAGTGTCAGTTCTGATGGAGGAATTCAGTTTTGGGTCTTGCATGCATCAAGTAACCCCTACTGAAGAAATCAGTACTATTGCTAACAAAATATAGAATAAAGGGAGAATATGGTTAATGGCAATACAAGCAATAATAGTAACAGCAACAACAATATTAATAGTATCTTCAGTTTTAGCAGGGGCCAAATAAACCTCAAGTTGACACAGAATTTAGGACAAGGGAAATTCTACCCTACATTTTGTTGGTGGTGGTATATCACTGTAGGAGGTGCTAAGTCTGGCTTTAAAGTGTCTGAAAATACAGAAAAGAACATGCATCAGAATCTGCCCTCATTAAAAACCATGCTACTTCTCTGACTTCAGCAAAAGCAGAATATTGGTTTCTAAAAGCAGATTTTACCCTTACAGATGACTCTGATCATATACTTATACAGTGCTATAAATTGCTAATAGGCTTCTGGATTCTGTGAAGCAGGAAGAAATTGGTTGGAAAAGTGCTGTTTTCAAAGGAGCTTTTGAAAGAGGGAAGAAGGGAACACAATCAGGATTCTTGCAGAAATCCAAGGTCACAGGCTGGGAGCAGAACTTTGGAGAAGGAAATCAGAAGAGAAAGAAAAGTTAGAAGGGGGAGAAGTAGTGACAGACAGAGGAGGTGTTCAAATGATGGTGGAAATGAAAAGGATGTCACAAAACATTAATCATGTGGCAGGGACTTCAGATATCCCTTGCTATATGTCTAAGCCACTTTGCCTGTGATCACTTTCACGATGCTTAGCTGGGACCATCTCTCTGTATTTGTACAGACTTCAGCACAATAGGGGCATGCTCTCTGTTCTCTTATATCTCCAGGCATCTTCATCAGACAACTAATTAACAGCAGTAATAAATGATACCGTATTGGCTCTTAACCCTCTGTATTTATTTTTCTGTGGGTTGCATTAAAAAGAACAATTTTTTTTTTTTAAAAAAAAGAAAGATTAATAATCCTCAGTCAGAGTGAAATTCTGGAGAGATGACACCATCTGGATGATTAGTACTTGTTTCATTTGCACGTTGAACTCAGTACTCTTCCGGCACTAATTATCGCATACCCATTCCTTATATCATGACTTCTGGGGCTGTGTGTGTGATATAAATAGCAGACTAATGACATACTGCATGTTGCTCAGGAGACCTCATGTTAGTTTACAGCATTTCTCCGATTATTACTTTTTTAATAGAGAGAAGATAAAATACTGATCTCACAAGTGAGACATGAGAGCCCTAATTTGTTCACATTTTTCTAAGAGCCAGTGCATGATGAAATATTTATATGTTCCTCTCTGACTGCAGCATTTTGAATGTGCTGTGTTGTTTATTGTTGTAGTTAAGAACTGATGGGGAAAGAAGTGCTGGAACATTCAGTAGCAGGATATCCATGTCGAGTGTGAAAGTAAAATGGGTATAACCAAAGCAAACATAACTACAAGGTGCTAAGTGCCTGACCTATACTGTATAGGTAGAAAATTTAATAACTTGTCAATTGGTGGAATGTTTGTAGCGGAAACCGCAGAGTCAAACACTGTTCCTAATGTCTGAAAGGCAAGGCAAACATAAGGTCATTAAAATGGCATGTAATGCCAACTAAAATGGTAAGGTTTGTCATCTTATGGTGGTGTAATACGAACTATCTAGAATGGCCAAGAGAGGAAGCAAAGCCATAGATTGGCACAGAGCTTTTGGAAAGAAAGGTTCCATCTGAAAGAGTGACACTGCTGAGGAGATGCCCATCCTTGGTTAATTTAAATATGACCTGGTGACATGTTATCCTCTTAAGGTTTCACCCTGGCCACCTTGGCATGTTCCTTTCTAGCTGTAAATTTACAATGTACAAAAATCAGTAACTGATGATAAACACAGTGAGGCTTGGTATGGCACTTCCACTGTTGTGATGACATTTTGGTGGTTAACTCATTCCCCTAAGGGTGTTTTAATAAACATTGATTGCTATTCACTCTTTTTTTTTTTTTCTTTTTATTTTTTTTTTCCCCAGGACTAGCAAAGACTTCTTTCTCCCTGTGTGAAGCATAAGTTTAGTAAAGATTTTAAGAAGAGTGTCATGGCATGTAAACAAGTGTGTATTTTAGCTTAAAGACCAGACTGATAATCAGAAGAAGACTGAAGACCATTTCTGCTGATGTTTTTTGCTGTAATTCACTTGCTTGGCTGTTGTCTTCCCATCTCAACCCTCACTCTCTGCTCAGATCCCTGCCACCCTGCTGTATGTCTGCAACCCTCCAAAAATATACATTCAACCCATGGAGAGCTCTTCAGCAACAACCTTGAAAACCGTTCTTGGCATAACCAGAAACTTCCAGTCCACCCTTTTGTTGCTGTTGCTCACGAGCAGTGGGATAACCTTGGAAGGAATGACTGGTAGCCTGTAGGATGACTGCCAGCAGAGATCTGCAAGAGAATCTGAAACACACCTTAACGTTGTGCTTGGGACACAGAGACAGAACTGAATAGGTGCTGGGGAATAAAAGAAAAAAACACAGCTTACAGATTTTTGAAAGGTAAATATCAGGGTAGGATTTTAGTTGTCATTCTTTCCTCGTTCCTCAGTCTTCAAACTACTATCTAAACTCTACCCTGAAAATGTAAGCCTACTGAAAGCAGGTTTGTTTTTCTCTGCTATCTTTTGAAGTTCACAGACCCTCAGAAGGCTGCAGTCCAGTTTGAAATGTAGTATCGAACATATGATACTGGGGACATTCTAGGTTTGGGTTAATGGAGGGTAGGGATTCAGGGAGTCCGTGGGGACTGAAAATACTGTTAGAGCATTTGAAGTAAAGGTGATATGGTCCTCTTTCCCATCCACTGTGCTATCTCCCCATTGACCTTTCTTTGTCATCTAGGCCAGAAAATGAAAGGATTATTACCCCTTCCTACACTCCTTGGGGTTTCCAGTCCTTTTTCTGTACTTGAGCCTTCACATCCACAAAGTCCAAGGACCAAGAGTGAGGCAAGGAGAGGGAAGGCTCCTTACAACCCTCTTTCATTTTCTTGCGCACCCATGCAGTGCTAGCTGCAATCCTGGCCCTCTGTGATTCATAAACTATCTAATTCTCTTTTTAAAACTCTCTCTTAAATCAACGAATTTTGTTTCATTGCCTCCTGCTGCATGAAGGTCAAAGCCTAGTGGTGCATACTTCACTGATTCTTATAACAGTGCCCTCTTCAAGATCGGTTTCATTTGCCATGTGTCGATGGTTTCCACTCTTGTCTTCATATAATTACAGGAAGGTGACATGAACAACCCTTCTTCACCTGCATGAATGTCTGAAACTATCTCTGGATGTCTACAGGTAATTGAGATTTCAGCTTGTTGTTCGTTCAAAAGGCTTTCTCTGTTTTGGCTTCTTGTTTTTTCTAAAGAAACCTTAGGTCTGGTAGCTTAGATTTCAGAACTGGGCATGGAAACATGTCATTACATTAGAAATGCTTAATATATCAGATACAATGAATTTGAGAACAAATGCTTCAGTTTGTTTTTTGTAAATTAGTTTATCCTCTAACAAAAGACAGAGTCAAAACAAAAGTATAGCTAATATTAGAAAGGAAAGGAAAGAAGTCTTTTAAAACATAGAATATTGTGTGGGCTAATACCTACACAGTGCACTCAGGGGAAAATATAAGCAATTATAATAATATTTCACTATTCAGAATATAGGATTTTATGGATTTCACAACACATGTAAAAAGCCACACAGATTCATCGAATGGTTTGGGTTGGAAGGGACCTTAAAGATCACCTAATTCCACCCCCCTGCCATGGGCAGGGACACTTGCCACCAGACCAGGTTGCTCCAAGCCCCATTCAGCCTGGCCTTGAACACTTCTAGGAATGGGGCATCCAGTTTCTCTGGGCAGCCTGGTGCAGTGCCTCAGCACCCTCATAGCAAACAATTTCTTCCTTATGTCCAATTCACATCTACCCTCTTTCAGTTTAAAACCATTCCTCCTTGTCCTATCACTTCATGTCCCTGCAAAAAGTCCCTCTCCAGCTTTCTTGTAGGTCCCCAAGTGCTCTAAGGTCTCCCTGGAGCCTTCTCTTCTCCAGGCTGAACAACCCCAACTCTCTCAGCCTGTCTTCCTAGGAGAGGTGCTCCAGCCCTGTGGTCATCTTTGTGGCATCCTCTGGACTCAGTCCAATAGGTCCATGTCCTTCTTATGTTGGGTGTCCTGGAGCTGAAGGCAGCGCTCCAGATGGAGTCTCATGAGAGAGGAGTAGAGGGGGAGAATCACCTCCCTCACCCTGCTGGCCAGGCTGCTTTTGATGCAGCCCAGGATAAAGTTGGCTTTCTAGGCTGCGAGTGGACATTGCCAGGTCATGCTGAGCTTCTCGTCAACCAGCAACCTCAAGTGCTTCTTGTTAGGGCTGTGCTCAATCCCTTCTCTGCCCAGCCTATGTTTGTGCTTGGGATTGCCCTAACCCACGTGCAGACCTTGCATTTGACCTTGTTGAACTTCATGAAGTTTGTATGGGCCCACCTGTCAAGGTCCCTCTGGTGGCATCCCTTCCCTCCAGGGTGTCAACCACACCACACGGCTTGGTGTTAAACCTGCTGAGGGTGCACTCGATCCCTGTCTGTGTCACTCACAAAGATGTTAAACTGGTCTCTGTTTGGACATTGAGCCATGGACTGCAATTCTTTGAGTGTGACCACCCAGCCAGTTCCTTACCCACTGAGTGGTCCATCCATCAAATCCATGCCTCTCCAACATAGAAACAAGGCTATTGGGCAGGAGTGTGTCAAATGCTTTGCACAATTCCTGTTAGATGACATCAGTTGCTCTTCCCTTATCCACCAGCGCTCAATGGGTAACCCCATCACAGAAGGCCACCAGATTTGTCACGCACGATTTGCCCTTAGTGAAGCCATGTTGGCTGTCACCAATAACCTTCTTATCTTCCATATGCTTTAGCATAGTTTCCATGTTTTATTATATTTAGAGTGTTCCATTTTTGTTGCATACAGTGAAAAAATATGATGCAAAAAAGAAATGGAAAGTTCTGCAGCTCAGTTTGATTTGATTTGGTCTGATTTGCTATTGTAAGTAGCCAAAAATGTCAGAGTAGATAATTGCAAAACTAAATGTGTGGGCATTGTGGAAATGTGCTGGTAAAAATACTACAATTCTCATCTTGAAGAAGTGACATATGAAAATATGAAGGACTGTAACGAATAATACTAAGAAGTGACATTGTCATTTGAGATGGCTGACCATGGACAGCCAGGTTTGATCTTCTTGTATCAAGCAAAATCTAAAGCCATAGGTGAGCATGGCCTGATTCACATATACTTTTCCAACACCTACAGTTCCAGCTATCTCAGTGAGCAATATTGATCATCACAACAGTAATGTAACTGCCTCAATACAGATGAAGAGCATGCTACACATACGGTCAGGTCATGCAGACCCTGCCCAAGGTCTCAACAGGAAAATCCTGTGTGAAAAACTAGTAGTCCAGTGCTGCGTCCAGCTAATCTTTTATCTTTTTTTTTTTTTTTTTTTTTTTTTTTTTCCCTCAACACCTCAAAGGACAATATTATAAGAACTTGGATATGGGGCTTTTGAGTCACATATGGATGACTTGTGTCTGACCATCATGAAGTATAGACATCCATACTAATATTTTTGCTCAGGGCACAAATGCCATTAGGTGCTTTCCTATAGATGTTACAGCTCAAGAACCCCAGTCTTCACTCAACTAGTTGCTTCTCTTACTGTAGATGTTAACATACCTCTTTAAACCAGTTTGTTATGAATGTGTTCAGAGGCTGCAAACACCTTGAAGAAGACCTTTGTTAAGGTTAAGGTGGAGCAGCACTACTTGGGGAAGCTGTGGGCTTTCCTACAACAAATAGTGTTTCCCCTGCTCTGGGACTAATCTGGTCTTGCTGAAGGATACGGGAAAACTTCCATTGATTTAAATGAGTCAAAATTAAGGTGTGACTCATTTAAATCAATTCTTCCAATTGAGGAAAAAAAAATAATCCTGCTCTTTGTAGGTTTTTGCCTGTGTTTATATTTCAAATAATATGCAAATCCAGGTACAATGCTGTGACATAATACAAAATATAATGCACACTGTAATAAATGTAATACATTATAATACATAGTCTACATTACAATTACATAAATACATTAGAATATAATACATGTGATGTAATAGAGTAAAAAATAAAATACATATAAATTATTATAATATATCACAATATATATTGGAATACATGTAACACAATCACATGGCAGAATTCATAATTTCAAAATACCTTTTTTCTGATTGCCATAAAGTGAATGTATGATCAGGAGTTGATGGGAGTGTAGGTTGAGCTAAGAGATGAGGATGTTTTTACTAAAATGCATCAAATTTTAGCAACAGAAATATCAGATATCATGGCCAAATATGAAGAAAGCGCCCCGATGTATCTTTGGAGGAACACAAAACAGGAAATGTCTCTTTTCCCTGACTTGGAATACCATCTGCCTGAATGTCTTTGGCAGGAGAACAGCCTCTGAAGGAAAGTGCTGGGACAATTAAAACTAGACTGGACAAAATCCAAGGAAAAAATTCTATATCAAAAAAGTGATGGACTAGGACATTTAAAGGCCTTTTTGTTCTCTGTGTGCTATTTTCGTGGCTTTGGATCTGTTCTGTAGAGTTTAATATTTAATACTGAAATATTTTGAAAAGTGTCATAAAAACCGTATTGCCTTCATATCTTACTGCTCAAAACAGGATAGCAAAACAGCTAGCTCAGCATACTGATGCTTTTGCAAGATCTTGTTCTCTCTCTTTACGCTCAGTAAGACCTCTGTCACTGAGTGGGGAGGAGGGGCAGCCCTGCTAGCTCTGCTTGTGCCTGTGTTTCAAGCCCAGCCCGGGCCAGGTAGAGGTTTCTGACCTGATGGCAGCCCCAACTGACTACTGATGTTTCCTAATGATGAGAGAAACTTGCAGAGGAGCAGAAACTTACAGAAGAAGAAGAAGTGTTACAGATTTGGTAGGTGGAAGAGTGAGGAAATGAAGGATTTGGTGGCAGGGTATTTATGTAAATAAGACAACAAAAATTCACATTATATGCAAAGTGGGAGATTGCATTGTATGTAGAGTGTCTCCAGTTTTCTCAGCTTACTGCACTGACAGCTGTGAGAGAGCAAGAAGGAGCAGAGCCAGTCAAGTGTATTAACTGCTGTGCACATTCAATCCTGGGCAGGATCTGCTTGCACACACAAGACTTGGCTCCAGATAATGCTGCCACTCTTCAATCATGTGTCGTGTTTCTGTTAATCTTACAAAGAGCCAATATCAAGACACCCAGCTTTCTTGCCCTCCAATATTTTATACATAAACTTCTTAAGCATGCTGTAAATGCAGGAAAGAAAAGCAGAGAATTGCTAGAAATCACTGCAGCAAGTATGTTTTCTTTCCAAGGGAGCAGGTAAATATTTTCTTAAATTTTATGGGAATTAACTACAAGCGGTCACCCATCTTGACATTTTCTTTAAAAATGTGGCATGTTGAATATGCAGCAAGAATCTGTGCTGGAGGGCAACTTTGTTCATTTCTATCAGAAAGAACATCTGGGCAGCACAGGGAAGGTCCCTCTTCCTCTTTCAGTGTGCCATGGTTGTGTTGCCCAGTCCAAGAGGCAGCAGTAGAGAAGAGGGTTGTGAGCGGCTGGTATTTCTCTTAGACTAATTGTTCCACAATTGATTGTTACCAGTCATCAGGATAGTAAGTTCTCGCTCAATCACAGCAACCTACATACTTGCATAAACTCACAAACCCTCAATACAATGCACCACCTTTTCTAAAGTTATTAACTTACTGACTTGGAAGCATTTTCTGTTTTGTTTTGTGGGATTTTTTTTTTCTTTTTCTCCTCCACCCTGTTTAAATCCCTTCACTGTTCACAGAAAATGCTGTCTCTGAAAACTGATTGATTCCTTCTTTATTTACCAGAGATATCCTCATTATTTACCCCACTGACAAGCTTTCTTGAACAGTGAAATCATGTTTAAGACGTGAGCAAGATTTAGTGGCTTTTTGGGTACCTTGCATCTTTTTTAGCTTCAGTGCCGAGACTGCTCACAAAGATAAGAACTAGAGAAACCAGCAATGGGACTTCTCTAACTTGGGTAAGAATTTTGCAACCCACATCAATGGTGACCGAATTTCTGCAGTCAGTTGAGCAGGTTTGCTCCTGACTTCAGTAGAAGCTGGGTTAAGTAAAGGCAAAGCACTGCGGTAACTCCCACTCGCAGGGCAATCAAGCTGTTACTGAATCTGACATGAAAGACTCTGTTGGGAGTAGCCAGAGAGAGCCCACATGGACCACATCCAGCAGCTCATTCCACACAGCTCAGTAAACAACCCTCAGCTGGTAACAGATGCTCTTTGAGTCTCCTGAGGTGGCATTTTAAGACACTCTAGCCTGATGCTTTTCAAGATGTTTTCTCTTAATCAATAGTACCTGCCTGTTCCAACAGCTGGGGGTTTTGGAATAGGAGCCTGTTCTGTTTTCACAGTAAAAACAAATGTACAATAACATGGTGAGCTGCTTACCTCCCAGGTGAATGCTGAGAAGAACGCAATGAGATAGATCTAAGGATCCAGTACAAAGCAGAGAAAGCTTAATCGAAAATGAGTCTGGAGGATGTCCTGACTGAAGCAACATAAAGAGAAAACTGACATTAAAAGGTGCTAAGAGGATAAGTGCCCATGGTGATCATTACTGGTGAATACAGTTATCCTAATTTCATTGACTTCTGAATTATTTTCAGAGCACTGCATTTCTCTCTGCAGTTCTCTGCTTTGTCCTCTCTTCCTGCTGCTTTCATCTTTTTGATGTGTGTATGATTGGCAAAAAAAGGAGAAGGGTTGAGAATAGCTAATGCTGAGCACTAGAAAATATACAGGATGGAAAAAGACTTTCCAGATCTGAAGCTGTTCAGATGCTTTCAGTGCAGTACTTACTACAGCTGCCTTTTCCCTTGAGAATGCTAGAAAACTACCAGTGCAGGAGTTGCAGTCCTTCAAAACACTTGGGAATAACTCTTTTGTCTCTAGATGCTTCAGTATTCAGTCTGATAGTTTAACACACGTGGTAGTCCGCAGCTCAAAACTCTAAGAACCTGTTTTTTCCAGATAAATACTCACCAGATATTGGCGATTCCTATTTTGTATTAAAGGAAAAGAGATCCTCAAAAGAAGAGATGGGCAAAATTCTACACATCAGTGATTTTGACATTTCATTTTCTCAACACTTTTGTGTTATTGAGGTGCTTGCTGACCTCTGAGTGCTACTGCCCGATCTAATTTCTTCCTAAGAATAACTGGTAATAGCAGAGAGCTAATAGGAAACATCAAAAAGCCCCAAACCCAAAACCAAAAAAAAAACCCTTGACATCCAACTGCTGAACAATAGATTGAGCTAATAATTTAAAGAGACTAATTTTAAAGAAGCCACATATTAAAGAGAAATAAAAGGGTTCATTAGGTGTCAGTAAAAATATTAAGCTTCTGCGACCCAGAAGAAGAGAAAGAGAGATTGAATTTGACATCTAAGTAAAAACCCTTGGAATAAAAACAATTAGGGCATTAATGTAAAAGGATTCAGCATTTTTTTGTGTAATTGACCTTTAAAGGCCTATGAATTTCTTTTACTTTTTTTTTAAGGTTGCAAAGCATCTCTAAGAGCTTGTTTGGGAATATGACAATTTAGAAAATGGAAAATGCATTCCTTAGCCTGGGTTTAGTGTGGTTGCAGCCTCCCAGCATTACCCATGAGATAACACTTCAGTGCTCCTGTTGTTCCGTTTCCCGAACTCAGACAGTTACCTCCCTAGACATGCCTAGGAACCCTGGGTGTCTGCGCATCATTAGGCTGTCTGCTTCACTCCTTCCCTCTCCCAGATTGGACTAGGTCCATCATCCTTAAAGGCAAGGGATGGAATATGAATCATCCGCTGTACTAACTTTGAGAAAACTGTTAAGTGCTGTAGTGTTTCAGAAGCAGCTTTTGATGCATCCAGTATCTCACATACAGTCTGATGTAGTGGTTTCCATGGACAGCAAGTATGCTAATGAAACCAAAGATAATGAATAACAAGATACAAGTAGGATATTACAGTATTAGAGGATTTGGGTGGGGCATGTCAATCCTGGTGACACAAGGATTACATTATATAATCTATAAATTTAATACATTTATTATTTCATATTGCTTCATTGATGCAAATGTAGCAAAGCATAGCGTGGCATACAAGTCCTTGACACCTTCTCTGAAAGTTTCTTAGTGCACTTTAATGTTAGTGTATAACTTAGTGCCATTTGGTCATAAAAAGGACTGGGTTCAATTTCTTATGAGACACTTACTGGGATAAATAAAATATTTTCAGCCGCAGTCATTATCCCAAGATGTGGGCAATGTTTCTCTTCAAGAAAGTAGTCAGTTTATAGCTTGAAAATGAACAGGACTTCACTGTGGTGGAAAGAGACCATGAAGTCAGAAGGGCAAATTATTACTTAAGAAATACCATGAGAGGCTGCTATTGCCAGGAGCAGTCAAGGACTCATTTTTCTTCTTTTGTTGAAGAGTATCCATTGAAGGGGCAGAGCAGCCTCCACTTTTTCCCCTTGAGCATTCCTATTCAAAGACTTGTAATTATGCAGATTTCATTCAAGCTAATTGCAAATAAAAGATCCTAATGTCTTTATCAACACTTGCTTTTAGTCTACAACCCATCCTGTTTTTTCTTACCCATCTTTCACCTGGACCATCTCATTCAAGGTGCTAACTCCTCTTGACACAGAGCCAGGTGTCCATTTTAACTTTTGATATTCCAGGTATACCTACTCTGCACAGGAAAGACAGCTGAGTTGCCTTTACATGAGCTCATTTGCATGTTTGGGACAGCATAGTATAATGCACTGCACAAAGCACATGAATCCCCATCCCTCTTTCACAAATCCTACTTGCTATATATTTTTTTTCTCAGCTAAATCTCCAGTTAATTTACTTAGGTTTGGACCATCTTCCTGTGTCTTTCTTTGTGTGTGTAAGACAGCTTTTTCATGTCGCCTGGCCATGTACAGTGGGACAAATCCTGTCTTTGACACCGTTTCCATTTTACATAGCAAGGCTGGAGTCTGTAAGGCTTGGTGAAAAGTTAGCCTTAGCAGCAACGCCTGGTGGGGCAGGGAGTGACTAGCGAAATGACAGTGTTGTGACAAATTTCGGCTTATTGGGCATCCCCAGGTCTGTGAGTGACTTTGGATAGCTTGTGAGGACATCTAGGGGAATAGCCAAAGAACTGATGTCTGTTTTGGACTAAAAAGCTTGTCTGGAAGATTCTGTTATACAGGTAGGCCAAGCTAGAAACTTAATAAGACTGTTGATTGAGATTAAATTGTTTCTGCTCTGAGTGAAGGCATCAAAGCTCTTTAAGCTGAAGGAGAAAAAAATTTGGCAGTCATCCTTTCAACTTATATGTGACCAAGAGGATAATGAATTGACACATACATATGTGCTACCAGGAAGAAGTAAGGTGGTTGCTCCACCATGTCTTATTTTAAACTTAATATAATGTTATATGCATGATGGCAGTATGTCAATATCTAGGAAATGATGCTATAAATAAATGCAGTGCATTAGACTGTGGCAGGGTCTCCTGGAGGAATTACTGAAAACATTGCATCTTGAGTCCACAACTTGCAAATCACACTAGACATAACCATCCATAATATATTAACAAGACAGATGTAGATGAGGGAGAAGAAAATATGGTTCAGTGAGGTCTTTAGCTTAATTTCTAAGCAGTAAAAAGGAGAACCTTGTTCTAATGTAAGAGCTAAACGAACAGGAACTGGATCAGACTGTAAGGCCATGTTCCCTCCTTAAAAAAAAAAAAAAAAAAAGGAAAAAAAAGAAATAAGAAAAATAGACAATTAATTTCCTTCCAGGAAAATGACAAATTGTTTCAGTACACTCAATATGAATAATTCACAAACAACCTTATTCACATAAGTGAGAGGATTCATATTGTGCAGTCCTATTCATATAAGTAACGGAGACAGTTTAGCCAGAAGTAATTAGCTAAGGGTGCTGTGGAAGTCCATATCAGTGCCAAAGAATAAATCTGAATCACTGGAATCCTGATGTAGTTCCTTAAATTCAGGAAATTTATCTCCTCTTTGTTTGAAGCTGATCCCTCTGTTACGTTGCAAAGGTCCAAGGTAATGATTTTTTTTTTCCAAGTAAGAAAGAAGAAAATACTAACAAATGGTAGAAAATCTCACCTCTGTTTTCTGTATCTGATGAATAGAAATGTTTTTTATAAGACTAAAATCTCTGGTGATTGACTGTATTTCAAAATAACATTTTTTAGGTTTTCTGGGAGAGCTTTTGTTTGCATCCACATAATAGAAAATAGATTTCAGTAGGATAACTTACGAACTCAAAGACAATGCATAAATGTTTTGGTATCTTAAAACCCTTTGGAACAACTGTTCTGAACTCATATTATTTGTAAGTCTCACCGTTCCTTCTCTTTCCACATCTTTGTGATCATACATAATATATTTTCAAGGGAAAAGAAAAATAAAACAGAACCAAACGAAACCAACATTTCCCCCCCCCCAAAAAAAAAAAAAAAAATTGAGAATGAAATAAATGAGCCCTCAGAGATTGTAAAAGTAAAAATACTAGTGATATGCTGACTCACAAAATTCACACCAGGCTTATGGGGAAAGTAATACAGAATTTTATGTTTGTGTTAAATTATACAATATTTTAATGCAGTTTTAACATGAATTATCTAAGGAATTATGCTGTCACACTTAATAATTCAAATAAACTCAGTGGATAAAACAAAAAAAAATGTTATATCAATGAAAGGGCTATACATTTTTTACATAAATGTGGGAATAGTTCATTTTAGATAAGGGTATGAACTTCTTCCATGTTGGTGGAACAGATTTTACTTACTATAAAGAGTATGTATAAAAGCAAAAAAACAACTTTGAATCGTCAGAAAAAGAAAAAGTTATTTTGTCACATTGTGCGTAGCTAGGTGAAACCCCAGACATTGTCTAACCATTTGCTGCTATGTGATTTTAGTATCTCCATGATCCAGACAACTTACGTAACTTTTTTTAAGCTGCAGGAATGAAATTATTCATAATGACAAAGAAGCGAACTGACCCAGTTCACCTGAAATAAGATTCCCCTCCCCCCCAGCAACAGCTGACAACAGCAAGTTTAACTTCAAACTGGGGTTAAAGCAGGTTTTTAAAACAGTTTTTGAAACAGAACAAACTTACAGAAATAAAGATTGCAAATGGGAAACAGGCATTTGTAAGCAAATGACAAGCTTGCTTTTTTAAAGCTGATGTTCCAAAGCTGATTGCACTCCTTGGTTATTTATATCTAAGTGCCTCCACTCTTTAAATAGTGTCCATTTATATTTCAAGTGGCCTACATACAGAACGCTGGTGTTACATGGCTGCTCCACATGCGTCGTAATTGAATTACTGGAACGAAATGCAGGAAGCACTCGTGACTTCTGATGTTATATAGTTATTGCGGCCTAATAAGGTCAGCGGAGATTAATTGTGAGATCAGGGACAGTTCCATTTAAGGAGGTATATACCCCAGATGACAAGAATAATGCACTGTCCCATGTCACTTTTCAAAGACGTGGCTGTTTTACCCTGACACGCTCCTTATTTTGTGCAAGTGAAACCAAAGTGAAGACACGTTGTCCAGCACGGCACTGGCTGGTGCTGACTTCGGAGCACAGGAGCTGGCAAATGGCGAATTCCCAGTCTCTCCTGCTGACTTGCAGATTGTAAGAGCTTGCCGGGAAACAGTCCAGCGTTTTGGGGAGAAGCTTTTTGCTCTTTCGCCTCAGGTTGGAAAAAGCAGCTTTAGAAATCCTTCGTAAGCAGCTCTGGGGAGGAAGGAACTGGGAGCCTGTGATGTGGTTAGTCCATGGTTAAAATATTTACTGGTAACAGGGAAATGTTAGACTGCACCAGAGAATCAAGGTTTCCTTCAGCTGCAGAGATCACAGAGGGCCTAATCATCAGCATGTTGGATACAGTAAAGTAGGTTTTCTCTCACTGGGAATTTTACCCTGAACACAAAAAAGTCTTTTCTGATTAAAATTCATTTGACACATTTTGTCATGAAGTGGTTTGGTTAAGATGGACTAGCATATTCTAAGGAGAACAATTTCATTAAAAAGACTTAGCCAGATCTCTGCATCTCTGACTGTAATCAGAGCAGTAATCTTACAACCTTTACAAAAACAGCTCCACAACAGGCAGATGTGTGATCATCTGTTTCCTCCATCCCCTGCTGTGTCCTCTTTCTAAAAAGTTACAGTTTGGGATATAATACGGTAGTCCCTTGCTGTCAGTCCTGCATGCAGGGTATTACTCAATTTGATGGCTTACAGCATTTGAATTTGCATCCACATTGTAGAAAACATAAGGAATGCTTTTGTGACCTCTGCTCTCCTAGAAATACTCTTCCTAAGGTAGCTCCAAGGAGAATGCTTGGTGGGTCCACAGTTTCTCCAGATAGCTGCCTTTCTGTGCCCAGTCTTGTCTCCCAGTTTACAATATTCTCTTTTCCTCCCACAGGTTTTACTCTATCAGTTTGTTTTCCTGTTATTTCAACTCAGAAATATATGTTTTCTTAAGTAACATAAATTGCCTTAATGATCATCTTGTTTGAGAACAAATATCTGCCTATGACTTAGTCAGAGGTGACAGGTTTGTGGATTTAATGTATTTATTTATTTTTTTAATTAGGGCAGTAGGAGGTTGTTTCACTGGCAGATGCAATCTGTGACTTTCCTTTGTACACTGATTATCTTGATGGCCACGTGCATGGCTCCAATGTGGGCAGGGTATATATGTCCATTCTGATAAGTGAATGCATCTCACAATCTGAAGGGCGTTCTGATGACCAACAGCACAAAAGTAAATGAAGCTAATGGATAATTTCTGATTTAAAAAAAATGTATTTTATTTGGTTGTCACATTTTTAACTGTAGTAAAATTTCTACCAGCTACTGAGGGAGATGTATAAAAACATAATACAGGTTTGTGCTCTCCCCTGTAGGAAATTTTGTGAAGGCTTAGCAGAGGATAATCACGTGGCAACTCGTTGGGTATAAAAGGCTGCACGGAAATTGAGTTTATAAGGGCTAAGAGATAAGGCCATGTTTCAGTCGCTTGTAAGTGCAGGTGACACACCTCTCAATTGGCAGGTCTGGGAGTCCCCATGCTCTGTAATGAATAATGTGTGACATGAATCGCCACTGAGATATAGTGGAAAAGTGCTGAGACCACACGATGGAGTCTACTGTTGGTGCAGCTCACCCTCAAGCTAACCTTGGGGAAATGCTTTGAAATGGCAGCTGAATAACAAGGAAGCCAATTCTTTGTATGTCAGTGTTTCAGACACTGACTCAGCAACATTTAGGGTTGTTTCTTTGCTCAAACTTTTATATTCCACTAAGAGAGGACTAGTGGGGAAAGCAGCACCTTCAAATGGTCACTGTCCTTTTTTTCAGCTTTATTTTTCCAAGGAGAACACAATTGCTGTTTTTCTCTGAACCCCAGGCTCTAAAAACATCGCTCTGTTATAATGACCTAGAAAAAGATTGACTTGTTCACATGAATTCTTGGGTCATTGTTGTCAAAGGCTCAAAAATCAGTTCTCAGTTTCCCACAGCGTTGTGAAAAGATATTGACAAAAGATGAAAAATAAAGCATGATAGGAAAAAAAAAAAAAGAGCTTTAAGGTCTTTCAGAATATTTTACATTTACCATTACATATGTTTATAATTTTCAAATTAAATATCTTGGGACAATATTGGGCAATGCAAAATACTTATGCAGATTTTTTAGGTTAATTTTTAGAAACAATGCTAGACATTTTGACAATTTATACCCAAGACGAGAAGATGAATTTAAACTGTTTTAATAATATAATGAAATACACTTGTTCCCTATTTCTTACATATATCGGATGCCTATAAGGAAAATTTTCCCTTCAGAGAAACATAATATCAGGTTCCTACATTTATCAAGGGATTGTTGAAATTGGCTCAAAGAGTATGGGAGGAGCTGAATACAGCTGTTGATGCTTTATCTTGCAAAGTGTAAGTAAGGTTCCTTAAGCCTTTACTGTATCCCAGTTTGTTCAAGCTTGGAAACCTAAACAGGAATAGAATATGTATTAAAAGGGCTGATAGATATAAATTCTCTCGCAAAAAATGTGGTAGGCAGATAAGGATTCTACATCCCAAGTTTTCCTTGTCTCATTTTGAAGAAGGCTGGTTTCACTTAAATTATTTGGATGCAGGTGAAGGTGTGGGAAATTGGTGCAAGAGCATATTTTAAGAAATTCATAAAACCAAGAAAATCTAAATTCCAAATTTAAGCCATTCTATGGACTGTGTACCTTTTTGAAGTCAAATCAGGTTCTGACTAATTTTTTACTCCTTGAATATTGCAACAGGAGTTGTTCACACTGTGACATCCTCTCTCCCAGTGAAAAATATGTACTTTATATGTTCATGTGCAGACTTTGTCTCCTATTGCTTACGCAGTGGACTACTGACAGAATAATCCTCTGACGATTAGGTTGCACACCACGCTTTCTCCATCCCTTCTGCCTCCAAGGGCTCATGTAAACAAATAGAGACACTTTACACATCCTTTATTCATAGACGCCATTGCAACTCAAGACAAGAAATAAGAAAGAGGTCGGGCAATTCTGACACCTCTCTTCATCTTCTTGAATCCTTTGTCCACACTTTTGTTCATCTTCCCCATCTCCCTTGCCCCTGTGACACATCTCCCTCTTGTTGCTTGGTAACCTCCCAGCACTGCTGTGCATGCCAGCATCAACTGCTCCCTGCTCCCCCTTCCACTTGCTCAAAACACCGAGAGACAGTCTAAAATTGGATGAAGTTTTCTTCTTTTTGCTTCAGACAGGCAATTCAAATTCAAAGTAAATACTGAAAGCTTTGTTAGAGGGTAAATTCTCAATTAAGAAAAAAACCCCAAACAACAGAGAAAGTACACATTTGGAAAGAGTTGATCAACAACATGGGACTTCTATATGTCAATTATTCAGAGTTGATGAAAACCCAGCTACTGTAAAAAAAAAAAAAAGGGGGGGAGAAGAAAAGAAAAGGAAAGAAAAGGAAAGAAAAGAAAAGAAAAGGAAAGGAAAGGAAAGAAAAGAAAAGAAAAGGAAAGGAAAGAAAAGAAAAGAAAAGAAAAGAAAAGAAAAGAAAAGAAAAGAAAAGAAAAGAAAAGAAAAGAAAAGAAAAGAAAAGAAAAGAAAAGAAAAGAAAAGAAAAGAAAAGAAAAGAAAAGAAAAGAAAAGAAAAGAAAAGAAAAGAAAGAAAAGAAAAGAAAAGAAAAGAAAGAAAAGAAAAGAAAAGAACAGAAAAGAAAAGAAAAGAACAGAAAAGAAAAGAAAAGAACAGAAAAGAAAAGAAAAGAAAAGAAAAGAAAAGAAAAGAAAAGAAAAGAAAAGAAAAGAAAAGAAAAGAAAAGAAAAGAAAAGAAAAGAAAAGAAAAGAAAAGAAAAGAAAAGAAAAGAAAAGGAAGGATAGAGAAGGAAAGAAATTGTTTGTTACTTGCATAACACCAGTGGCTAAAGATCCAGCTACATATGAAGCTGTAGTAAGTTAGCTATTACACATCAAAAATAAAGCACATCTTATCCTGGAGAGGCAGCAGTCTAAAAAGGTTGGCTCAATGTTTTAAGCATCAGGATGTCATCTTGCCACAGGACAATATATCTCCCCTTCTTTTTTTCAAAATAAATCGGAAGAGTCTGATGCATTTTATACTTGCTGTTAGTATTCACAGTATCATAGAAAATTATAGATGAGTATATTTCTTTTGAGGATAGCTTTTAAATCCCATCTTTAAAAGGAAAATGGCAGGATTGAGACACTGGCAGGTGGAAATGGCATTTTAAGTCTCTGAGGAACCTGAGTGTTGAAATTGGTCATAACAGAAGGGGGTCCTTCCAGGTATCAGTCAGATCCAGGCTGGAGGGAAAGCATAGTTTTGGGCTGAGCTGTGTCCTGCAGTGGGGATGCTGGAGCTGGATGGAACCAGCTGTGTTCAGCATAGGACAGCTTCGGCCTCTTCCCACATGGGCCACCTCTGCAGACCACCCCTGCCAGCACCTGGGCACGGACACCTTCGACATTGACCTACAGGAGGGTCAATACCTAAAGGCAGAGGAGGCTGGACAAGAATATTACACATTGCATTAAGCACCTATATCTCAGCAGCTAAATTGCGCCTCTAGAACTGGATCTATTTTCATATATTTTTGGCACTGGTATATGAAATTGTCCATACCCTATCTAGGACTGCATGCTCTCATGACAGTCAGTAGAAACTTAGAAATTGGAGCCCATCTTTCAGCTAACTAGGCAGCAGGCGTTTATTTTAGACAAGTTGGACAGCAGTCTGGGATCCATTGGCTGTATTAACTACATACATACTACAATTAATGCTTGATTCAGTAGTCCAAGTATGTGCCCGGGAACATCTCACAAGCTTTAAGCTACCCTCCCTCACCTTCAGCTGTGTCTCCAAAAAGGTCTGGGTCTCTTGCACACAATTTGTCACAGTTGCCAACTGCACAGAGATGCCTTGAATAATCTACAGTTTTCTAGAAAATACCATACATGCATGTTTGAACCTAGATTACCATGATGTCTAACGGGAGTTTGGACACCTAGTACAAATGTAAGCATTACATGCAGAAGCCTAAGTTCAGCTGAACCAACCTGGGAAAGAACTGCATTCTCACTTTTCATCCATTTCTTAGGGATTTTTTCCTTGGAAACTGCATTCCGTAAATTACATTTATACAGTGAAGTTGTATGGACACGTGAAATCTTAGAGCCCAGCTTAGAGTAAGAAGACATTCTGCAGGATTTCTGGGACACAAATTTGGTAGAATTCAGTAGTAATTTAGTAGTAAAGGAAGGGGAGAATACTGATGTCCTAGTAATGATAATGAAACCTCTGTAGTGAGATGGATCACTGTGTGTGTATATATATATCATATACCTTCTTCTGAGTGCAAACCAAAACCAATACCTATGTTTCTTTTATATTCAACAGGTCTTACAGTATTCTCCCAGCAAGTCCATGCTGCTGCTTAGCCATTACAAAAGTAAGATTATAGAGACGCTGATGAGAGCTCTGGGGACTGTCAGTGAGTGACAGACCAAGCCATTGCGTTCCTTTCCTTGGTCAGTAAGAAGTTGTACCTTCATTGTCCTCATAATTTTCTTAGACTTCATAGACACAACGGAGAGGGGAAAGAAAAAGGACGAACGAGATTAGTTTTGTAGTGTTTTGATTAAAAGCATTGACAGCAACTTCACCTGAGGAAAACTGTATTTCACAGAGCAACTGTCTAAACACCATATGTTTATAGGCTTTCTGCTTCTAAGTTTCTGTATTTTTCTAAAAAAGAAACTTTGATTGTTTCAAACTGTTCCTGTATCTCATGATGCTAATCCTAGGTTGCACCATGTGAATGTCGTTAAAGGTGAGGTAGGAGCAAAAGATACAAGAGTATAAAAACAATCCCCTTTCTTTCAGAGAAATGAAGTGATTCATATCTCATCAGTTATTCCTCTGTGGGATTTTCGGCCTGAGCAGAAAAGACTTCCTTTTCGGAACATATGGGTGAGTCAAACTGCAATAGGAAGAAAGCACATGTCTCAGTAATTTAGTTTCAATTGCTCATTTATATCAATAAAAAACTATTGTAAACAATGCAGTTGTTTTTTTTTTTTTTATTCAATGCACCAGAAGAGCTGTAGATGTCTGCATGAATATACAATGGGATCTGTCTGATACATCTTATTTGTGCTTTTATGATTTTGCAAGGAACAATGCAAGCCTTATTAGATTTTTCTGCATTAGCTTAATGGGGAAAAATAAAATCCCAGCATCTTCCTTCCCCAACAAAATCTGATGTGTAAGGATAAAGTCACTCTGACCACAGACTGCAATGGGATAAAAATAAAGTGCTGCACATATCACCCTTCCAAATTTCCTGCCATATTTAACAACTTCCATACTGACAAAAACAAGCATTAATATGGGCTGACAAGCTGATGGGAAATTTTATAGCTGCAAATGACATCATAAGTATCTCTGTTCCCTGCAACTCTGATAAAATTTTTCATCTGCAGTCTTTTTCTATTATCTGTATAACAAAATGTGTTCTGCTTAACCAAACTAATTCTTCAATAAAATCCTAAATAATAAAACCAAATATTTCTCTTCTAAAGACAGTTTACTTGCCTAAAAAATGGAAGCAAAAAGTAGAATTGTGATATTTCTGGAAGACATTTGAAAACCAAGGAAGAGTTAATTATTTTATTCAGTATGAGAATGGAATTAATTAATTAATTAATAATTAATCCATTATGGTTTAAAAGACCAGATTTGTTCCTTCTAAACTCAGTGGCAAAAATCCCCAAAGACATAAAAAGTGGCTGTACTGATTCAGAAAACTGCCCATTTAGTCCTCCGTTTTTTCAGTCATAGCTGAAAATGGATGCATAGGAGCAAGTATGAGCAGACCAAACAATTGTGGTGCTTCCATCCTACAACTCTATTTAGCTTATTCATTATCCTTAATGGATCCTTCTTCTGTTTGTCCAATCTTCCTCTTAAACCAATGCAACTGTTTTGCATCCACTGAGATCCTGTCTCAAGGAGTTTCACAGATCTACAACCTGTTGCGTGAAGAACCAAATCCTCCCTTGTGCCTTTAGAAATGGGCTCTTACCTTATTTGATTGCCTCCAGTTCTTCTACTGAAGACAAAGTCAAAAGTTTCTCCCTGACTGCTTCATGCCACTCATATCTCTGTAGAGCTCTGTCATACCAAGTTTAAATGTCCTCTTTTCCAAGTGGAAGAATTTCAGGCTGATAGAGGAATAGTTATGCTAGAATTTCTCATGAGAAACCTCTTCCATGTCTTTGATCATACTTGTTAATTTCCCTGATTTCCGCCCCCCGCCTTCTAATATAGCTTTTGAATAAGGGGAAGAAGATCTGCACACTGTATTTGAGTTGTGGATTAACCATGGATTCATCAAAGGAGCAGTTTGAGTTCGGTCATGGACTCATTCATAGCACCAGGCCTGTTGAATGCCGTATTAAGATCTTCAACTTTCCAAACTGTTCTTCAGTGTGGAAGTTCTGATTTGGTGATGGGAGTTTTCCCGTTGACTTGAATGGGTTATTTGTGTGCTGCCTTTAATTTATTTGGTTTGAGAATGGTATCTGTATCAAAGGATGGGAAGGGTAGTGACGGTTAATGAGGTTATGTTGGATAGTGTAAGACCTGAGCATGATGTAATGGTGTGTAATAAAGAGTGGAAATTGTACTGGTTTTGGCAGGAATAGACCTAATTTTCTTCATAGTAGCTTCGACAGTGCTGCGTTTTGGATTTTTGATGGAAACAGTGTTAATAATACAAAAACATTTTCATTATTGCTGAGCATTCAAGGTCTTTTCTGCTCCTCACCCCACCCGACCACAGAGCTGCCTGGGGCTGCACAAGAAGCTGGGAGGGGACACAGCCGGGACAGCTGACCCCAACTGACCACAGGGATATCCCATACCATATGGCATCATGCTCAGCATATAAACTGGGGGAAGAAGAAGGAAGGGGGGGATGTTCAGCATTATGGTGTTTGTCTGAGTTCCCGTTACACGTGATGGAGCCCTGCTGCCCTGGGGATGGCTGAGCACCTGCCTGCCGTGGGAAGCGGTGAATGAATTCCTTGCTCTGCTTTGGTTGCACACATGGCTTTTGTTTTACCTATTAAAGCGTCTTTATCTCAACTCACAAATTTTCTCACTTTTACCTTTTCTGATTCTTTCCCCCATCCCACTGCAGGGCAGTGAGCAAGTGGCTGCATGGTATTTTGCTACTTACCAGGGTTAAACCATAACAATTGCTCAAGACTATGCCAGCCAAGGGGTGTCCTCCTCTCCCAGACAATTCATGGCTGAGGTGGGAATTTCACAGGGTAGGCTGCTGGTTTGCTTCTGTTTAAATAATCTATTTAATTACAAGTGTAAGGGTAGCCAGAGTATGCAACGTATTTTGTAGGAGTTTGTTGGGGTTTTTTGCTGTTGTTGAGGGTATGCCAAAATGATAACCCTACCATGGGATTAACCCATCCAGTTTTCTACTCATGCAAATTTACTTACTGTCACTCAGTTTTCCCTTTCTGAGGGGTAGTTCTAAAATGTCAACAAAACTAGTTTGACAACTTTCCAGTCATCCTTGAATCTGTAAGAACTCATGATTCCCAGATGCACTCAGATTAAGGACGTGTGAATGAAAGCATCCAAATTCCTAGCATTCATGTTTCAGTAGTAAATAAACATAGTCTGGTTGTTCCCCCCCACCCCCCCACCCCATAAGTGAAGAGACTATTAAGCTAAGAAAATGAATGTTATCTCCCTTGTCCGTTTTTGTCTTTCCTTTTACTTTCTTGAATTCATGCACTGAATTCTGTTAAGTTTCCAACTTTGATCCAGGCTGCAAGTTTAAGATGATATCCTTCAAGTACTTATTATGGTCTTCTGAACTAGAAAGTACATGAAACTGCTCTGTGTCCTTTCAAATCACTTTTTTTCCAGAATATTTCTATTTCTTTAACAGTATCTTCTGCAGTGAATACATGACTATTAAAATGATTTTGCTATAACTCATTGCTTTGTTTTTGTTTGGTTTTTTTTTTTTCTTTCCTGTAAGGTGTACTCCACAGTTTCTGTATGATTGCCTCTTTGTCTATCTACATGAAAGAAAACAATGGAAACACAGAAGGTGAAAAGAGTTTTTAGGTCTGAGATACAAAATTTGCTGTACATTTCATAGATACATGAAGATATATTATAGACCACAGTAGACTCATAGTGTCATATGATCCACTACCCTCTGGGTTGAATTCACAGTGGTAGGGTACTGATTTTCTAGTATAATTCTTAGCAAAAATAAGTAAATGAACATTTTTATCTATTTATTAGAAAGAAGAACTGAATACCATTAAAGTTAGTCTTGCTCCTAGAAAATAAAAATTAATATCCTGGAAAGTTATTTTCTGTTTCTTAAGTACAAAATTAGTTGTGATTTATAAGTCTGTTTCTCATGACCAGCTCCGTGCCATTGGGCTAAATGCTGTTCATCATAAAATCATTCTCCCTCCTCTTCATCAAAAGCCAGTTTTGAGCTTTTATAGGTAACACAGGTGTTACATTGTACACTGTGAGCACCCTAAGGGAAGGCAGCATTTGCCAGCAATTGTCGCAAGACACTAGCTAAAATGATGAAATAATTTTCTATATTTGGAAGAGGAAACTGAGTATTTTCAGTCAAGTTAGGGCAATGGAGACTTTTTAGTGTGACTGCTGCATTAATAACAACAGGATTCTTAAAATGAGCTTTATATCCAGTACTGTTTGATATCTTCATCGATGACATAGTGGGATTGAGTGCACCCGCAGCAAGTTTGCAGATGACACCAAGCTGAGTAGTATGGTCGACATGCCTGAGGGATGGGATGGCATCCAGAGGGACCTGGACAAGTTCAAGAAGTCAGCTCATGTGAACCTCTTGAGGTTCAACAAAGCCAAGTGCAAGGTCCTGTACCTGGGTTGGGACAACCTCTGGTATCAATATAGGCGGAGGGATGAAGGGATTGAGAGCAGCCCTACAGAGAAGGACTTGGAGGTACTGGTGGATGAATAGCTGGACATGAGCCGGCAATGAGCATTCACAGCCCAGAAAGCCAACCATGTCCTGGGCTGCATAAAAAAGCAGTGTGGCCAGCAGGTCAGGAGAGGTGATGCTCCTCTCTGCTCTGCTCTTCTCTTCTCTGGTGATACCCCACCTGGAGGGCTGCATGCAGCTCTGGGGACCTCAGCACAGGAAAGACATGGAGCACGTCCAGAGGAGGGCCAAAAAAATGATCAGAGTGATGGAACACCTCTCCTATGAGGAAAGGCTGAGAGAGTTGGCATTGCTCAGCCTGGAGAAGAGAAAGCTCCAGGGAGACCTTATTGCAGCCTTTCAGTTCTTCAAGGGGGTTTATAAGAAAGATGGGGACAAACTTCTTAGCAGGGTCTGTTTCAACAGCACAAGGAATAATGGTTTTAAATTGAAAGAGGGTAGATTTAGACTAGGTATAAGAAATTTTTTACAATGAGGGTGGTGAAACAGTGGAACAGTCTGCCCAGGGACATGGCAAAAGCCCCATCCCTGGAAACATTCGAGGCCAGGCTGGACGGGGCTCTGAGCAACCTGATCTGGTTGAAGATGTCCCTGCTCATTGGAGAGGGGTTGCACTAGATGACCTTTAAAGGTCCCTTCGAACCCAAACTCTTCTATTATTCTATGATTCTATCTGCACAACTGAATCCTCACCTGACATTAGTTTACAGAACCTCACTGTCTCTGGAACAATAACATACACTGGGTAAGAATTTGATTCAAACATTAATCCCCTTCAATTAGACCTTCTTTTCCTTTCATCTTCAAGTTCTTCTTCCTTCCCACCTATATATGCTTCCCCTTTATGGAAAAAAAAAAAATCCTCAAATATTCTAGCCACATTTCCAGTGTTCAGCTGGTTTTAAAGTTAAGCAAAACATGTTCAGCCAGCCTTATTTCCAGACACTGCTCCCCTCCTCCCCACCCAAGTAATGACTTTCTATTTCAGCAACTCATTCCTGACTACAAAACCAGATGGATTGCTCTCTACTACATGAGTGAACGTATTCTTAATCGGAAAGTAGCAATCATTGAATACATCATGTACAATGACACCGGGGAGGGAATTGTTCTTCATTCTGCCCAGCGAAGCATGTTGGAACACCTGTTTCCTATCTTGAAAATGTTTATGATGACTGCCAAAGAAGTTAGTGCTGAAACAGCACCATTAAGCCAAGTTATCCTGCTTAGCCACCTGTTGAATAAGAAAGCTGCCGAAGCAATTCCAAGCCTCAGCTGGTCCCGGGGATGTTACAGCTCTCCCTGTATATGGGGAAATTTCCTTACCAATGAAAAAGTCTGCTATTTGAGGAAAAGGAAAGCAGAAAGGGAAATGTCCCAGTTTATTAAAGCTTTCTGTTGTGGCAAAGAGTCTTCTCTGCTGGGTAAGGTCCACGGAAAATGCCAGAAGTGAATCTGAGAACCAGTGTACTTGAAGGGAATAATGTAAGCTCCATTCCTTCCCCACAGAAATTTTGTATTTTGAACCTGATCTAAAGTCAGAAATAGGATTCAGAAAGCTTTCTTAATAGAGGTTTGTGCTCCTCAGATTTTATTGCCTATTTTAACTAACTGTCCACTACCTAGCTCAAACGTGGGAATGCGGAATTAGTCAAGATGAGCACTGCTCCCGATACTGACTGAATGGGAAACACGTTGTATGTAGACTGTATAAGAAAAACTCACGCTGTACACTTGCTATTAAGGTGGGATGAGGCCATTGACTCTGCCAATTAATGTGTTTTCCTCCCGAATGGATGAAAAAGAAAGATTGGTGATACCTGGCTTTGGAGAATGCCACTAGCTCCGGTGTTGACATTAAAGCTGTGCAAATAACTGCATTTTTGGTTCATTGAATGATTTGGAACACAAAAGAAGAAAAAAATAATTTGACTTACAACTACGTTATTCAACTATTCTTGTGAAAAACTGAACTCATTTGCACTGGATTAAAACCTATACCAGAACACAAATTATTTTTTTTCTTTGTTTAACCTTTGTTTTTATTAAAATTTAACTTATTTGTAGTCAAATATTTTGAATATTTTTCATCATTTCTAAGCTAATGTACCACTAAATTTTCAGCTTTATGTTGACTCAATTAAATTGTTTTTATGAAAAAAATTCTCAAAGCTAGTTAACCTCAGGACTTCACTGTATAGTTTTTTCATGAGATGATAATATACAAATGTAGCAAAACAACTTAATACTTTCTCTGGCTAGAGAATATACTCTGTCTTAAGTCGTGATCTCTGTGCTTTCAAGCATACAGTTGTTTATTTTTATATAGAAAATAGCTACTTCTTTCCTAAATTTAGTGAAAAATTATGATTTGGAACCCCAGACTTAAACTACTGCTGGCAGGTGCTAATGTTGCATGGGCATCACTATACAGAGACAGAAATCAGTTGTTTAGAAAGATTACTTGTACAACAGGGTATACTTAGAACTTATCTGACAATTTTTTAATATGTTTTGATAGTGTTTATCGTACTGTAAGACAATAAAACTTAGCTGTCAGAAGCAACTGCAAGATATGTAAAGACAGAATATCAGGGTTTTTTTTAATCTGAATTCAATAAACTAGTAATTCTT
This sequence comes from Falco peregrinus, assembly GCF_023634155.1. Lineage (NCBI taxonomy): Eukaryota > Metazoa > Chordata > Aves > Falconiformes > Falconidae > Falco > Falco peregrinus. Next base: position 3,220,493 of record NC_073723.1, read on the forward strand.
CTACTAGAAATAATGTTCATGTCTTGTCAGAGAAAATAATGTATCAGAATTAATCACAGCCTGATTGTGATTATTTTTCAACTTTTGATTATTTCTCATCATGTGATTGTTTCTTGACTATTTCTCAGCTCTTTGCTGGAGAGCTTACAGCATAAATAGGCCAAAATAGAAATACCTTTCTCTTATTTTACAGACTGCACCCATTTTACAGATGAGGAACTCAATCTCATATTTCTTACTCAGTGTGAGGCAACAAATACATAACTAGGTTTAAAGAATGTTAAATCCATGCCTTAATTATAAGTCATAATTGTAGAAATCTTAAAGCAATGTGCCAAGCGAGTTTGGTATAGCTTTGATTCAGTATGTTGATGGCATTGGTAAAGTAAAGCAAACAAAGGCAACAAAAGGAAAAAAACTAAAACCAACAACCCCCTCTAACTAGTAAACTAATGTATAGTAAATAAAAAGCAAAGTAGTAATACAGAGAACGTCACCACACCCCACTAGGAAGTCAACTGTTAGAAGTATTGTGTTGCTTCATATGAAGAATTCACGAGAAAAGTTTTTACAAATCATTCAGAGCACATTTAGTTTCTCTATTATGGCTTAGTTTCCAGCCATGAGAACTATTGTGGTGTTGTGGACTGATCTTAGAAGAGATGTGATAGAAAAGTTATTGCTTAAAATATTTTGAGATGAGACCGGACAGATCTTGAGGAAAACTTCTTATGGAAAGTAATATTTTCTTTAAAGGGAGATAGACTAGCTGATCAACAAGGTGTCTTTCCCACCTCTGTCTTCTCTGGTTTTATTTATGGCTTTTCTTTCCTTTTTCTCCCTCTTTCTCCCTTTCTCTGATATATACTTGAAGTATATAAATATGTATATGCTTAATGGATACAGGAAAAAAAAATCCTACTGTCAGCCAGAGGAAAAACAAGCCTATTTTACTACTGTGCTGTGTACCCAGCTGAGACACAGAAAGACAAAAATATCTAATTTTGCAAAGTTGGGAGGGGACAAAAGCATAAGATTCCCCCACCTCCACCCCCCTTTTTTAAGAAAACCTTTCAAAAAGATTTTCAAAATTGAGCATGAAAGGAGAAAAAGAGACATCCTGGCAAATATGACAGTGTTCAGTGGCCAAACTCCTCTGCCTTGGACATCCATTAAACAATTAGCTCTCACACAAGGTCATCTATTAGCAGGGATGGGGGTGCAGTGCATGAGTTTGCTGTCAGGGATAAGAAGAGAAATGAACTGGGATGGCTGGAAGTTACAAGTGCCAATAATACGGACATTTCTGGTTTGTTCTTTTGTTGCTCATAAGGCAGGGTTGTGAAGGTCCAGGCTTGTCATGTCCATCAAGCAGGTCCTTGTTATTGGCTGTTGGCAGTCAATGGTCATTGATGTATGAGTTCTCAGAAATGCTGAGCATAATATTGACTGGCCACTTCTGCTGATGAACTGGCACCTTAGCCTTTAGTGTCAGCCAGTTCATTAGCCAAAATGAGTCTAGCTCCACCAAATCACTTATTAAAATAGAGCAATTGTTTGGTTATTTATTTCAAACTGTGGAAGACTGTCAGTGCATAGGAAACGCAAGACTTCATTATATGGTGAAAGAGGAGTGAGCTCAAGTCACTGACGATTTTTACATATGGCGGTTCCTCTGCCCTTGACATTTTAGAAAAAGATTGGTGGGAAGGTGCTCACAGGAAAAAAAATGAGGCTCAAAAACTGAATGGCTCAAGAGGAAGAAGGAAGAAAGTTAGTGTTGGATTTATTTAAATGTGAAATACAGAATAAGAAAAATGGGGGAGAAAAAGAACACCTCTGGGAATGACGTTAGGCAGTTAAGTCAGAAAATACTGACGCTGGACTCAATTTACATCATCTTTAATCGACTACTGAGAATCTGTGGTGCAAGGTGGGTTTCATTGTCCTGAAAAGAACTGAAATGCAAATATGAGCTGTGGTTAATGATTGCTATTTGATATGTCTCATTACAGAGATCTTAAAACATGCTCCTTAATTGTTTGCTTAAGCATTTTTTTTTTAAATAAAGACTGAAACTTCCAATAGGAAATACTTCTTTTTGGTATCACTACGCATGTATAGACTGTGGTGTATAGCTTAAAGAATTTCAAGGCATCAGGCTGTGATAATACTCTGCCAGAGCTGCTATAGGCAGGTAGGGATTTTATTCCATCATGGCTATTGGCTCTCACCAAACACGTGAATCACTAGTACAGACCATCAATCCCAATGACTTGGGAAGGCCAGGGATGCTGTATTATTTCAAAAAGGTCATCACGTAAACAAATCTTTGGTGAATATTACTGAGGCCTTAACAGTTTATCATTACAAGATTATACTACTTAATATGCATTTATCACCACTACAAGAGAGCCAAAACGAGAGCTAAAGCTCTGTTTGCAATGTAGCCAGGTTCCTGTTATGATTCTCCTGAATCTGTGCCACTCCACTGGAGCTCCTCACACCCCTGGAGGCCCATAATAAGTTAGAAAGAGTCTTGAAAGTAGGTGAAAACTATCATTATTTTTCAAAGCACACATGCACAGACATTCCCGCAGTTGGCAGAAGTGTCACTGCTGGCTAGTGGATGAAACTGGGAGATGACTCCTGACGGCTGTTAGAGTGTAATTAGAGTGCTTGTAATTATAACAATAAAATTAACATTTTTGTAAAGCAGTAACATTTTTATTATGAACATGCTAAGTATTTTATTTATGTATCATTATCCCTGATCTGCAACTATCAAGCTGTAGGAGGATTTCAGATCCTTTTCATTTGAAAAATTGGAGACTCGGTGCCGTACTATTGTTTCATAGCTCGTGAATACTGAATATGTTGTTCGGGAGGAGTATGTGGTGGTGGTGGTGTTCCTATACAAAGTATGTATACCTGTAACTTCGGAATCAGTGAAGCACTTTCTGACATTGGCTGGAGTTTTCAGCCAGTAAAACTTCAGACTTCGTTGTTTCACTTTTCGCCATCTTTGTCATTCTCCTCTTGGACACACTCTAATAGTTTGATGTCCTTCTTATACTGAGGTACCCAAAACCGTACACTGTACTCAAGGTGGGGCTGCACCAGCACAAGATGATTCAGGTCACCCTGTAATAGCCTTGTAGGGTTTAACTCTGCTGCCCAAACAGAAGTGATAGTGCCATTTGGGAACCCTAACATATACATGACACCTTCATAGGTCTGGCAGATGTGGTACAAAACCTGCAGGAGACCCGTGTCCTCCTGGAGAAACAGGCAGGGTATCCCAGTGCAGTGACATGGTGGCAATGCTGGTCTCCTAAGAAGCACCCAGCCATAAGGCATTAAAAGATGTTTCCTGGTATGTGTAGTACGGTAATCAACTGATGGCAGCAGTTCCTAGTGAAATGCAATTATTCAACTCTTTTCAACACGGTGAAAATAATGTGCTTGATTTTCAGTGAAGAAAAAAAGCTATTTGTTCCACCTCTTCCAGCTTCCTAGTATATGAGCTCACTTACCCGCTCATTCACCCCAGATACTTTCTTGAGCTTCTTTTAGACCATATAAGCTGAGCTGATATGCAGACAGGTTGATATTCAAAAACTGGGTGCCATACTAGGCATGGCTCAAATCCAAGGCAAACTGTGCTTTTGTTTGCAAAGGTTTGTTTAAAATTGCAAAGTAAGATCTCAGAAAACGGCATTTGTGAAAGGCTTTCAAGGTTTCTTCACAGTGACTATTCACAAGTGAGTAGAGTGTATGCCACTCACTGAAACGGACATAATTTCTTTTCTAAAAGGAATACAGCTGAAATAAGAAATCAGAATTTTGCATTCTAACCGACTAAGGCTTGCAAATAAGTAACATTAAATTTACCAGCTCACAAACCATTGTGACTGTAGTGCATCTACGTAAGATGTGTAATTATTAAGGCCTAGCTTATTAAGCACATTTGGAAATTGGCTGAATTGCTTGATTTGGTAAAAAATTACATGCTACATTTAATCAGCCCTCCTTTAAGGAACAAATGTCATTAAACACCACTTAATTAGCTGTTCTTACATCCCCACTGTGTGAAAAATTGTATCCTTGATGACTACAAAACATTTTTAAGGTCAAATGTGGTGAATAAAAATATCATTGAATGCCCTCTGGTAATAGTCTACATAAAAGTGTAGCTCATTTGCATTAATTGAAAAGATTAGTTCTGTATCACAGTTAATCACAATCTGATGTCTGTACTGTACAGATGGAGAAGACCTTCTCCAGTTAAGCTTACATTTTCTTTCTTTTTTTTTTTTTTTTAGTTGTTTATAAGTCTGTTAATTTTTCATGGTGGATAGATAAGAAAATACCTTCTTGGTCTATTAATTTAAGATTCCTGCTTTCTACTACACCAGCGTGACATCTTTGGAGAGAGCAGAAATGGGCAGTAAAAATAGGAACTGACCATTCTGGAAAAATTGGGGGGGTTTCTCTCTTTTTTTTTTTTCTCTCTGTAACTAACGTAATTTCTCCTTCTGTGTCTGCATGAGATCTGATATCCATCTCACTCATTATCAATCACTCACTAAAGCCTTTCCTGCCTGTTTACCCCCTCCTTGCCTCTCCCTGCCGCTATATAGTGTGCGATGTCGTGTGCCTGAGGCTTCAGCCTGGTTATCTAACCAAGACCCCTGTTACTCCTTTTTAGAAAAGGTATGTCAAAAGCCAGATTTTTGGCAAGCTCCAGTGAAACAATTGAATAGTCTAAATCACGAGTGTCATCCCCTGATGTATAAAACAAAAGAAAGAAGAAGAAGGTGAGATATAAGGATCAGATTTTATTTTTAGATAGGAAGCTATGGCAGGTGTTGGGGCTTGTGACAAAGATTTCATCTGCTCTCTAAGCAAACCATGGGAGGGATGTCAGCATGATCCCTGGCAAGAACTGCAGCATAGACCCTAGTAGCATTGCAGACAGTCAGATTTCCTTAGCTAGTAAGAATGAGTCCAGCAGTAGCAGAAAAACGTACTGATTCAAGGTTTCACTGTGACATTTGGTTTCACAGGATGCACACACAAGACCATTTTTCTTCTGGATACATTCCTAGAGACATAACCACTAGGACAGTGAGCTTACCAGGGATATTTAATGGAGGAGTTCTCCCTGATGGGAGATACTCAGTGGCTTTATTTCTCTCTTGAGCTAGAAGTGGATGAAAATGTGGGACGAATGATTTTATTCTACCTTAATGTCTCCTGTAAGTTGGGATTCTACAGGGACTTTCCTAAACTTTGGTGTAAACAAAAAACAAAACAAAACAACAAAAAAAAAAAAAAGGAAAAAAAAGAAGAAAAATCAAAAAGCCCCACAACCTGCAGTCTTACTGTTGTGGTTTAACCCCATCCAGCAATTCAGGCCCACGCAGCTGCTTGCTCACACCCCTCCAGTGGGATGGGGGAGAGAATCAGAAAAGTACAAGTGAGAAAACTCTGAGTTGAGATAAAGATAATTTAACAGGTAAAACAAATGCCGTGCACAAAAGCAAAGAAAAACAAGGAATTCATTCATCGCTTCCCACGGCAGGCAGGTGCTCAGCCATCCCCAGGGGAGCAGGGCTCCATCACCTGAAATGCGTACTTGGCCAGACAAACACCATCACTCAGAACATCCCCTCCCTTACCTCTTCTTCCCCCAGTTTATATGCTGAGCATGATGCCATATGGTATGGGATATCCCTGTGGTCAGTTGGGGTCAGCTGTCCCAGCTGTGTCCCCTCCCAACTTCTTGTGCACCCACCACCAGCCTGCTCGCTGGTGGGGTGAGGAGCAGAAAAGCCCTGGGCTCTGTGTCAGCGCTGCTCAGCAATAACGAAACATCCCTGGATTATCAGCACTATTTTCATCACAAATCCAAAACATAGCCTCATACTAGCTACTATGAAGAAAATTAACTCTATCCCAGTCAAAACCAGCACACATACTTTAACTTAGGCTTTAACAAGCCCTGTTTTTCTTCTGTTTAATTGACTGAAAACATGTTTGTTATTGAACAAACTTCTCTGAGGGCATCATGTGGAGACGCTGTTTCTTATTCTCAGTTATTCTTGGGTCTTTTATTTACAATTGTGACAACAGAATGATTCTCTATCTGGGAAAAGGTACTGAGCATTTTGTCATGGGATACAAGTGTTGTATGCTTCTCATGGGATCTTGAAAGATGGTTTTGTGACACAGTTTCCTTTTCCTTGTAGCTTTTCATAATTTCTTCAGTTTCAAGCAAAGTTAAAAGATGCCGATGAATTAATCAAAATACTCAGTTTTAAAGCTCCCTCAAACACTGGAACACACTTCCTAGAGAGGTGGTCAATGTCCCAAGCCTCTCAGTGTGTAAGAGGCATTTGGACGGTGCCCTTAATAATGTTTTATCTTGGTCATGGTGATACCCTGAAGTGGTCAGGCCGTGGGACTAGATGATTGTTGTAGGTCCCTTCCAACTGAAATAGTCCTTCTATTCTGTTCTGTTCTGTTCTATTCTGTTCTGTTCTGTTCTATTCTGTTCTGTTCTGTTCTGATGCCTTCATTTAATTGCAGTCTCTGGAAGAAGAACAACAAAAAAGAGTAGCTACAAAACACCCATATTTTCTTTGTAAATTAAGAAGTCAGAATTTAAAAAAAACCAAAACACTTCCAATGAAACCAATGTTTTTGTAAATTAAGTAATCTCTAACTGAAACAAGTTCCTGTTTCAGCTACTCTTCTATTTTGTTTTCATTGCACAACTTTCTTACAAATGCATAAGACAAAATTAAACTGCCCACACAGGGTTTCTCCTCAAAGGCAGAACAAGGTTTAGCGCTCATAGATCTGTTGAGAGTTAAAAAGGAATGTTCTGTCTAGATCTAGAACTAATGCCTTATGCTTGCAGTGCTAAAAAATAAATGTATTCCTGAAGTGGAGTTGTAGGGTTTAAAGGGTGGGGGAGGAATACTGTGAGGATGCTATTTATATATAGATGTTACATTATAATAAATATTATCAACTTTTTTTTTTTTTTTTTTCCAACAAAATTGAAGGATACAGTGTAAGGAAACACAAAACATTAATTAGTACCTGAATAGAGGCCACACTCTCCTTTTCTTTCCTGACGAAGGAGTGTCCCAGGCACATTTTGCCAGGCAGGCAAGTTGATCCCAAATGTTCTTCAGTTTCTTGCAGGGCAAAGGTCTAACCCCTGAGTCCTTGTTATCTGCTGAGCTCTTCTGAAGTTAGCAAATTCCTTTAAGCAGTTCTTTGAGTCCATTCCAGTAAAACTCCCCAAAGACTGTAACAGAAGTGTTTCTAACTAATCTCTTAAAAAATAACTAAGAACAAATTGTATTATATTAAATCATAACAGATTTCCCTTTCAACAGCAGAATGCCTTCAAACCATCCCCCTGATCTCATGATGATGAACTTATGAATGTTATGAAATAATACTTAAGGCCCAAATATTTTGAGGCTTAGTAGTGAAATTACCTATGGTATGAACTTTTTCTTGGCTCTCTAATTATCTTTAATGGCATCTCTTTTTTTCCTTGCATATGTAGGCATTGCAAGCTTAGTTTGGATACTGTGCACAAATATAACCTTCATGGAGTAAGTTCCTCTTTCTGATTTTTGTATGCTTGTAGGCTGCATTTGGATTTTTAGTACTATAAAAATATTTACATTCAGAAATTACCTCAGTAAAACCCTCTTCATTGTGCTCTGTGAACACATTATTTTATTGCGTATTATCAAAATACTGCAGAATACTGTAATATTTTTATGCAACATATGCATAAAATGGATAAGATGGTACAATGGCTAGTGATTTCATATACATATACAAGCATGTATGCTCACGGTATTGGATCTTATACATGTGGGAGTATTCATCATCATTAAGATTTTTCTAATCTTTTAGCAATTAACTCTCAAAAAATGTTTTCACTAGAAATATTTGACTTTAAACTTTACAGCTTCCTTAGTCAAATAAGACTATTCTGTAGAATTCATCTTCACTATTATCTTTTTTATTAAATCTGCGGACTTTCCTTCCTATTGCATCAGATTAATTGATGAAATGGTGTTTAGTTAAAGGAAATGTTTCCTCATGTCCAGTCTGAACCTTCATCTCGAGGCTGTCTCCTGTTTCCCAGCATTATCTTATACTGTCAGGCTCTTGTTTATGAAGAGCACAGACGAGGAACCAATGTTGCAGGTACTTTACAAACACAGATGAAGAGGCTTTACAAAGGCCGTTACAAATTTAACAGTATATTATCTGTGGCCCTCAGCAGAGTAGTGAGTGGATATGCATTAAATATTTCCCATTTCCATGAACTTTCATCTCTCTTCATCATGATTAAGGTATATTAACATGAGGGAAGATCTGCGCTGTTGTTACTTTTGTAGATGAGCTGCCCTACAGCCTTCACTATAAATGTGGTAGCTCTATTCACTTTCTAGAAATCTCTCCGTCTCATTCCACTAAGGTTAGCTTTATGCATTTATTTTTTTAGATAAGATGAGACAGAACATCCAATTGATTTAAGCTTCACCAAATCTCTCTTGTGTGTGTATATCATCATGATACAAACACAAGATCATCATGATGCAGATAACACCAAGTTGGGTGGGAGTGTTGATCTGCTTGAGGGTAGGAAGGCTCTGCAGAGGGATCTGGACAGGCTGGACTGATCAGTTGTAGCCAATTATATGAAGTCCAACAAGGAGAAGTGCCTGGTCCTACACTTGGGTCACAACAACGACATGAAACACTACAGACTTGGGGCAGAGCGGCCGGAAAGCTGCCTGGAAGGAAAAGACCTGTGTGTGCTGGTTGAGAGCTGGCTGAACATGAGCCACCACTGTGCCCAGGTGGCCAAGATCACCAACATCATCCTGGCTTGTATCAGAAATAGTGTGACCAACAGGACAAGGGCAGTGATTGTCCCCCTGTACTGGGCACTGATGAGGCTGCACCTCCAATACTGTGTTCACTTTTGGGCCCCTCACTTCAGGAGGGACACTGAGGTGCTGGAGCGTGTCCAGAGCAGGGCAATGACGCTGGTGAAGGGGCTGGAGCACAAGTCCTATGAAAAGCAGCTGGGGGAATGGGGGTTCCTCATAGCCTGGAGAAAATGAGGCTGAAGGCGGACCTTATCAGTCTCTAGAACTACCTGGAAGGGGGTTGTAGGCAGGTGGGGGTCGGTCTCTTCTCCCAGGTAACAAGTGATAGGACAAGAGGAAACAGACTCAGGTTGCCCCAGGGGAGGTTTAGTTTAGATATTAGGAAAAAATTCTTCACTGAAAGGGTTGTTAAACATTGGAACAAGCTGACCAGGGAAGTGGTTGAGTCACCATCCCTGGAGGTATTTAGAAGATGTGTAGATGTGGTGCTTAGGGACATGGTTTAGTGGTGGACTTGGCAGTGTCAGGTTAATGGTTGGACCTGATGATCTTAAAGGTCTTTTGCAACATAAATGATGCTATGATTTTGTGATTCTGTGATTCTGTGATCTGGAACCAAACCTCCTGCTATTATAGCTGGGTCTGGTAGTTCAAAATTATAAGCATTTGATGACTGAAATTAAGCATTAGATGTTCACTGATCACTTAAGTTATACTTTGCAGTGTCATTGGACTGTGCCTGGCAAAGAATGCAGAGGAAAACCAACATATTGTTTTTGGCCACAGGCTGTAACAGACTCTGTATACGTAAATAACTAAAGTGTGCATGGAGGCTCACAGTTTGTAACTGGAAGAGGTATCTGGAAAGCTTGCAATCTGTCCACAGCAGCCTAAAGCCCTAATTTAAGAACAAATACAGCAAGGATATACAATAATAATTCTGACTACTTGGGAGCATGAACTGTAGCTACCAAGATATGATTTCATTTGGTTACAGAAGCATTTAAAGAATAATGTTTCCAATATGTTATTATTCCTGATGCATGACCCACAGCTGAGGCAAAGCAGGACAATTACATGAAATATCTTTTCCAGTGGATTCCTGATCCCCTCAATCCAGTAATGTGGAATACTATGAATGTGGATTTTTGAAAAAACCCCGAACACATTCATATTCATCTCCTGTGTTGTTGCTGAATCCATCATTTCACCCAGGCTCTCTGCTAGTGGATGAGGTGGCTATTGTGTCTAATATTTACTAATAATTTCCCTGATTATAATCCCTTCCTGAACAATGCTATTTCTTGATAGAGTCTGCACATTTCCTAGTGTGTGCCTGACTAAGGCATCTTTTATCTGTTTTTGTCTTTAAGATACTGGAAGCCCTTTACTTTGATGGATGCTGATGAGCTACCCCATGAACAATAACACTGAACAGGACTTTGAGACCTTAGAAATTAATGTTTTGTCATATTGCTCCAGGACATTTTGTTTTGAAAAAAAGAAACACACACACACACACACACACACATGCACACGCACACACACACAAAAAAACCCACCACAACCCCACCCCCCAAAAAAAAAACCAACAAAAAACCACCAAAACCCAAAACAAAGCCAAGCCCCTCTCCCCGCAAAATGAAGAAAAGTCACCTTCCATCATGTTGTTTTGGTAGACTAGCAGGTATCAGAAAAACTCGTGTAATTAATTTCTCTTGTGTTAATCAAACCAATCCTCCTTTCTAATGTTTTTATTTTGGGGGATACTCACTGTGCACTCATTCTGTAAAAAAAAAATTTTACAGTGGCAAACAGCTGATTTATCTTCCTTTTATTTTAAGGGCTGAAGTAGGCTTGAAGGCTGATTTATTTTGTCTGTATTAATATGGGCAACATCACTTGGTCTAATGATTAAGTATTCATGTCTGGATAAAAATGACTTTTTTTGCTCTAGATAATAATAGATTATTTTTCACCGCTGCTGTATGTGAATTATGAAAGATAGTTATTTCTTTAATCTCCAGCATATCTTGCTGTGAAAGGGTTTATGCATTTAATTCTCCTGGTTCAGGGAAGAAGTGGTCTTTTAAGACAAACTAGGATGAATGTATAGCTGCTGTCAGCAATCTTCCTTTTTAAACGTATTTTAGAAGAACGAGGAAAAATGACACATAGACAGCACATTTCTTTTGCCTTAAAGTTAAATTCAAGTGGATACACAAAATTATTTGGAAGCCATTGAAAACACCAGAGTATCTCTTTGCTCAGTCAGGATATTTCATTCGGCCATGTTCAGTACCCATCCCTACCGCAAGCAGGTGAACCCTTCCTCGCCTGAGCCTTGTCAGCGGGCTCTGAATTAGTCTCCAAGAAGATGGGAGTCCAATCCTACACTGAAATATCTGAAAACCCTGTAGCTTTGAACACTTCTTGTGATCGTTATAGCTGGTTCCATACGTAGAAATTAGGGTAACCACTCTACTCTGTCATGTGGAGAACTTAAGATCAGGAGAACTGCACCCAGTAACAAAACTGACTTGATCTCCTTTGATCGTAAAGGAAACTAGACGTGACTCAAGTATAGCTATCTCTGCTGTAGGCAGGTATTTGTAATCAGGTGCATTTTACCCACCGTTAAGGTCCGGATGGATGGCCAGATGCTGTCAGCCAGTTCGATATATTGCTTTTAGAAACTGATTTCCTTCAGTAACAGCTGATGAAATCTGTTCCTTCTGCTTTGATTCTCTTTATAATTTATATCCTCATACAGGTGGGAAGAACTATCAGTCTTTTGCTCACCAGCATTTGCACGTGTTCCGTCACATAGTATATGCAACGTATCCACTCCAGTGCAATATGTGCTGTTGCATACTGATGTATTCACCGCATCAATGTATGTTTGGACAAGTATCTTCTTCCATCTTATTGTCACTTCTGGTGACCAAGATGACATCACCCACTTTTTAAAGTAAAAGAGAGTATCAGGGATCTTTGCACAGGGAACAACAGCCACATTAAATTTACTGTGTTCTCTTCAAATTAGGATTTTTTCCCTTGGGCACAAGACGTAGCTAATCTTCATATGGCCTACTGGTTCTCAAATTGAAAAAGGTCATTATGGAGTGCAAACATTGTTGGTAACATACTGATGTATTCAACTTCCACATGTCAGCTGGGGCAGAGGAAGCCATCAACAATTCATGACATTGTAAAAACATTTTTCCTGCCGATCCATTTACGATGAAGTATTATGTTGCCCTCTTGACAGGTAGTGCAATATTATGTTAACTATAAATAAATCAAAAATACAGATGTACTTGTTTGAATTATGTTGGTCACTAATGGCATTTTGGGAAGAGAAAGCAAATTTGAAGTCTGATTAATGCCTCTGCTTACTCCTTCCCAGTATTTCTGAGTTGCTTTGAAGTCCAAAGTAGCAGAGTAGAGCTTCAAGGGAGCAAATGTTTGTGCTTGTTGGGTAACCCAGCTGCAGGTACCCTCCCACACATTTGTTCTTCATTTTTAAGAAGATCAGTAGGAACTCTAGCATGGAAAGACCACTGACCCTCCTCTGACAACGAAATCCAGCCCTTGCCTAGCGTGGGAGGGGAGTGGATCAGCCAGGTTCTCTGATACTGAAGGTACAGCAGCCCACCCACCTAAACTCAGCTTAGTGCCCCAGCATGATAATCTCTCCCAGGCAAATGTTAGCGGTGATGCTGCTCAAAACCTTATGCACCACAATTTGTTCCAAATTGATTTTTCTTTGCCAGTGGAAAGGAGGGTATATACTAGATAAACAGATCTATCTTTAAGCAAATGTAACCTTCTAAGAGGAACTTGTTAACAGATAAGCAGCGTTTTTCTGATGCTACTTGCTTTTAGATGGATACCCATAATTAGAATGGAGAGATCTTTTTCAGGGCTAATCCGTTCCATAAGAAGTGAAAAAGTGCAGTTAAAAAATGATTAATATTTCTGGGGAACAGGCTAAAAAGGATTTTGAGCTGTAATATTTAAACTTGGTGATTCATGATAGCAGAATACTTAAACTGCGTAAAATGTACTCATCTTTTGAACTTGTTGCTTTGCTGGCATCTCAAATGATGGATTCAAAGATCTTCAGAATCCACTAGTTTATTATAATCTCATCTCAATGTTCTGAAAGTACTATTATCTCATTGGCTTATTTATTATTATGTGTAATGTATTAAAAAGAGTGTGTTCTGTTGAACTTAAGCACTGAAAAAGTAATATATGAGAGTGAAAAAGCAATAGATGGAATTAATTATAGACGTAAACATGACAGAGGACTCTGCCAGTGTATATTGGCATAGTCCCATTGAAGTCAATAGAGTAAGACCAATTTACGTCAGCAGAGGAACTGATTTAACAGGTGTTGGAAGAAGATGTGCTAGGATTTTCACAAACGTGAAGACAGAGACAGAACATTGAAAACAGCAGACTGCTTGTTATTGTATTTGTATGTATGCTATTAACCTTCACACCTGTTTGTGCAAGCACTGCAGAAGTAACTTTTTTTTTTTTTTTTTTTTTTTAACGTGGTGGAAAGATGCAAAATTGCAAGGATATCATCTGAGGGATTTTGCAAGAATACAAAGCTTGTTGAAACCCAAACATGGTGTCTCATAAAATGGTAAAGCTCTTCCGTTTGAACATCAAAGTAGCACATCAAAGTGTACCTCCTGATGCTATGGAAGCTGGTTAAACAGATTCACAGTTATCCTGTAATAAGATTTGAAAAAAATATCTATGCATAAATGAGACAGAATATTTTGAACCATGGAACCTTTCTAAAATTACGAGGAGTGAACAAATAGTAGGTCTAGTTCTCACCTCCCTTTCGTTTTACTTCAGCGTACTTCCACTGCCTTCAGTGGCAATGTGCTGGAATTGCACATGTAAGGGTTACTCAAAGCAGGCATTGTAAGGGCAAAGTGACAGAGGTTATTTCTGATAAGTTGTAGAAGAACAGTAAGGAATAATTGGATAATGTCTTCCACATATTAGTAGGAAAAAAAGGGCTGATTTTGGTTCCACTCTGACTCAGAGTGCCTTTTCCTCATGCTTTACAATCTGACTACAAGGACACCTATTTAGCTTGGAGATTTTGGTGAAGGGACTATTTTTATAATGCAATGATTCATGCCTCCTGTTTCATATAAAGTGTTATTTTGTGATAAGCAAGGGGATCAGTGTGGAAGTTTGTGTGCCAAAACCACCTATAGAAAATAGACACCTCCTATCTAGCAGTATAAGAAGAACTTGTCCTACAGCCAAACTCCAGACTCTTTTTCTGGAAAGAAAAACTTCAAAAAACACTGTGCATTAAAAATCAACTTTGTAAATTAGCTGTTATTTGTTTTGTTCTTCTTTCCCTTCAAGTGTGAATGACACTGGCATAAGTCCAAAGGCTTGATTTGCAGTTAGAGGTAGGTACTTTTTCCTCCTGTAGGCATGTGAATACAGAACTGGAGAGGATGCCTGGAGTGACTGACCTGGTCCTCTCTGATGCTCCAGGCAGCTGCACAAAGCCACCTTAGCTATTTCAGAAGTGAGTGCTCAATGGCGTGTAGTTATATTGAGGGTGAGGATGGTTGTGGGTCTGTCATGGGACTAGGGGGAGCAGAGAGAAAAGTGTGAGAAGGGTGAGTTGTAGCACCTGTGGGAAGACCACAGAGGGAGAATGATGGACAAATGAGGTCTTTGCACCACAGAGAGACAGTTCCTGCTGTTCCAGTCTTCTGGAAGTGACAAGCCCGACTTGACATGCAAGAAAGCAGTGGACAATTTAAAGCTGATCTTGCACCCGTATAATTTCATCCCTTCCTGCACATGCTTAGCTGTGCAACCATCAGAGGAGTATGCTCCCTTAGCTTCTTTAAGTCTTCACTATGCATTGCCAGAGAAATTAGCATGATCCCACAAACATATGACTGATTTTCAGTAGGCAGAACCTAGAGCCTGGAATAACTGTCATGAAGAATATGAGACACAAATGGGACTGGATAAGGAGAGAGTACAAAAAGGAATGTCTCTCTATGGGTACATATAGATATCCATTAAAGTACACTTTATTAGTCTTGATAAAATCCCAGATTTCAGCTAGAAGAAGACATGGCCTTGTTAGTTTGCATTCATAAGGGTCACCATACGTACAGCCTTTCTGCCATTTTGCATTTCTCTGATGTACCACAGCAATACATCAACAAAATATCATTCCTGTGATAATGTATTGCTGTGTTACGTTGTTAAAGTGACTTTGCTTGATGGCACACTCAGGTAATACATCTTTAAACAGATGAACTGTAAGAGCAGTGGCCTCTCTGTCTGTCACATGTAAGGAGGTACGGGGAATAAAAGATGTAGTGGCAGGGGCTAGAGAGAAACATGCGGCTGAGCATGTGCCAAGCTTTCTGGGACATAAAGCACACTTATCAGGAAATACACAGGAAGTCACTTAAAGGACAAATTAAATGGGCTTGCCATTGAGCCTCAGAAAGCATGTGGGTACTGCTTATCTCTGGTGCAATAGCCTTAGCAAAGTCAACAGCAAGGAGTACCATGAGGAAATTCAGAGTATATTAAAACGATTGCTGTGAAGAATATTCCGCGGGGATGCAAAACATTGGATTCTCTTAAGACCAAGATAATGCATTCAGGCTGCAGCCCAGGAGACCCAGCTTCACATCTGGCTCAGATAAAATGCCATTTGCAATGCCAAACTCACTCGTTCCTCTGGTGAGTTTGTCTTCATTCAAATGTTCTGCAGCATAGTAGTTCAGGGCAATTAGAAAGTTGTGCTCAGGATCAAAGGGACTCCCTGCTGCTGAGTTTCTGAATGTTGGCAGGGATGTGTGGAAGAAACTTAGTGATCTTTGAGTCAGGAGGCTCCTGCAGAAGAATGTGCGTAGAAGATGTTACAGCAAGACACACTGAGTTTCTCCCTTCTCCCTTTACTGAAAGGTAACAAAAAATCAGGGAGAGGAGGCATGCGATTCAATTCAAAGGCATACCTTTTTTCAAAAATTGCTCAAAGAGTAATGTCTTTCATTGAAGACTGGATAACTCACCATTGTAATTCATTGCTACAGGAAGGTGGTGTGCCAATACTACTGGGTAGCTTTGTAGATTTAAGAATAGAGCTGGATCGTGCCATAAACACAAATAACAATGGTATTAAAACAGCAAGAGTACAATGCTGAGAGCTATCCAATCCTATTTTTAAGGTATAGTGTGACCCGCTGAGGTTAGACAAAACTGTCCTGTAACGTATTACAGCACACAATCAGATTCACTATAATAATTTTGCACTCTCTTCTGAAGCATCTGCACTGACAACTGTTAGAGATGGGGACTTGTTCCAACTAGTCCATTGATCTGTTCCTAGGTGACAATTTCTTTGCGCCTACAAATAAATCCAGGGAAGCTGCAAAAGCTGCCTAAAGTGCAAACTGAAGCTGCAAAAGCTGCCTAAAGTGCAAACTGAGCAATGCTAAGCTTAGAGAATCAGGCTTTCATTATCTGTCTTCTCTGCACGTATAATAAACCGAGGTAACATGACTAATAAATAATAAATGACTAATTCTTATGTCTTATGTAGCACCTCTTATCAGAGCAGCTCTGAACATACTGAAGGGAATATATAAATTAATTCTTGTAGTATGCCATTGGGACAAATATGTCTGACTGTATACATTTCACAGCTTGCTAAATTATTTTGTGCTTTTCCAATTAGCATAGTCCATAGTGTCCACAGTCGTAGAACAGCCCCCTGCAGTTCCAGATGCCCTGGAAGCTCTGTGGTCCCTGCAAGCTGAGTGTGCAATCTGAGCGCTAGGCAAATGACAAGGAATGTGCACAGGCGGGTGGGAAGAACAATAAGCAATAGAGGGGCAGGCAGGGAGTTCTGCACTTGAATTCCCAAACTAATTCCAAGTTTTCTGTAGGCATGCAGAACTCATAGCTATGGGTTTCATCAGCACTCAGCAACATAGTTATGGATTATGAAAGTCAAGAGTATTTTTATTTTGATTAGAAATTACTATTATTTTACTTATTTATTTTTCCCCACTAAACCTTGAAGTAAGGGAATGATTTTTATTCAAAAGGATGTTGCAGAAACTCCAGGAGAAGGTAGCTCATTCCTTGCACCTTTACTTTTGATAGGCCATGACCTTAAGTGAAGTGTATCTGCCATTATGTATCACACTCAGCAAACTCTTGCTGTACAACCTCCCATCTTCTAAAACACAAAGAAGAAAAAAATTGGTCTGCAGGAGATATAACCTAACTAGTGATCTCTGCAGCTGACACTAACAAATCCATGGGGAATGTGTTCAAGTCCACAAAAAGCTACAGTTTTGTTGCAAGTCTTTCTCTCCAGCTCAAACGTTTCAGTAAGCCCCAACTTATTTTCAGATAATTTTCTTTTTTTTTTTTCCCCTGAAAAGACGGTTTTCCATCACACACACATCAATCCACATATTTGTGGATCATAGCCTTTTAGTTTTTTTGAAAGTGCGTGAAAAGCTGTGGTTAATATAGGGTGCTGAGCACTTGAAAATCAAACCCCGACTGTTTTGCTGTAGGTCACATAACCAGACTCTGTCACTTGTTGTAACTTTGAGACAAAAGGTAAATGAATAGAGAGAATTCATTGCTTATGTTTCGTAAAGCTGGGACAAGAGCAAACTCTACAGCACAACAGGACACATTTAGGAAGACAAAGAACAGGGACAATTATTTCTAAATCTTCACTTACTATTATAACTTGTCATAATCTATGTCATGTAGAGAATGTTAATGAGAAGTTCAGTGAGCTCAGTGAAGCAAGTTACAAAGATTCCTTAAAAATATTTTCTATTTCTGTGGCCAGTAAAAAGAAAGAGGCTACAAAGCTTTGCAATCTTAAGCCCCCTGTCTCCACCCCCATTCCCTCATTTCAGTTTAAAATACAGCCTGCAATCTTGTAGAGGTATTTTAATGTTTTCTTTCTTCTGCTGGAATTCACTACTTTTTTCTTTCATACCAGGTTTATATGACTGTTTTTTCCCCATTTTTTCACATGAGATAGTTTCCATGATGGCCATAAAACTAATATTATTTTTGCTAGTGAATTATTTGCAAAATACAAATACATATGGAAAAACAAACATCAATAGCTAAGACTTAAGAGCTGCTTCAATAGGCATGGGACCAAGAAAATGTGTAACCATGGGCTAATCTATTTTTAGGGAAGAATTTAAGTGAATGCATAACTTTTCTTGTCTGTTTAAATGCTTTTTTACTGAATAAGACAAAGATCACCCAACAGGATTAAGCTGTTATTTACATAGTGCAAAATCAGGCAGTTTATACTTAGATCAAACTCTCATGGCATAGTGTTCAGTAATTCTCTGCTCCTCAAAATGTAAAATGGGTATAATTAAGGATGTAAGTAAATCTATTCAATTTCTTCATCCACTTGCTTATGAATAAATTGAAATGTAAGTAAATATGAAATATAATTGCATTTATGTCAAATAAATAAAACCATTACTATAATAGGGAATCTTATCTGTATGCTGCATCCATATTTGCTGTCTTATAAAACATCATATTACTGAATACCTGTATTTTTATTAATTTGTAATGCTGCAGTTAGGGTGGTATTTGTCTTCCATGTTACTAACATTAAATTGTTTACACACAAGTACCTATGACCATTTGAGATGCTCTGACATACCCTGTGTCTGCCTGTCCAGAACAGCAAAGGTCTCCCATCGGTCCCACAGGCCACCAGCCAACCTCCTGTGCTTCTCTTGTACTCCCCAAGGTATTTGATATGGTACTAGATGTTGACAGGCTTAAAAGTCCATGAGGTAGGCATACAGCCAAAAAACCCCCACCTAGGTTGTCTCCAAAGTCAGAGATAAAAGCCACCTCCCTCTTCCGGAAGCTGATTTATCTCACCCTGGAGGCTTATGCTAGGACACCATAAATCGCCCTCTGGAAGTGTTTGTCTTTGACCATAGAAGGCTATCTGAGATACCAAGAATATTTGTCCACTCTTTTGGTAAGAAAATAGTTTTCTTCTCTTACAACTACATCCAAAAGAATACTGTCTTAACTGTGAACATCACAGACTTAGCACATTACTTATGCCTGCTCTGTTCAGGTTCTCGCATCACACCCTCAATGCTCTACTGCCTATATCCTTTCTAGGAACTACACAGCACCTTTATATCTGAGGTGGGTATTTCAGCTCTCCTTAACATTGGTAGTGCACAATAGAGGTGAGAGAGAAAATCAGATTTTCTCTAACTCACCACATTCAAGGTGTTGCATTGCTGTCTATCTTGTCCAAATAAATCTGATGGCAAAGGGCTACAATGAAAGTGCTGCCTCTCTTCCTGTCTCCTCACCTCGAGAGTTACTGGGAAGGGAGTCCACAGAGAGGGATGCTTTGTGAACTGCTGGCGGAGCAAAGCATAGATAAATAGGATTACTAATGGGCATGCTAAAAGCATGTTTCTCATATGTTGCACTATCTTTTGGCAATTATTTCTTTACAAACAAGCAGTTATGTTGTCAAGCAGAGGAGACTCGTAATAATACAGTACAGAAGACTTAATTGTTTTCAGCACAGAGGGAAAAGATTACAGAAGAAAAAAAAAGAAGGAAATTAGAAAACTTTTTTACTAGCAAATAATGAAAACAAATTTTTAGTACTATGTTTTCTGCAGTATGAGAGGTAGAAGAATTTGATCTTTTTTTAAGGTGTCCCTTGAGAGTTGGGACACGTGTAGATGCTATAGATTGTCTGCACTTGGTTTGCAGTACTGTGCAAAAATACTGTGCTAAGCTCTTAAGTTAGCTAAAGGACCTATTAGAGAGGGGAGCAGCTAGAGAAAAGTACTGGTACAAAACCTCAGTTACGATGAAACAGCAAAGTAAGGCACAGCTGTCAACATCAAAAGGTCAGCTGAGCTTCAGTTTGACTCTTGTGACCAGCAAGACTTTAACGTTTAAAACAGTGCATGAAAACTGCTGCAGGAGAGAGAAAGCAGCTGGCTGGCATAGCAGATTACCACTGGTATTACCACTGGTGTGTATATCTATCTATCTATCTATCTATCTATCTATCTATCTATCTATCTATCTATATGTGTATATAAAACTTTCAGAGTTGGTTGCATAAACAGGCTGTCTGCTTGCTTATCAGTCTACCTTGTTTCCCTTTCCTCCCTTTAACAACAACAACAACAAGTTTTTTGGCCACCTGATTCACATTTGGTGAAAAGAGAAAATATGCTCACTTCAGCATTGGAAGGTTTAGTATAGTAGTGCCAGGATCCTCTTTGGTTGGGGGTTGGGGGGGTTCTTTTATTATTTTGTTATTTTTGCTTTTGGTTTGGTTTTTTAGGGTTGTTTGGTGTTTGGTTTTGCCTTTTTTTTTTTTTGTGATAATGACCTCCTTAAATTTTACTTTTAACTAAGTACTGGTAGAACCCTTCTGACAGTCATAACGTTGCTGAAGGCTGCTGAGGGGTACCCTCTGCTTTGGTGGTGATATGGACAGACCTGGGGGTTTGATGCTGATGTGGTGTTTACACACAAATGCTCTGAAAATCTGAAACGGAGTGAACAGAAGAAATGGAACCGACCATATTGTCTGTAACACTGTATATGAAAATGTATTTATATACACAGTCCCTGGTCCAGTATTTTCTCATCAATTTTTTCTTCAGCATTCCGTATTTTTCCTTTAAGTTCTTTTTTGGCTTTAATAGCTCAGCTATTATCTTTTCAGATGTGGCCCATTAATTCTTCTGTATGAATTCAAGCACAGTCAGCTCTCCCTGTTAATGACCAGAGGCGAATAATGGCTAATGCCCACTGAGAAGGGTATGCATTGTTTTAGCTGCTTCTTGATTTATTGAACTCTCTCTGTACATTTCTGCATTTTCATTTTTTTAATAGAATCTGAGAAAAGAAAGCCTTTTAGAAGCCATCTACGACAATGGTCCATTTCTGATCAATTTGAAAACACGGGCATTCTGGGAAGGGGGAGAGGAAATGTTGAGAAAGGGGTAAAACAAAACACAAAAAAGAATATTTACTATTGTATTTATAATACCAGAACAAGGAATACCCAAACAAATTGTCAGTAAAAACATTAAAACATTAAAAACTAGAGAAACGGTGATTTTTCTTTCACGTGTTTTAATGGCAGAACCTGCTAGGACTGGGTACTGTTGGTTGTGAAAGAACATTAACAAAACAAAACAAATAAAACAAGGACATATGTTTATTTAATGCTACCAAAGGCTGAATCAGCTTCCAGTTCAAGAAATCCCTAAGCTACGGTTTACCAGAAACTGTGAGGGTCGTAACTAAATATTTTCTGTATTCTTATACTCACTATTAAACATCAGCTAACACTCACCATCAGACTAGGTGATTCCTTGATCCTATCCAGTTATACTCTTGTGATCTGCTTACTTAGCAGGTCAAACAGTGTGCAGAGTAGTGACCATGAAATAAAACTGATCAATGAGCAAACAAGAACAAGATACATCTCAAAGATTTAGGAAATTATTAAATGAAGAAATTATTGTAATAAGAAACTACTAAAAATAATAAAGAAATTATTAAAAATTGTTCCTCACATTTCATTACCATTAGGGGTTGAGTTTCTGTGGTTCTGGTTCAAATTCTGTTCCTTAAGCTACATTGAAACACTATTTTTCATTTTCAGCCTTCCATTGCTGGATAGTGTTACTCTCCATTTTTAAAAGATTTCAGCTTCTACACCTGGTCTGTGCTGCAGGCCATCTGGGAAGGAAAAAGATTCTGTCTTGTATATACCTTGTGAAGTGTTTTAAAATCCTTGTGGTAAATTAATGAATGCAGAGGATGTCATCGTATATTGATACTTCACCTTTTTGAGATTTTGACCTCGACTATTGTATTTATAAATAAATGTCACAAATTACCATTTCAGTACAGAAGGTAAAAGTTGAGAATTAATAACAGCTTCCTGAAAAGTCAGACAACATATAAAAACGCTGACAAACAAGTGAATGCTTTTTTTTGTAACTACATCAAAAAATTGTTTAGAGTTCCCAGTGCTGGCAGAGCTTTGTTTTGTGAAAACCATGAAATTACTAGGCCACTGAAGGAGGCTGCTGACAAAAAAAGGTTCAGCTGCCTTTGTGAGTGACATACCAGGTTATTTTTCCTTTGAAAAATACAGATTCACATCTTACATTGTGTCCTTTCGTAGTTTTGGCCATCATAGTAATTTTTAGTTCAAACAGGCAACAATTGTGCAACATACTGGTGTAATTTTTAAGAAGCATATCTACAGAGGATTTTAGTAGCAACTTCACTGACTTCAAAACTCTTCACAGCACACAATTTTTTCAGGT
Organism: Falco peregrinus; assembly: GCF_023634155.1. Taxonomy (NCBI): domain Eukaryota; kingdom Metazoa; phylum Chordata; class Aves; order Falconiformes; family Falconidae; genus Falco; species Falco peregrinus. The sequence goes on from NC_073723.1 coordinate 3,242,871, forward strand.
TGTCATGAATTTAAGAGGATTCTCTGTTCATCGTTTCTACATCCCTGGACCACTGCTTTATATGCAGCTGTCAAAAGACAGGTTAGGAGCTAAATGTATGACACATTCCTTTGGTGGACAAGCTTTTCACCAAAATAGTCCATTGAAGGTAAAAATATATTTGGCTAAAGTTTGTCTTTAGTAATGTTGGATATACGCAGAATAAACTGCACCAACTGGATTTTTTTTGGTATGCGTGATTTTATTTTTTATTGGTACTAATACATCTAAAAATCAGTCTAATCTTTAAACTGATTAAATAAGAAATTAGTAAGAACAATAAAGAAAGCATCCAGCAAGATCTTTTCTGGAGGGGATATTGCTTGTAGTGTGGAAGCAAAGGAATCCTATTTACAGTTCAGACCATCTAAATATGAGAAAAGCCCTTTCCAAAGTTATCTCTTCCTTTCAGTAATGTAGCCAAGAATGAGCCACGAAAGGAAGAAGTAGAAGTGAAGTTAATTTCTTATTGACTAAGGGCTAGAAACTGCTATTTGGTCTCGTTTTACATTTCCTCTGCCACCATTACTGAACTTGTGATAGAACAAGGTGAAAAGAAATCCCAAACCCCCAAACAAACAAATTAAAATCAGGGAACATAGGAGGTTTTTTTCAAGAAAGGAACCTTTTCAGAGCAACCCAAACAAGTCAAGAATTAACAAATGTTCTTTCAGCCAAAAATTTTAAAAAAGGAATGAATGTATAAGAAATGTTCTCTTCTACCAGCATATTTCAGTTCCTCTGCAGTGTTTCAGTTTCTCTGGCAAGATTTACAAGATCCCTTTCATGAAGGTGTGCTGGAAAAGCACCCTCTGTGTCCTGTAACCTAGTGAGAGGGGCACTCACTTCAGAGAAAGGAGACCCAAATCTCCTTTTCCAGAATTCAACCACTAAGGTGTCACTGATCATAATCAGCTCCTTTACATCTTGCTCAGTGGTAGACCCCTACACATAGGGGTCTGAGTGTGGAGCTGAAATGCCTCCCCCTAAATTCAGTTCAGACAAATCCCAGCCCAGAAGTATCTGCTTACCTGGGTAAAGGTCCCCTTCAATTGTCTGTCTTTCACTTCACTCAGATAAAGTGTCTGTAATGTAGGAAGCCTTAAGATGCTCAATGTACTTGCTTAATCTTAGACATTTAGTGTTATTTCATGTTCCAGGATATTTTGCTTGATCTCTAACAACTGGTCCAGAAGGATGTGGGTCTCATGTAGGTCCTGCATCCTCAGCCATTACTAACATTGTGATGAGGTAGAGAAGATTAATTCCACCCCAAAAATATTACTGCTTTACTCAGTGTAATATTAAAAACAATTTGTTTTATAAATATAAATAAAAATTAAAAAAAAAAAATTAAAAACACCCTCCAAAACCAAACCAACCTAGCAAAAGAAAAAAACCCAAACCTAAAACAAAACAAAAACTCGGTACCTAAGAAATAGGTAACTGGACTGGACCAAATACTGAAAGGACCCCAAACCTATCCTGCCTGGGAGCACTGGGCAGACTGCTTTCAGCTGATTTCACTGTACCGACACACCATAATGCACTAAGAAAAGCAGCTTTTCACTTGCATCAGCCCAGACATAAATGTCTTCACTTGAAAAGGCAATTTATGGCTCCTGCTGTAGTGGGAGATGCTCAGAGTAGAAGGGAAGTAGAAGAATTTTAAGCGGAGTATTCTGGTGTTGGTCAGGAGCTTGCTCAGCTCCTCCTTAAAGTTAAACCAGACTAAATCTTACTGTATTTTCTCTACTTTTTATTGTGTTCTCGGTCTGTAGATTTTTTACACTGACTTTGACCATAATCCACACCACTCGCAGGGCTGGCAGCTGAGTCTGGTGTAAAATCTTTACCTCTATAATAATCTGCAAGCCACAGGGTCATTCTTAGTGGGTCGTCTTCTCTTTAATGTCTCCATTACATTTCAAGAAGGTGAGAGAGTTAAGTATACCTTGATGCAATTGAGAACCAGACCTATTATTTTCTATGTAACAAATTGTCTAAATTATAGAAATGGGAGAACAGATAATTATTTAACAAAAGGTTAATTACGTCCAGGAAGAACACACTGCACCATCTTAATGACAAAGCAGGTAATGCTGCTTTAACCATTTTAATTTATGAAGAAATTGGTTTTGTGAACATTTGACAAAACAATATATCTTTGTGCCATACCAAGTTTGTTAAGCGGGTCTCTTAATTGCAGATTGAGAGTAGCACAAACTGTCTGTATCCATGTTTAACTAGACTCAGAAATAATGAGCATTCAAAAATTACTACTTAAGGAAACTATTATGTACTTATGGGGATTTTTTTCATTTGTACTTCTCTGTCACATGTACTCTCTGTATTGGGCTGCTGTGGTGTAGCTTGACTTTCTCCTATACTGCTAAATATTGGATATATTGGTATATGGAAATGCAAACTATTTAAAATATACCTTTATTCAAATAAAAAGAAAAAAATGAAGAAAAACCTCCAGTATGAGATACAGAAAATTTTCCAATTTTGATGTATTCAAAGCTACACCTTACTGGAAAATGTATTTTAATAAAATTCAAATTAGGAGGCTGAATACAGGGTAAATAAACAGTTCTTTGACTTGTAATGGGATCCTTCTGGTCCTAAACACTAAAGATTAAAAAGTCGCCAACCACTGAAAGGAAAGAGTCCCCGCAGAACTAGATATACAGTTGTTTAGTGCCTAAAAAGTGGATCTGCTTTTTAAAGACCTTTCTCTAAATGGGTAGCCTGAGCTTGTTAGGATGTTTAGTTTGATTTGAATGTGCTCAGTTCTTTTTTAACACCTCAATAAAGAGAAAGCTCACCTGAGAATGTTTCTCAGACTTCAGATCTTGAGATCTTTTTAAAATTGCATGCGTAAGATCTTTGGATACAGAAGATTTAAATCTTGAAACTGGAGAAGTGACTTAAAATAAAGAGAAATGAAATAGCACAGCTTGCTCCTTAAAGTTAGATTGTCAGCTTGTGACATGGATTTTTACATGGCTATTTATACCCTAAGAAAACTTGCTCTTTGCAAACTATTCCAATGAAGGGAGAAGAGGAAGAAAAAAAAAAAAAGAAAAAAAAAAAAAGGACCTATGAAAAGATTCAGGCATTTGGACACAACAGTACTGAAGTATGTGAAGAAACTGGGAGATGAAGCCTTGAGGGCCACAAGATGCAGTCGTAGTATCAGAATCATAGAATATTTCAAGCTGGAATTGACCCATAAGGATCATCGAATCCGACCCCCTGCTCCTTGCAGGACTGCCTAAAACTGAACCATATGATTGAGTGTCATCCCGAAAGTGTTTCTTTCCCTCTCTGATACCATTTGGATCATGATCCAATATTCAAGTAGTATTCAGCAGTAAGTGCTGTATCCAAGCTGACAAATCCTGTGCATTGGTTCTGGCCTCTCTGGGAAATCCAGGGGGGGCTGAGTATCTTCATTCACAATATTCAGGATTAATCTTCAAGAAAGTTGTATGATTGCTGAGAAAAAACGGGAATAGACATTTCTGCACACCTTTCTGCCTTCAAGAAGTCATCAACTACAGAAGCCTATAGGAAGAAAAAGAGAATTAAAAAGAGATGAATTCTCTTTTTTGAGAATTTTGAGAATTTCTCAAAATTGGCTGGAGAAAAAGGCAGAAAAAATGAGATACATATGGAGAAAAAGAAACAATGAAGCAGATACGTAAGTTAAAGAAACTGGGTTAGAGAAAGGCTAATAAAAAAGCTAAGGAGAGAAAGCAAATGATTACCCAAAAGAAGAAAAGTGGGAAAAGCATGCTGTGAGTCAGGGAGGCATAAAAAAGGGTTAGATAAAGACCCGCCTGCAGAGACAAACACACACACATTGCCGGGGGCAGGGGGGGGGACATCTTACCTGTAGACAGAGATTAAAAGCACCTCAAAGGTATGAAAAGAAAAATTCCTTGCCTTTCTCTATCACATTAAAATTGGGACCAAAGACTTAAAGAATGCTAGTAAGATGATGGTGACAAAATCAGAAATACAGGCTTAGAAAACATGTTTATATTGTTTTACATTGGTATCAGGAAAACCTCTATGAAAGTGATATAGAATACATGTACTACCCCATAAAATGCCTGCTTCACGCTACTCACTGTCCCAGCTGGTGTATTTTTATCCAATTCCAGATCTGGTTGTGGTGAATACAGCTTTATATTTCTAATACACATTACACTACCGGGAAATAAAGCAGCCGTTGCTTAGATGCATAGCTACAGATGGCACAAGCTTCAGGGCCATCCTTTAAATTACTGAAAAAACACAGGGAACTAGCTGTTGTACAAATAAATGCTAGCATGGAGAGTCTCATGGGGCTCTGGGGATCAGTAGCAGCCTTTTCACCTCTAGGTAACATAGTTCAGTACCAGTTCAAGTGAGTACTAGCAAAGCGGTCTCCCTTCTGAAAGCTCTGTGGCCTGCGTGACTTGAACTGATGCTTTCAGCCCACATCCCTGTAGAAGTGGTGCCACGGTTAGGAAACTTCAATGTTACAGCCGAGCTGTCACAGGGAACATGTTACCCACACGTTTTGAGAGTAAAAAACTTAGAAATTTATGAAAGGGTTTGTGGCGGTGGTGGCTAAGACCTCAGGGCCAGATGCCGACACATCTGCATTTTAAATTCCAGGCACTGAAAAGGCATCAACCGCTCATGTAACTGAGGTCACAAAACACATGCAAGAGAGTCATTTGATCCCCCCCGAGGTGAGAAATCTTTACACTATAGTTTATTACCATCCTAATGAAACCAGTCCCATTGCTATTAAGTGGAAGTGAAAGATGCATTATGCTAATATTATAATTAAAGGACTTACTGCTACTTTTTTTTTTTTTTTTGTTCTATGAATTTCTATGATTTTCACAGTCTGACTCTGGTGTTTTTACATCTGTTGTAATGGTTGAATGGATTGTAATTCAATGCATTGAAGACATATTATTGTTATTTATGTGTTACCATAGGCACATAACTTCTACTCTTGACATTTTTACCCCAAAGACTTCTTTGCTTTAAATAAGACATAACATGCCAGAGGTTACTTAGAGCACTGTTGGCTGATGGAGGATGGTGGGGATTCACAATGAACAGAGGAAGTGTGACTTTTTGCAGATGATGTTTATTGTATAACTTTCCTGTGATTTCACTTTAATGGTTCCAATTAAAAAAAAAAAAAAAAAAAAAGGACAAGGATAGTTCTGTCTTCAAATCCTGCTTGTATGACTGCTTGAGAGAAGAGTCAAATCTCTGACTGTTCTGTGCATATATTTACACTACATCTCCTCTGTTAACATTCCTCATCTGAATGATTTAGTGGATTTAGTGTAATCACTGTATGTAACAAGAAGAAAAGGGATTTGATCATGTTTTATTTGCACTGCAGAGCCGGCCCTAGATAGAAAAGTAAACCAATAGCTTGGCTGTGATCTTGAATTACTGAGGGGGTAAAATTTAATAATATAAAAGGACAGACATGTGGAAGAAATTTGTCTCATAGCCATTGAATTTGGGGACAAAGGAGAAATTCCTGTTGGAAGTAACTATCAACAAAATGATCAGTCAGCAAACAAATAGGAGCTTTGTTTAATATGTGCAGACTTCTCTAATAGTCATAGACAGGAGGGAGTTGTGACTGAGAAATGAGATATTAAAATACCCTGAGTGGACTGCTGAGAGAGAGGTCTCCTGTGTCTTGCTGCGCTATATCCTCCTGGGAACATCTTATATTCTTATATCTTCTTTCATCAGACATACTGAGCACTTTTATTAGTTATTAAATTGACAAGATTTTTTTCACACTATAGAAATGGAAACTTTCTTGTCACTAGAATTTAATACAAAAGATGTCTATGTTTTATTATTGTGTATATAAGGACTTAAAACACTGAAGGTTGCAAATGCTGAATAGAACCAAAACAGTAATAAAAAAAAACCCCAAAAGCCAAACAATAAAAAAACAGGAAAATGGGGCTAAATACCTACTCACCACTTTACTAGTCATTATTACATTCAACAAAATTAACAAAAATATCCAGCAGATTTTTCAATGTTATCCTTTGTCTTTACAGATAGGCAAAAAGGGAGGTAAGACCCCATCCTATTTTTTTTTTTTTTTGGGTGGGGGCTGATAAAATTTGGATACACATCTAAAATAATTTTCAGATTAAGGTGGGTGGTGACCCGAACCTGGCTAATATAATGAGAAAACTTAATTCACGCTAAATCTAAAAAAATAACAATACCTACATATTTTTAAAAGGAAAAAATAAGAAACTTTGAGTGTTTTCAGAGGCTAAGGAACTATGCTGACCAATATGTGGCCAAGAGTTTAAAATCTTTCATGAAGACATGAGAATACTGCACTTTAAAAGGATCAATAATAGGCTAAATGATGTATCAGACAACAGATAGTTGAAATTGATTTAGAAATGAGGTCCTCATTAGGAAAATGTCAGATATTGCACCTTCTAGAGGTACAGATGCAAAGGCTGAATGCACGATTTTGCCCTGTGCTTTTCCCAGATGCTGGTGTTGACTGCTTGAAACGGGAAAGTAACCCAAAGTCATTGGAGTCCATGATCTTTTTCTGATTAGTTTCAGATTGGTCCCCAAAGCTTACACTCAGACCAAGACCTAAGTCGATTGGGATCACTACCCTACTGAAGTTCACCTTAACTTCAGAACGGCTACAATTTCATATTTGGTAAAAAAAAAAAAAAAAAAAAAAAGTTTGATTTGGAGCACAGGGAGAAGGGGAAAGGATCAAAGGCTGGATCTAGTTGAAAAGGACACAGAGGAAGAACATTGTTTAAACTTCCTAATTACAGTTCCTTAAGAAGCCCAACTAATTAGTCACAATTTTATCAGAAGGATTTTCTTTCTAAGCGTTAAACTTTGGTTTAAACTTGTTCTTTTAGTCCTGAAATGCATAATACCAGATTACATTCCCCACTGTGATTATACCTGTTTGTCTGTCCATGTGTTTATATCATATATAAGCATTATTGTGTGTGTATACATATCTGTGTACATACATACATTTTGGCGATTCTTTAGTATTACATGAGTATTTCTACTTTCTCTTTCTTGCTATTGAGGCAAAAAGGAACAAATATAATTTGAATTATTTCTTGCTTAGTACAGGTGAGCGTCATGGTTTGTAGACAGATACTCTGATTAAATTTCTCCTAAAACAAATTTCACATTCTGAAAAGTCAGTATAGCTGTGATCTTGCATGACAGTTATTTATGACCACCTAATATTTACATTAACATAATGTTTAGAAGACTCACTTGTAATAAAAAACAATTCAGATCATATATTAATATAGCCACATAGCAAGTTTCCATTATATTTCCAGCAAGTTTCCAGGTATTGTTGTCAGCCTTTAAAAAGATAGTATTTATATTCTCCAGACTATCATAAATATTTGCTAAATCTTAGAATATTGACTCTAAAAGCAAGTATGTTTTAAGCTTCAGTAGAGTTACTTACAAGACGAATGTCATGTGTACTAATTTCATGAATCATGAAATGTCACTTTTAATAACAATGTCCTTATGTCAGCTTAAACAATATTTCCTTCTCTAATTTTTACTTTCTTTGTGCTCCTGGTTGGTTTTTCTCACAAATTATATGCTTCGATTACCTTTGCTGTGGAATGTTCTTACAGTAGTCAGTGCTCCATGCATGGAATGGCATCTAAACTACCAACCTAGGAGCAGTCCTGAAAGACAAAACTAACCCAAATTTTCCATGTCATGGGTCTATTCTGCAAAACGCCCATTTAAAATACAAGCAAGCAAGCAAACAAACAAACCTCCACTTATTTTGCTGCACTTTTAATGATTATTCAGATCTTTCCTTTGCCTTTATTACTTCTGTTTCTAATAATATAGAGTTAAATATCAATAGTTTGCAATGTTTCATAATGGAGAACGAAACCTAAGATTTCGTGTTTTCCCACAAACATAGATGTTTAAATCTCAGTGGTTTCCATGTGATGAAAACTGTATTTTCCAGCTTGTTCAGTTAGACTGTATCATTGCCACGAAAACTCTTTTGTAGCTTCTTCTGTTACTGCTTCTCAAAGCTTTAATTGAATGCAGTTTAAACCACGAGTAACTGTTTAGCTACTCTGCTTACTCCTTGAAACCAAGTCTCCAGTTACTACTTGTTGGTTTCCCATCCACTTCTCCCTAGGAGATTGTAAGAAGGTGGTGTAAAATGGCTATACTGTGCTTTTCCCATATCCTGTAGGGCTGTGTAGTTTAGCAAGGCTGTCCTTCTCTGAACAATGACCAGGTTTTACTTCTGTGTTTGAGCAGAGGAAAGTGTTCTTGAAATTTCTTTTTAGATGGGCAAAGGGAATGAACCAAGCCAAGCCAATCACCCGAAATTCAACTTAAAGTATGAAATATTTTCTTTTTATTGTTGTTCTTAACATGAAACATTCAGTGTGTTTAGCATTTATTTCTATACTGTAGAAATGAATTAAGATAATCTGTTCATTTCTTTCTACATCTTTCACGATTTTCCAACAAAGCAAATTTATCTGTGCGGTTTTTCACTTTTCCAAGCTAGTACTGTATGTGTGGTGTGCCAGGTAGTCAGTGATAAGTGCAAGGCAATGCTTGCTATAAAATGACAGTGCTGTGTTTTTGGGTTTTCTCATAGGTTTATCAAGGATTTCACCATAAGATTTAATATTAAGCAAATACTTCATCCAGAGTGTCCAGCACTGCACCTCACATTAAAGAAAAATCATCATTGCTCAGCAGTTTACAGATGCTACATGGTAACAGCAAAGTGTCCTCATTCTCAATTTTGGTGGCTCTTTTCATTTAGACATGTTAATATTTTCAAAGCCAGAAGATGCAAACAGATATTTCAGTGAGAGTTTGAGCAGCAAATAATAACTCAGTCCCATTTGTGAGACAGACATTTTCTGTTCAAATTTTTAAGAGACACATTCAGTTATAAAAAAAAAATAAATATGCTGGTTTGGGTTTAATTCATCTCCTGGTGTGGGAGGTAAAAAAAGGAGAGGAAAAAAGGCAGAGATTATGTACCTTGTGGGAATTTTTTATTCATATAGGGAAAATGAAAAAGAAAGGAAAAGGGGGAAAGAGAGAGAAAAAGAGAAAGAGAAAAAGAAAGAAAGGAAAAGAAAAAGAGAAAAAAGATAAAAGAACTTGGAGAATGTTGGAATTGGTGTGAAAAGCATGTGGAAGAAGCATTGCAGAGATTTCTTGTAGCTATGTTTCCTCCACCTGATCCAATCTTGCTGGCACATGACCTGCAAACTTCTTTAAAGAGAAAAGGATATCAATGGGAGGAAGCACACTGCAGCAAGCAAATATTAAATGGAGAGAGAAAAAAAAATCCCATCACTGCTTTTCTGAAGTTTCTCTTTTGGAAGCCAGGAAGCTTTTTAAAGTGCTACTTTACATTAGAATTCATGCAGCCAACCTATGTGAAAATGGGACAGCTCAGTATAAAAGCTTTCTCCAAATTGACAAAATGCTTCGATCATTTATTTAAAAGCTAGCCTGGGTTTCTGAGTGGCATTTGCCTCATGCTGTCGACATTCCTCTACAATTCAAGAGACACACAGATCACTGCTACAAATATCACCTGGCATGAATGCCAGCATTCCCATGTGAGAAAAAATACAAAGATGGGAAACACTATCGTGCTACATCAGACAGACCAAGGTAGCAAGTGAGCCTGGGAAGGAGAAGGAATAAATAGGACTGTGGTAGCAGGATTATTGTGATTAAATGAACACTTGCTTGGTTTGCCCTTTGCATTGCTGGATGCATAAAAGTGCTTCTGCTTTCCTGTGCAATATTTTAATTCTTTTGTCACACTGCTTCTTACATGTCCACCAAAAGCTTAGACCTCCTTTCTTGCAGATAATCATGCTGTAATTTGATGGGGCTACTCACGTGCAGGGATCAGTACATACTTGAGTATTAACAGCATCACAGCCCTAGGTGGCAAACTTTTTTGGTACCTTTGTTGCAAGTGCTGACATGTGGTAAGTCTGTGCAAATGTAGCACAATGAAAGTCTGATTTCATTCTAAGGTCAAGAACATGTAGGCACTTCAGTATCTCTCCACTTGAGGTGACAACACAAGCAGCAGTTCTGGCTGTTTTGTGCGGCAGTTCACAATCTGATTGCTCCTGCTCTAACATTTCTCTGGATGAGACATTGTCTCAAAAAAGATTCAAAATTCACCACTGAGATTTGATCCCTGATTGTTGTAATCTGAGTTACAGCAGTCAGGAAATGATGCAACAAAAATACAAAATAAAATAGCAGCAGCAAAAAAGCTTTACCGATGGTCAAACTCTATTGCCCACACTGTTTCTCCATCCTCCAGAGGCCAGACCACACTCCTCCTTGTCTCTGTTTCATCTAGGTCCCTTCTCCCCTACTCCTCAGAGCTATTTCACCACTTTGCTGTAGGATCATGGCTGCACATTGTCAAAGCGAGGCCACAGCTGCATATTATCAATGTCAATCAACCCACTGCCTTCGTTCCCCTACACCTGATGGGTCACAAATGCCTTCTCGACTTTTTGCTTCTCGACTTCCTGTTCAAATATGAGTGACTAGTCTCCCTTATCTGCCAAAAAAAAAAATAAATATATTTATAGTGATAGAAAGGCGTTTGCTTTCATAACTTATTCTCCCTTCTATTTGAAAGCATTTTCTGCCATCTTGCTTGACCAAAGGGTGTTTTGAAATTGTCTGAACAGAAGCATCCAGTGCTGTTTAAGATGTTTGTGTCATCCTGTGTGGCTTTCAGCTGCTGATCTTTCAGCATACAGGTCTCACATAGGTCGTGTTATGTCTACTAGCACACACAGAAGTCTGCGATACTTTAGGACATCTAGTATGCAACGAGATGGATTATGCATAAGGAGGTGACTAATGCCCAATTTCTAGCTACAGCGCTCATAGCCCTATGTCTGCTTTGGAGGAGGCTTGGGGGAATCTGTGCAATATAATATATATTCCTCACTGTGTTTCAGGCTCATGCTGAAAGGGTTGAAGATGTTAGTTTTGAGGTGTTACAAAAAATTCCACATTTCACACTAGATCCAAGAAACCCAGGAGTCATCTTTATCAACTTCTGAACTGGACACACAGCAGTGAATCTGGAAACAAAGACAATTTTAATGCAAACAGTCTACAAGCATAATGTTTTATCATTCTTAAATGAATAAAATGACAAGAGTTTTTTTCCGAACTAAAATAAAGCCATTTGTTTGATGGTAATGCAGAGATATTGAACTACTTCCTGGCTGCTCTTTGCAATTTGTAGTACTTGGAAAGCCTTAAAGGGAAGTTGACAGTGACAAATAGACATTTCTAAAATGTCAATTGATTCTAAACATGAATTTTCATTTATTTATAGACTTACTCTGATATCTCAAATGTTACAGAGCTTCCTGTTTAGCTCTCTATTAGGAATTTTCAAATTCTCAAATGCGTTGATAACTTGCTTGAAAATAATGGTCCAATAACACATCTCAAAAATAAATTATATAAAATTAATGGTTGGCAAATTTCCTGAGTAATTTTTCGTACCTGAGACCACTTTCTGGAGAAATTGTTTCCTGAAAAAGAAAGTTCCCACTTCTGTGAGAAATTCTGAAATCCCATACTGTCACAAAAGGATTAATCGATAATGCTACTGAAATACATATATACCTTTTAATATCAACCAGGTGATCACTAAATAAATACAATATACTACTGTAGTGTAAATTGAAAATCAGGAAATGAAAATCCGCCATTGCTTCTCAATTTCCTGTGACTTCAGTGACAGTGGAAATTTCTGACTTGTCAAGTTTAGAAGTTAAAAAAAAATTGTCAGCCTACAGGATGGGGCTTTTGTGCAAGAGCAAATAGAAACCTTCTTATGTTACTCTTTTTTATACTCCAGCATACTTTAAAACTTTCATATTCAATATTTATGGTCCTCCTAAATCTGTGCAGAAAACAGAAAACTTGGAATTTTTCCCTGAAAAAAAAGATGTCTTCAATAAAGAAAAGCTTCAACATGTCAAAGCAGAAATATTTTTTCTTATGGTGTTGCACATGATTTTTTAAAACATATCGATGTAGCCATTATACAATATAGAAAGCACAGCCTTATTTTTTTTCTGTAGACTGGTCCTTGTGTGAAATACAGTACCTAGATGTATTAAGTACATCTGACAGAGGTGAAACCCCGGGACATCAAGAGTAATTTTTTTCTTTTTTGTGAGGTTCCTAAATAATAAAACCTAATTTTTGTAGAATTACATTTTGTGTTGTTCCCCTCCCGCCCTCCCCCCCATCCCGCCCCAAACATGCCTTCTTGTGGGAAAAACATTTTGGTTAAAAGATCCTGACCAGCTTTTTTGTCATTTTCACAAAGGCATGATATGCTTCTGATGTGCAAGGGCATAAGCATCAAGCACAATAAATCCTATTTTCTTCTCTGGGATAGTTACAGAAATGGGTACGATTATGCATACATCCAACCAGTAGAAAGTGTATCTCTGAATCTTTAACAGGAAGGAAACTGGGTGACAACAGCAAATCCCTGAAATTACTTTGGTGGTACACCTTGGGGTTTTGTGTGTTTCTTTGGGGAAAAAAAGTAGTTGTTAAATTGCTGTGCTCTGTTCTTTATGTCTTGTTTCAACCTGTCACAGAGCTTTCTTACACTGAAACTGTCTAAACCTTCCTTTTGCTAACACATATTCAATATTACAAAGCATGGAAAAGGGAAATAAGACTCAAAAAAAGGCATTAGCTTTAAATGAAACCCCACAAAACACTCATTGGCCTGAACCTGGATGAAACTGCTTGTCTTAACTGTACGCTTCTCAAATATGGTACAAAAGTCACCATCAGATCCTCACTGGGTTTCCCCTTGTCACTGTTCTAATGGCTTCCTGCACTAAAATTTATACACGGGTAAAAGCACTGAATTGTTTACAGATTTCACATGGGAAAAAGAAAAAAAAAACCTGCAAGAAAACAACTCTCTGCATATCGTCCTTCATCTTAACTGAGTTGGAATATTTCTAAAAATCTGCCTTTACAGTTTTAGAAATAAATGGTTTATATAGGTTGCAGACAGGCAAACCCACAGGACAGATTTCTAGAAGTGACATGTGAGAATCCTGTCCTGTCAGCCATAACAAAGTTCTGCCAGATTCAGAGTCTCTTCTTCCAGAAATTATATAATGATTATTTTTAACATGTGACTTTGGCTACCTGTCCTGGGTTTGGCTGGGATAGAGTTAATTTTCTTTTTAGTAGCTGCTGCAGTGCTGTGTTTTGGATTTGGTGTGAGAACAATGTTGATAGCACGCTGACATTTTCAGTTATTGTTGGATTATGTTCATACTAAGTCAAGGACTTTTTAGCTTTTTAGGCCTTGCTAGCCAGAAGGCTAGAGGGGCCTGAGAAACTTGAGCGGGGGGATACAGCTAGGACAGCTGACCTGAACTAGCCACAGAGGTATTCCATACCATGGGACGTCATGCCCAGTATATAAACCAGGGGGCTCTTGGCTGGGGGCTGCCAGCCGCTGCTCAGGGACCGGCTGGGCATGGGTCAGCTGTGGGGACCAGTTGCATTGTGCATCACTTTGTTTCTTTTCTCCCTTCCCTTTGGATTTCATTCTTCTCCCCTTCTCCCTCCTTTTTATTGTAACTTGATTGTTATTACTATTGGTTGATTTAGTTTATTTCCATTATTAAATTGCTTTTATCTCAATCCTTGAGTTTTACATTCCTTTCTGATTCTCTTCCTCATCCCTCTGGGTGAGGGAGCAGTGAGCGAGCGGCTCCGTGGGGCTGGGTTACTGGCTGGGGTTAAACCACGACCCTACCAAAGGCTCTGTTTTCCCCTTTTCATTCCTGTTTTGCTGTATTAAATGGTCTTTTGGAAATTCAGGTTTCTTTTAATAAGACCAAATGATCTACACTCAGCAATGCTGGGAGTCAGATCCTACTTGTTTTTTCACAACTTTCTGTCACCTGTAGGCCATAAAGGCCCGGCCAGCAGCAGTGTTAGCTGTGCGCATCCATGAGTACCTATATGATGGGTAATGTGCCTATAAGTCTCCTTTTTACCAGGCGGACAAAGCAAACCTTGACTGTGCACAGTAAATCATAGGAATGATGTCGCATGAACAGCTCCTGAAAAATTCTATTTTTTTTCTTCTTTAGGGGAAAAAGTGGAGTGGGGGGAGGGGGGGGAGGTAGGTGTGAATGCACACCTTATGGAGTTTCCCCACTTGATTTTTCAATGCAAAGAGTTATCTGAAATTGAGCATTTTCTTCTACAAACTATCTTAATTGCATATATAACAACATGCTTTATCTTACAAGTAGTTCCTGCCCCTTTCAAACATGCTACTGGCCTTTTTCCGGACTGTTACTTCTCCACTAGCACAAACACTAAGTCTGTCAGAATATTAAGTTCATCCATCTGTTATTTTATTGATATCAGTTTGATTCACCTTACTTTGGTGATTATCTGTATATTAATGCATTCTGTTCACCCAAATTCATTCCTAATGTAGCTAAATTTATGTCACAGGCCATTACATTTCATATTCTAGCTCTAGGCTCATTCATCTAGACTGTCAGGGCTATCTGTAAAGAGACTTTTACAGAATTACTTTATAAAAGAGCAACTTCCCTTAATGTCTTAACGTGGTTTATCTTTTCAATGATCTTGATCTTGCCTGGCCTGGCCTTGTTCAAATCTTTCTTAAATGCAGAAAACAAACACAGGGACAAATCTTAGTTGTGCTTAACTTTGATGCCTCTTTTTCTACCTATAAAATATCCTGTTAGGTACTTTGATTACAAGTATCTAACCCATTTCAACTGTAAATATATAATTCACATCATTGACTGATAAATCTCTACTACTGCAAAGGATTTGCTAACTGTATTTGTTTTTACATTATTTGTTCTTGTGGTAGCTTGAATCCTTGGCTTAAACTGTGTATGTTCAATGCCTTTTAAAATTGAGGCTTATGCTGAGGCTGAATATAAATCAATTTTCACTCAGTGCAAACAAGTCCCGCTTGTGGTAAGGTAAACAGAGACTGTGTCAACAGTTTCCCAGGAATAGATCTAAGTGTGCTTCTTTCTGGCGTAAGCTACCTGTAGCAATGAAGAGCAGATGCAAAGAAAGTGCAAACACTAGTTAAAAACAAAGAGTGAAGAAGGGTAAGTAAGAAAAAGAATTCATCACTGTGAAGTAAAACTCAGTAGGATGTTCAAATTTATGTCCCATGCATCTATATCAGGAAACATTTTCAGGTGTTTGGGAGTTTTCTTTAATGCAATTGCACATGCTAAATGTTAAATTCAGACATGAGGAGAAATAATAGTTTTCAAAAATCAGAGTTGTTTTATTTTTAGATCAATTATGAAAAAAACCCGAACAAAAAGGAAAAAATTGATTATTTATACCTAACTAAGGTAAGTTCATTGCAATTCAATGAACATTGCCCCATCAAGAGAAATGAAAAGCTTAAAATAAACCCCCAACAACCATTTATTCCCTTCAAAAATTTGGAGAAACGCTGGTACAATATCTGAGACTGACAT
Organism: Falco peregrinus; assembly: GCF_023634155.1. Taxonomy (NCBI): domain Eukaryota; kingdom Metazoa; phylum Chordata; class Aves; order Falconiformes; family Falconidae; genus Falco; species Falco peregrinus. The sequence continues at coordinate 3,258,596 of NC_073723.1, forward strand.
TCAGATGATCTCCAGCAAATGAAAAGTGTACATTTGGAATGTACATCAGATCAGAAGTTATTCTGCCAGCAGCTGGTTGATTGCCTCTCACAGTTGTTGAAATGTTGCACCTCTAGGTTCTGTTAACACAATCCATTTGATATTCATCTCTGACTGGCATGCGAAGTTTCAAACTCTGTTTTCAATGGCACTCGTGCTTTTCTGGAAGAACCATTTCAAAATGAAAAGGGAAGAGGAAGCAGTGTTTTCTCTAAGGCAGAGGTGTCCAAAGGGTATTATTAAATTATGATGTGTAAAAGGAGCAACTAAATAGAACTAGCAAAGAATACATACATGCTAAAAGATATTTGGAGCTGAGATGGTTTCATATACTTACAAATTCTGAAGCAAAACAAAGATGTTGTGGAAAGAGGATGATAATAGGAAATAAATGTTAAGTTTTATATTGGTTTAATAAGGAAACAAATACCGGAGTGTTGACCTAAATGATGCATTGGGACATTCTTCAGAATTTGTGGAAAAAGGTTACCAGAATTGCAATTTTCCTTCCTTGGATGATTTGTTTTGTATATTAAAGTAGGGCCTAAATGCCAGAAGTGAAACCAAGACTTCACTGTTGGATGTCATAAAACAACAGAAATGTTATAAAACCAACCATCCTCATAAGGACCACTGAAGAAATAGTGAAACTATTCTGGAACAGTTTTTCTAAATGAGCAGTTTTCTTGAACCAAAAACTGCAGGAAATTTTCTAATATACCTCAGTGATAAAGCAGGAATCCCACTGCAGCTTTTGGTTTTCATTTAATGTTTCTGCAATTTCTATCTGATATACTGTTGAGTATACAAACCCCTGATAATTATTTCAGAGCAGGTCTGTGAACTTTGAATGTTTCCTGAAAAATTATTTAGGATGCTTTGTTTGTGATATATTAATTTCTAAGTCTTCAATACAGAGCTTAAGTGTTGTGGTAATTCATGAGAGGGTAAATACAAGAAAGAGGCATAGAGTAACCAGTTCCTGGCAAATACAAGGAAGAGGCACAGAAACCAGTTCCTCTACTTTGCCGTAATATAAAAATAAAGAGAAACTCAGCAAACTCAACAGCAAGCAAGCTGAAAAAGTGATTAAAAGACTTTCATATAACACAGACATATTTTGTGAAACTTGTTAGCACAAATTATGACCACTTGCTCAACTTGTTCTTTGTACTCATGTATGAATGATCAAAATAAACACAGTTATAAATGAAAACTGGGTTTCCATATTGATATTGTTAGATCTTTCCTATTTCCTTTGACAGTAGTAAGAGTTGACCAGACTGGAACAGTAAGTGGTATGACTGTCAGCATAGGTTGAAGTCTTTTTTGGCTTATCATTCCCATGGACCAAGTCTGTACAATTTCTCTTCATCCCAAAGCACATTTCTGCACACATGTCAAAATGGTAGCACATTTTCTTCTGTTCAGCATATATAAGAAGCTATTGGTCAGAAAGCAGACATTGGATTGCAGTGCTGTCATGCTTCTGGTACCCAGGTTTATACGTGTAGCTCCCTCACCTGAAACAATCAGACCAGTCACAAAAAGGATACACGTAAAGATCAGCTGGCTTTACTTGACTGAGCATACAGTGGAAACCGAAGTAGCTGCCTGAATTTAGCACCTGCATTTAGCTACCGAAATTTGACCTCTGGGATTTTTGTTGAATGCCCAGCTGCTGTTCAGTAATCTCGCAGCAGCAGTATCAAAGAAGTCAGCTTTGGAAAGAAAGCACATTTAGTTGCCCTTTGGGACTAGAGCACCACAGGGAATGGCATGTTAAGCTACATCTTAAAGGTAACCCAGAATGCAATATGGCAGTAAAAGGAAAAGTGTCCTTGTAAAATAGAAGAGGAAGTTGGTACTGGAAGCCATATTAAATATGAGGGACTCCAAGGAATTGTTTTTGGTCTGTCTTTTTACCCAGTATTTCAGGAAATGACACATTAAGTTCTGAAATTTGCATGAAAAGTAGGCACAGTCTGGACTTCATTGTATTGTGGTTGGCTGTTTCTTTTCGGCTTACTGATTAGGAGCAGCTGCTGGTTTTAATTTTAATTTCATATTTTATTTCTGGCAAGGGTTCCTACTACATCTCTGGATGGATTCTTTTTTTCAAGATTTTTATGTATTCATTATAAATAGAGAACAATAATATATAATAACATTTGTGAGCTGCAAAGATACAGTAGGGCCAGGTGGCTTCCTATGACTCAGTGACCTTTCACTATTAGAAACCACCCGCTGCCATTAGTTATATTAAACCTTTGCAGCTGGGTTGCAACAATGACAGAAATACTTGCTGGACCTTGATCCTACCATCTCAGAGCTACCAATAAGCCTCTTTAGGCAGGGGGAGGGAGGTTATTCAATAGATTTCAAAAGAACTTCCTGCTTGGATAAAGTCCACTCTGGTGGAAAAGACTGTTGGAGGATTCCCTGGGTAGGGGACTGGCTTTATTAAAACTCCCCAGTGGTTCTGCTGCTTAGTGAATCAGGTTTGCCTATAACTGACCCTCTTTTTTTACTCCCCCTCCCCCAAACACTATGCTTTCACAATTCTGGATCCAAAACCATGCTCATAATCAAGCTTAAGTAAAATAATTCTTACTAAAGCACCAGCAGAAGATCTTGACAGTGTATGGTTTTAAAAGAATCTGGAATAGAGAAAGGAAAACAAACCCAAATAAAAAATCTTTGGCATGGTTGAATATTGAAGTTTCTAGATGTGAACAAAAACCTAACATAATTTTTCTCTCTGGAAAGAAGCTGCTGAGTTAATGTTTCAGAGATGGAAAAAAGGTGTACAGTGTGTGCCATTGGTGTTAGTGCCGTTTGGCTGACACAAGACATTCTCAAGAGAAAATGTGTGATATCTATGTAGAACGAAGTGGTTGAAAGTTTCCCTTTACCAGAGTAATATTATGGAAAAGATGGAAGCGTCTGTTTTCCTGAGAGTCCATAGACTGCATTTTCTCTTCAGTGCCCGCAGGTTTTATGCCACAATGTCAGGAAGCTTCTGTTCATGATGTCAAACCTAACATGTTATGAACATGTTCAAGCACAATTCAAATGTGTCTCAGGACAAATCATTCAGAAATTGGAAATTTTTAAAAAAAGACAACAAAAACACCACAATTTTGTCTGTTCTTCTAGTAGGAGTTCCTAGTTCCTAAAGCCTACCATCAACACACCCACTTGTGCCCCGCATCAGTATGTATCCCACTTATAGTGCTGGAATATCAGTGTCTTCTTCTCACATGCTGGTATTGCACGGCTAGCATGTCAATAAGGTGCTGGTTGCTACTTGGCATTTTTTGTGTGAAACTTGCCATATAGGAGGTGTTCCTGTAGTTTCTGTCAGATTTTGAAGAGGCTGGGATGGTCACCACCAAGGTTAAAAAACATTTACTGCAACTGTCAAACTGCAAACAGAAACTGCAAGGTTACGTGGTTCAGGATCGAGTGGGGATCAAGAACTCCTCTTCCCAAAGTACATGTTTTATTGACGGACTGGAGGGGTGGGTTTCAGCTTTGGATTGTAGGGGTGGAGTTTCATTTTAGACATCTAAAATCTAGTCCTCTGTGTAGATATCCCATCTGAGGCAGGTGTCTTGGTTTTTATTAGTCATAAAGCTCAATGTCCTCTGGAGAGCTATTCAGCTCACACTGAAACATACATTTGTAAGTGGTCAGCTGATTCTCAGCACCTCAGTCATGAGGATGGATACTTCTGTTTCTCTTCATATTACATCAACCTCCCCATGAATCAAAGGCAATTCAAAAGGTAATCAAAGGCAAGATTTTTTTTATTTCTTGTTGTAACTGGCAGAATCCCTCTCTACAACATTCTGCGTTATGTAAGCAAACCATAATGGGCTTTTTTCAGCCAGGTGTTAGCCACCAGCAAAAAGAAACTGGTATTCCAGCACAATCAAGCTCCTTTTGATGCTCTGCAACCTGTGCTGCATCATTATCCTCCCATTAATTTCAAATTAATCATGCTTACTTTGGATAACGGTGGCTGGGAGGGAAGAGACATAACTAACTCAAAAAAGAACAAAACCAAACCCCAACCTTCCTCAATAACTTTTCATCCTAAACGTCTGGACAGAATTAGTGAGTGATGATGACTAAACGGAGATTTCTAGTTTAGCTTATTTCTGGATGGAGAGAAAATGACCAAGTTTCTCTGTATATTTACCTAGTAAATTAGAACAAAGAGACAGTAGATCAACGTGCTTTAGCTCTTGGGTTAATTTAAAGCATTGGACCTGTTCCTGTTTTTGAAAAATACAGCCACGTATTCATAGCGCTGCCTCTGCAATGATAACCCCAGCTAAAATAAATGATCTCAAAGTATGCTAGAAACATTAAGCTTCACAAATTTCTTCAAAGTTATTACTTGAGGGAATAAGGATCTTGATCTTAATTGCACAGTCGAACTTTACACCTTTTAAAAAGTAGCACACTCAAGACTTCCTTACAGAGGAGGATGACTTCAGGCAACACCAGGATGTCCCTGAGAGCATACCAAGGGATAGCGTGACCTGGGCTGTCTGTATGTTTGGGAGACAGGGAGAACCTGGAACATACTCCAGTCTGAACTCTGACTTCTTACAGCCACAAACCCATGAAGCCTCCACATTTATTTCTGTGCTGCCCTGAAACACCAGCCACTTAGACATGCCATATCCTGCTTCCTTCTCACCTTTATCCAAGTGATTGGACTCTGAGCTTGCATTTCAGGTGACACTTTAGGCATACTTGGACATGAAAAATATATGAACTATGCCTGGGACTCTGACTGACTAGCCATGAAAGTCTGTTTCAGACTATACTAGGTGGCACTGCTAAATTTTCTTAGTCTCCAAAACAGTGGCAACAACCTGTGTAATGGAAAGTGTCCTCAATTTGTTCTATATTCTGTACTGGTACTGTCATCTGGGAGGACACATGCTGCCATGGACAGAAAATATTCTAGGGCCTATTGGTTGCAATTTAATTACCATTAAAATCTATCCCTTCGCATCAGGTTTGGATAACACTGAATATTACTTTCAGACATAAGTGGTGTGACAACTCAGAAGAAAGTCCAAAAGGCATAAGCCTTTCTTCCTTAGGAAATAAAGGTAATGATATCTTTCATAAACCGTATAGTATTCCACTAAGCAAATCTGGAGTTGCTCCACTGATACCATGACAAACAACTAGAGTAATATAAAATGTAAATTAAAGAGATCCTATTAAAAAACCTGAACTCCCCAAATGCTAATTACAACAAAAAGAAAATTAGAAGTTTAACAAGAATGCAATAAAAGAAGGGATTTAAATATTCTAAATGTATTCAGATATAACACTTAATTGGTACTGAGCAAGTTTAAGTTAGGCAGCTAACAAGATAAACACTTTTGATGACAGAAAATTAATGTAGTGGCACAGGAAAAGACTATTTTATTTGGTATTTTATACATGTTATATGACAATTTAATTAAACATTGAAGTAATGCAGGCAAATAATTTCCTAGTGAAATAAACCAAGAATGATCAACTTCCTCTTCTTTAAAGGATCCATACAGGGTGACACCTAATTTATGCTTTATGACTCTACAGTCTTAAATTTTATGTCAAAATTAATGAGACAAAATAGATTTCTAAGAGCTGGTTTTTTTCACCATCAGACAGACATGGTAAGTCAGTTCATTCTTGCTAGAAATAAGCTCAAATAGAGAAACAACCATGGTTCCTGTGTTGTTATTACTTTGTAATTTTCATAAACGCATGTTGCTATATCTCAGTGGAAGGGAGGAAAAGGAAGGTTTTCAGTCCAGATCAGATTATTAGAAGTTTTGGAATAATTTGACTGATACTTTAATCATGATGTGCAATCTGTTGCCTTTAATAGGAGTAAAAGGAAAACATTCTCAGAATGTGATTCTGAAGCAGTTTATTTGAATCAATTAAATATAAACAGCTTTGTTTCTACTGATTTGTATTGGAATATTAACAGGCATAATTCTAGTAAACATTAATTTCAGTTTGCTATATCTAAAGTTTCAATCATGTGAAATGTTTCTTTTGCAGACTAGACATGATTTCAGGATTGGACTCACTGGCTGACTTGAGGCAGGTAAAACGTTTGCTCGCACTTTATGTGTGTTTTACTTATCTGTGGGTGTGCACATGTGTGTAGCTGTGGCCTCACAGCAGCCATGAAAGGCTTAAGTTGCTGTCTAGACTGTGTTACATCAGGCATCATATGAAGAACTTCCCCCTGAGTTTATAGTGTATTTTCCCTCAGGTAAAGCTGGCCAAGGTTGAAGAAAGACAAACGGGGAGATTCACTTCCCCAGTCTCAGAACAGGTCAATAACAAAAGTGGGTCTGTATTATGGATGTCTTTGGCTGGATGAGTCCCTCAAAAAGGCACTTGAGGGAAGCAGCTAATTTGCAAGACTGAAAGAAGTTGTTGCAAATATTGGAAAGGCTGTTCTACAACTGTAGACATGACTGGGTTTATGTCCCAAATGGTTCCTCTTGATGGCATATATTTCTATTTTCATTTTTTAATGTAAAACATGAGCAAATTTTAAGTGATAGGAACATTCAAAACCTGTACTTTCTACTTCTAGTAAGACAGAATGTGGTCCTAAATTCTTTTATAAGATGCTATCAGTATTGTTTTACTTTTTTTATTTATTGAGAAAACAAAGATTTTTGTTTCAATGTAATGTACCCATATTTACAAATGCTTAAAGAACATAGTGGTGGTTTGACCTTGGCTGGAAGCCAGGTGCCTGCCAAGCTGCACTACCACTTCCCTCCTCAGCAGGACAGCAGGAGAGACAATAAGATGGAAAAAAAGCCCCTCATGGGTCAAGATAAAGGCAGTTTAATAAAGCAAAGGCAAAGGTCACATGCAGAAGCAAAATAAAACAAAAGATGTTATTCTCTACTTCCCATCAGCAAGCGATGTTCGGCCACTTCCTGGGAAGCACAGCTTCAGTATGAGTAGCAGCTGCTCTGGAAGCCAAACATCATAAATAACGAATACCCCATTTCCTCCTCCTTTCTCCTAGTGTATTGTTCAGCAGACATCATATGGTATGGAATATCTTTTAGTCAGTTTGGGTCAGCTGTCCTGGCTATGTCCCCTCCCAAGACCTTGCCCACCCCCAGCCTACTGGTGAGGGTAATGTCCCATCTGAACTTCCCCTGACACAGCTTCATTCCATTGGAACATCCATGATGTTCTCTCTGTGGATGGTACAGGGATTAACCTGTGAGTTGTTCGCTGTAACAGCTGCTGTAACAACAGGTTTGGTATCACTGAATTCCCCCGCCCAACAGGACAGGGGGGAGGAAACAAAGTGGAAAAGCCCGTGGGTGCAGATAAACACAGAGAGATCACCAGTTATCATCATAGGCAAAACAGACCCCACGTGGTGAAAATTAGTTTAATGTAAAGCCACTCAAAATAGATCCAGGTGTGAGAGAAAAAAGTGAATTAAAAAAACCTACCTCCCACTCTCCCCCGCCCCCAGCTACCCCCCGGGCTCCCGGCCCCTGTCCCCCGGGCCGGGGCTGGGGCGGGTCTGGGCCGTGTGCCGGCCCGTGTGAGCCCCTCAGCCCCGCTCCTGCCTCCTGCCCCGTCTCCCTGCTCCAGCGCGGGCCCTGCCCCGGGCTGCAGCCCTTCAGGGACCCCCTGCTCCCGCCGGGGCTCTCCAGGGCCGCAGCTCCTGCAGGAAAGAGCCCCCAGCTGCGGCCTGGGGCCCTCCCCGGGCTGCAGGCTGGGGCTCTGCCCCGGCGGGGGCTCGCCAGGGCTGCAGGGGAGCCCTGCTCCGGGCCTGCGGCACCTCCTGCCCTCCTCCTGCTGCGGCCTGGGGCTGCCTCTGCTGCTGCTCCCCCCTCGGCTGCCTCCTCCTCTGCCTGGGCCGCCTGTGGCCCTTGCGGAAACCTGTTGCCCCCCTCCCCGGCGCCCCCGGCTTGGCTGAGGGGCTCAGCTGTGCCCTGCGGGGGGGCGCTGGGGCCGGCTGGGGCCGGACCGGGGCAGCCCCGGCCTCGCCTCACAGAGGCCCCCAGCCCCGCTGCCAGCGCCTGGGTGGGGACATCTTGCACAACCCCATATAAACATGCAGTATAGTCAAAGATATCCATGAAAGCTTTTCTGTTATCTTTTTTCCCCTCATACTACTTGGGATTTCCCTCTAAGTACTTGGTCAGTGCTGAAGCACTCTGTGTCAGTAACATGTTCATCATGGAATACTTGTTACTTTAAAGCTGAATAAAATGGAAGGCCCTGACACCCCCCACAGACATACTCTGGCTGGGAGGATTAAGCAGTCTACTTAATATTTCCATTATTTGGTTCCTTTTGTACATTTGAAACATGATCTTGGCATATTCTTTCCAGATTAGAACCAGGACATATAAACAGATACAGTTGTCAAGTGGTAGGAAAAACAAAAAGTGAGAAAGAGAGCAAGTAGTCTCTCAAATTTCTTTGGTTTTATATTCTACTCTAATACTTGTAATTTTAAAGTAATCTGATAGAGATTAAGTGATAGAGAAGATCTTGAAGTCTCTAAAAATGACAGAATTTCTATACACTATACTCTTTGAAGAGCAATCCTTCTAAAGAAAGCTGTGTATCAAGGTACAAAATATTTCACTTTTTAAAATCCTTTATTTTGGATGAAGGCTGGAACTAAATGATTGCATCTGTAAAGTATCTAAAAGGCTGAAGAGATGAATATGGGATTATGATAAATTGTTTCCTGAAATAAATGTCCCAGTAGTTTGCAGGAGAGATGTCCAGTAGCAGAGATAGTCTGGCTCAGCAAGAATAATAGATAGCAGAATTTAACTGAAGAGTAAAATCCTGGAGAAAATGTACCACACAGAGTGCCTTTTACCCTACAAATTTATATTATTTTTTTTTTTCCACAAAACACCAGGCAGATACAGTAGGATTGGTGAATGTTTATAACAAATGTGTCACTGATGAGTCAATGAGAAATGATGGAACAGTAAAGCTTGCTGGCTGAAGGATGCACTTTAAGACCTAGAAGTATATATGAAACTACATACAGTCAGGTATTGATGAAAAACACCTGAGGCTGCAAAGCAATGATCATAAGAGACTCGCAAGCCACAAAGAGACAGTAATTTCATCTGTTGGCACTGACAGAAGACAGGAAAACATGAAGAAAAAAGGAAATTGTGTTTGTCAGTTAACCTTTCCTCTTTGCTAACTCCCTCATTTGAAATATGGTGATCATCTCAGATTGTTATATGATTTGCTCCATGTAGGATGCCAAGAGAATAGACAGCTACAAATTTAAATACTGAAGCAACTAAGCAGTGACTCATAAGAGTCTGGTAAACAAAAGGAGTAGGTACAGCAAAGACCATAAACCTTAAAAGGCATAGGTTTCTTTCTGAAGAGTAAAGATTAAAAATAGAACTGAGGAAGTAATTTGTAACAAATAATTTCAGAAGAACTTCTTCTCTCTTTCTTCTGGCCAAAAAGCAACTGACAAATTTTCTAGTTTTCTTGTTAGATTTCCAGCAAGAATATCGCTCATTGTTCATCAATAGCTGGTGAATAAGTAGTTACTAGAGCTCTCCAATTGTGCTGTCTTTGCAGGTGACACTGCATGATGTTGTTGGAAGATACTGTCAGCATTTCTTGTTTTAAATAACAGCCCAGGTCAGGGGGAAATCATCTTTTTTTTTTATATAGTCAATTTCCCCACACCTGTTAAATCTGAATTTTAAGTTTGTATAGCTTGCTTTTTGTGTTCAGCAGGGCTTTGGTAGGATTTAGGCCCCTTTTCTGGGACTGCCTGAACCTGAACTTTAATCAGTTTCTATACTTCGGAACACAAAATTTCATCTATACTTTAACATGAAAGCTGGTTCCAAAGTGCTCCAGTACAAATGGCAAGGGAATTTGCTCTGCCAAAGATTGTGAAGAACCTATGGCTTTCTGTATCATAAGTTTGCAGGTCAAACAACAGGCTCAAAGAGGACATTTGGAAATGGAGTTAGAGAAGGAGGTGACACCACATCATTTGCATGTCAGCACACTTGTTCAGAAAACAAAAGAACTGTATTTACCTCCCAACCCAGAGTGGAGGTTTTCTACCCCTCTAACCACCAAAGCATAGACTAATTGGTACAGAAGAAGGACAAGGTGTTCTAGATTTTGAAACACTACAGCCAAAAAAATGTATCACATAAGGAAGATAAAGAAACTATATAGCTGGCTGAGCCAATAGCCTTTTTGACTTAATTGCTATGCAATGTGAGGAGGCCCAAGTAAATGTGTATTCAGGATCCAGGATGGAACAAGAGTCCTCTTCACTGTCTTAAATATAGAAGGAAACAATCTGAGGAACGGAATCAAATTTCTCACTTCCTGCACCATTTCCTTAACCACAAGGCACCGTGTCTCTGCAAAATGCAAAGCTTCTAGTTGATAGTGCCTTCCCCAGTCTTATACACATAGTCCAGCGATTAGGCTGTTTCTCTGAAAAGTGATAAGAAATTAGTTTGAAAGGGGGGGGCCTACTTTGTGCATCCTTTCAAGATGGAATTAATATTCCTTAACTTTTCGAAATAAAGTATTTGCATGCCTACCCCAGATTTGAACTGAATGGTTAAGTAAAGCTGTATTCTTTGTTGATGTAAAATAACAATTTTATTCAAGAGTTTCATCTTTTATTACTCTTGTTGAAAGCAGGTATTTGATGACCTTATTATATTGGCTCATCCCCTTACAAAGCTGAATCTGTGCAATCCTAGCTCTCAGCAGTTCAGACCAAACATCAAGTTGTCTTAGTGCCTGTGGTTTTATCAATCAATAGGAATTTTGCCACAGGTTTCAAAAGCAATGGATTGGAGCCCAGTTTCTACATGTTGTAATCATTCCCTCTAACTCTGGGGTCTTAGGTTGTAGATGGACATAAAAAAAGGGAGAAAAAAGATTAAAAATATCTCAATTGTTCCCCTATATTGTGCTAAATTTACACACAATTGCACTAAGGTACACATTATCTATGCTTTTTGGTGAAAAATTAGAACATTGTTAAATTTCTCATTCCAATAAGCTTTACTCTTCCTTTTTTTTCCCCATTTACATTTATGCTGATACATTAAGAGTCTGTCCAATCACTGAAAACACAAACAGATATAGTATTTTTTTCACTTTTCTGATTCCACTGATCAGCAGAAGGCTTCAGGAAATATCATATAGGTAATACTGTAGTAAATAAATTTACTCTTTTTCTCCTAGAAAATGGAAACAGAGCAGCTTGTCCCAAGGGTACTTGAAATTTTGAAGTTCCATGTTTTTGAGCTGAATAAAGATCTTCAGCTATTAAATAAACAGATCCTTCTCTGTATTTTTGTGGAAAGCAAAGATCTTTGTGTCTTACAAATGAAAAAATATATTAATTCAATTACATTGATAAAATGATAAAAGCAGTGAAAATAAATCCTTACCTTGTTTCCTTCACCCTTGTGCAATGAACCAATGACTTGGCATTGTGGTGTCATGATGCATATAACTGAAATAGTTTAATGAATTTAACTTGCATTGTCTAATTCTCTACTGCATTAGTGTTAGTTAAAGGGCATGGTAGTGACCACCAGGATTTTCAAGCCAGATCAACTGTAGGTTACCCTAAATCAATTGTGTCAGTAAAGCAGAATAGTCTTTCTTGCTTGAAAACAGGGAACGTATGCAGATGACAACGAAGACAAACTATGTTTTGGCCTGATTTTTTTTTTTCCTTTAGCACCAGCTCCTCCCTCAAGTGTGTTAGGGCAAAGTGTCACTTGTGGACACTGTGCTGTAGGACAAGCCATTGTCTTTCCAGAACTTTGGGACTGGTTATGCCACTTGTCATCTTTCCTCCATTGCCACACAACAGCAGCAAAACAGTCAGTCCTGAGCTGTAGTGCGAGCAAAGTAGGAATACTCCTCATGGTGACAGTTCTGCATCTCTGACAGTATGCCCTTCCTGGGTAAACGGCTAAATTATCTTTGCTGAAAGCTGTCACAGCGCTATCCAAACTAGCCGGCTGCAACAAGACTTTTACCACCCCATCCCAGGTTAACTTCAGTAAGTAGTGCCCATGCCTTGCCCCGGCACAGCCGCCAACGCCCCACAAGGTTTCAAAAGTTCACCTACTGTCCAAACTGTTTCTTCATCCTCTTCAGGCCAGTTCACCATGCTTCTTGCCTCTGCCACGTCCAGATTCCTCCTTCTCTGGCTCCTCTTCCAGCCAGCCTCTCCTCATCTGGGCCCCCTTCTTGTCCCTGAGCCTTTCCCTATCTCTTCTACATCCAGGGTGCACTCTCTCTCCTCCTTCTACTTCTGAGTCTTACTTCTTCTGGGTCTCTCTTAATCCAGAGCTCTCTTCCTCCAGTACCCCTTTTCCATAGCCCTTAGAGCTATTTAGCTACTCAGCAGGAACCAGCCACAGCTGCACCTTATCCACATCAGCCAACCCACCGCCCCTGAAGCCAGCCCACAGCTGGATATTATCAGTGTTAATTAACCTGCCTTCATTCCTCTATAATTCCTCTACAGAAAGCCATCAATGGAGGAAATCTTAGGAATGTCCTTGTATCTTTCTGGTATTGTGACAAGTCTTGTCTGATACCTGGAGTTCTTGTGGTCCTTTTTCTCGCAGTGACTGAAATGTGAGTTTTACTTGAGGAAGGCTTGACTAATAATAGGAAAGGGGATGAGGGAGGGAGAAGAAAGAAAAAAGAAAAAAAAAGGAAAAAATAAAGAAAGAGAAAAGAAAAAGAAAAAAGAATAAGGAAAAGAGAAAAAGGAAAAATAAGGAAGAAAAAAAAGGAAAAAAATGGCTATATTCTGATAGTCATGCTAATGTTAGAGTATATTCTGTAATAGTACAAGCCTGATGATTTTGCAGGGAGACATCCAAACATTGCTCCAGAGGAACAAGGCATGCAGAATTTGTATCACTGATGCTTCTCACAAAATAAAGTATCCAGGGCATCAGAGTCACAGTGCACTTTGATTTTTCATGACTGCCTGACAAGATCTGAAGATCTGGGGTGGGGGGTGGGGTAGAATGGGAACAAACCAAATAATAGTTTATCCCTGTCTAGTTACCTTTCTGAGTTCAGTCCTGCTCAGTGCTTTGTATTTTGATCCTCTTCCTTGAGTATACAGATTACTGCATTTAGCTTTAAATATATGAGAAGTCCCAGCAGTTTAAGATAAATGTGTGTTCAAATGTTGCAATAAAGCTATAGTGTTCTGCGCTTCACAAGATAAAGACCCTTCAGAGGATCTTAAAATCTTTCTGAAGCCTTACTTAATTGATCTTTTGATATCTGTGCAACAAATGCAATATTGTTTCATTTCTTAGGACAGTAAGTTGAGCTGTGGAAAGGTAAAAGACATGATGCATCTGGGAAAGAGTAAAGAATGGAATTAAAATGTCTGGACTAACAATCTCATGGTATATGTGAAATTAAACAACAGTTAGTTTCAAAAAGCCATTATGCCCTCTTTCTGTAGCCCTGCAGATGGGTACATTTTATTTTGCTATTTTCAGTAACAGGCCACAGGCTTCAAATTAACTCTGCAAGACCTCAGGACTTGCTAGTTTTTGTTTGAACTTGACCTGCTCTGCCTGGAGCTTTGTTTAAGCTTTTTTTTAGCTCTAGCAGAAATTTCTAATGACCAGGTAGCTATTGCCTAATTTATTTGAATTTTGCTTATATTTGTATAATTGTGTGGTACAACCATAATTTTCAAAAGAGATACTAGTAAAAAGTATTTGTTCTGTGTAGCATCAGCTACATATGAGCCTAGCATAATGATGTAGGGTACAGAAGTATTGTCATGGGCTAATAGCAGAGTCCTCAAAAGTGGGGACACAGGATGCACTGCAGAAGACTATAGGCGAAAGGAGAGGATGCATAATGATGCTGAAAATCCAAGGTTACTGAAAACTCACCAATGGTCAATGAAAGATGTGCAGACCAAAGAGGATGGAAAACTGGTTTTAGGGGTAGCAATGAGTAAACAAAGCAAATATCTTGTCTAGATAAGACACTTCACATACAGTAAGTTCAATACTAGCATGGAGTAGCAGATCACAGAAGAAAAAAGCCAGTGTAAAGCTTGGTGAAAGCGTATGAAAGGTAATATTTTGGTTTTCCTATGTTACTTTGGTCTAGGCTAGTTACAATTCTTTGAGTCAGCTGTTAAGATTTTAATTACACTAATAAGACATTCTTGACTTTACATATAAGGTATGCTTCCTTTTGCTCACAAGGCTTTGAATATAAAATTTTTATACTTCTGAACAGCTGGAAATATATAGTCTATTAATTATGTGTTTTTTCAGTTTTTATTTTTCAACAGGCAACTAAAGTAGCAATCAAAATATTCATGTAACACATAATTTCTGTTTCTTCAAAACACAAGAAAATAGCATCAATTTTAATTACAGTATATAATTTAGTGTATATTTGCATATATTTAATTTTTAAAGTGTAAAGCTGTAATCTCACTTCACTGAGGATTTTTTTTTGTTTTTTAAATAGTTCCATTAAGATCAAATGAACCATTTTGGTTTTGGTGAACCAAACAGGAATTCTTTGTCATCTTCTGTTACAAGCTTATCGTTTCACTATTTTTTTTAGAGTAAATGATCTGAAATTGTGGGGTATTTTTTCTCATTCCTGGCTTGAAGTCCTATTTTGTTCCAGGTGCAATGTAAAAAAAGGTTTAAAGTAACAGAGATCTGAATGATAAGTAGCTACTCCAGATGGATTAAACAAAAGAAAGGTGACATTCCTCTAAGATAGACTTCACCAGGGTAAATCTAGTTGCTTCTAAACGTGCACTAGAGATGCTGCTCTGGGGTACTGAAGACATCTGCATTCAGGTGGCAAATGCTACACAGAACTTAGGAGAGCCACACTCTCCTCCAGCCCCAGATGGAGGATACCCCACAGTGCTCAAAATGGCACCAAACACTTATGTGAAGACAATCTTACCTTGTTGAGCATGAAAAATATATACTTTGAGCTAGTTGTCTATAATATTTTATTGGTCATTACAGGAAAACAGATTGTAAAAGACACTTTTAAGAAAGATGCACATTTTTTCCTAAAGTAGGCACCTAAAATGGGCCAAATGTCAATGAAAACATCCATCTCTTTCCACTAGGTATCCCAGTGGTCTAGTACAGCTAGTTGAGCTGCTGATATCATCATGAGATGAATGCCTCCTGCTATGCTAGCTACCAAATTGTAGTTAAAATTCTTAACTGTTTTTTTGCTTTTGTTCTTGTTTGTTTGTTGGCAATATCCAATGACAAGAGCTTCACTGAATTATGTGAAATAATACTTTGCCTTGCTAGTGGATTTACAGGGTCATATTTTGACTGCACGTAGTTTAGGATCCCATATGCTACATACTGTTCTCAAAGCTGAATAGATCTATTGACTCGTCCAAGAGCAGTACTGCAGTTCATCAGCTTCATAGTATTGTATGCTCATTCACTACATCCTAATATTTCACAGTATTTGTCATCTATGACAAAGAGAGTTGGGCATAATGTCTCCGTAAACCATATCTCACAGCTAAGAAGTACTTCTGAGAAATATATCCGTCTAGATTTTTACGTCACCCAGTGACATTTTAAGAATGGCACATATCTTCACAGTGTCTTTACCCAGAAAAGAAAAGTTAATTTGAGAAGATTTGGTACAAAACTATTGGTTCCTTACCAGACATCATATATGAAGTCTGAAACAGATCTGAAGTTTAAGCTGGGACTTCAGCTCTAGGTTAAGACAGGTGAATACAGGTGTATTCATATGCAATCAGTACCTGATTTCCCATTTTAATGAATGGAATTTTGTGTACTTTGAGAGTAGAGAGAAAATTAACACTTACTGGCAAGTCAGCTGAATGATCCTCTGAACTCTTGTATTTCTGTTCAAGGGATTCAGTTTGGTTGCCCACATACAGATGTCTTGCCACTGAGGATGCTTTAGGGTATCCACAATGTATATCCATAGCAGATATGACACAGGAGGCCTATTAAATGCGTGCATTTCTGGAGTGGATGCTCCAGAAATCCTGGCACATAAGCTACAGGAATAATGTGAAAAGCTGATAGATTAGGTTAAGAGTGGTAAAAAGAAGAATGTGGAGGCCTCTTTAAGCTGTGAGAAAAATTATCAATTGGTAAGTACCTTGGTAAGAGGAGCTTTATTTCAAGGTGTGGGTGAGGTGGAGGTGCAAGTGGGAGGCCCTTCCACCAGCGTACAGTTGTGGGAACTCATTTCAGATGGCAATCTAGTGACATGAAATGCTCTGCTTTCTCCTACCCTGTAGTCTGCCTGACTGGCCTCCTCACTGAGTTTTTCACAGGCTGACATACCTCCACTGTGTTGTGCAGAAATGTTGCAGTCCAAGAAACATTTTCTAGCATGAGTTTCATCAATACTTTAATCTTGTAAACTCTCTCCATCGCAATAAGCCCACGATTCAAAAGTAGCAAAAAAAAGATGTTTCATTAAATCATTCTAAAGCATTCTAGTTAGGACCTGCCTTTGAAATAACATTATCTATACACTGTGAGAAAATACTACATTAGTGTTGTGAGGAAATATTTTCAGGTGTAGTCATCTTCAAAGCCACTTAACACCTGCAGAAACAAAGAAGAAGTCATAGCAAAAATCCTTGTGACATGTGCTGGAGATCCAAGTGCTCTTACAAAACGGTTTTCAGGATTTTGTGTCTGGAGAAGGAAGAGAAACTGAATTAAAGAAACAAAGAAGCAAACAAAAAAGTTTTAGAAAAACTTCATGATTTCAGGGGCCTGGCTCATAGTGATTCTGAGCTTGGCATTTACTAGCTAGAGCTGTGCATCTTTTCTTCTCCCTGACCCATATTCTTCTCGAGTGCAAGAAACCTTAATGACAGTTTTCGCCTTTGTTGTCATAACCAGAAAAGCCTGTTTTCATATATTTGGACTTTTCATCAAGGGAAATATTGAGTTTCCTTTTGAAAGACTATGGTGTATGGTTTCTACCTCCCCTTAGAAGAAATATTTATCCTTTGATTGCTGATATTTCCTGGTTCAGTCCTGAAAACCATTACTATTTTTCTTATTCTTCTTGATCTTATATGCCCTCTAGCTTGGAGTGTGAGGCATTTTGTTGCTACTCTTTTTTTCTTAGGCATGGATTATATCTACACTTGTTGAGGACTTAATACAGCAGACTGCATTCAGTACTAACTGCAAGTACAAACACCAGCCTATATTGTTGTGTTTTGTTCCCCTAAGGAAATAGGAGATAAAGAGTCTTTGAAGTGTTCTATAAGCAAGAGGAAGGAAGAAACAGGGAGTAAATATTTCTTTAGTTATTGTTGCCTTGGTGAAAGAGATCATAACTGACCTCAAAAGCTATGTCTTACAGGTCTAGTTACTGTTTGTGCTACAGTAGGACCCAACCAGAAGATCTAATTAACTGAGGTGAATTCCACTGTGTTAGTTCCTCAGTAAGCATTAACTGGAAGACAGCTCCACACACAGAAATTTAAAAACTAAATAGAAAAGAATTGAGGGAAATGAATAATTATTTTTAACAAATGGGGAATAAAACCTTACAGAGTTAAAGTTCACCTATAAAAGATTGTGGAATGGATCAAAAGAGGAAGTTAATAAGTAGGCAGATGAGAAAGAGAAAGTGAAGTTTCCAGGTTCTGGAGATGAACTGAGCTACAGGAGATTCAAGTTAGTTAAAACAAAATAAATATCAAAACCAAAGGCATGCAAGTGAGAAAGAGAACAAGCAGGGTTATCAGGGAAACCTGACTTGGTTCACAAGAAGAAGACATGGACAACATGGAATACGAAAGAGCTGTGAATTTGTACTACACAATGACCATTTCTGGATTTTTCAGACTGTACAGGCAACTCTAAACTTTGTGTGTGCTGTCTATTACTGCACTGGATAATACCTTACAAAGAATGTAAAATGTATTTGGAAGCCATGCCCATAAAGTTCAAATATTTTGTCATGATATATTGATTTAACATTACAAATATTGATCTAAGCTGAAAAGAACAATAAGCATTGATACTAACTTTGGAAAAAAAAACAGTGTTTATTACATACAAACTTGAAACAAAATCTCATCCAGCAACCAAAATATGTCATGTATTGTCTTTTTCAATTTGTTCTACATTGTACAACATAATAAAAGATAATGCAAATGTGAACAGATGAAGATATATTAGAAAGTAAAATATTAGGAAGTAAGACATGGATGTTGATAAACTGACATTTTAGAAAAATATTAGTTTTTTTAGGGCCTGCTGTACAATTTACCTATGGTAAATAATAGAAGTGAATTCTTAACAGTAGATGTCTCTTTCCTAGTAAGAATGAGTTATTTACAGGAATGTTATAGTATTACCTACTTAAAAGGCCTTTGTGAGAGTTTTGTCATCCACAGTAGTAGTAAGAGTAACTTTATTAAACTTCAACACTTTCATCTATAAAGTTAGGAGATAAATCCCATTCTCACACTGCAGTTCTATAATGTCTAACAAAACAGGTCCTGAGCTCAGTTTGGGTTTCTGGTTTGTAATTTATTTTTATATTATTTTTTTTCCCTGGCAGACCTGGAGATTCAGGTTAGGAGCACAGAGTAATGCTACAGTCACTGTAGCAGTAAGATCCTGCAGTGATATCTTCACAACCTTGTGTGGCTTCAAGAAAAACATGGGTGAAAATAAGAAAAACATGCAACTGTCTGTTGACTTAGCAGACCTGGCTCTGAAAATAAACAAGAAGGAAAACTATGCAGAAATGCATTATTTTTACTGGCATTCTTCATTTTTTAGTTAGACACTGTTTGCAAGTGTTTTCATATGCTTGGATGATCAGCGCTACATAAATTGAAGGTAAAATGTGCTGGATAAGTGTTACTAGTAAAAATATGGATCACTAGCTAAAGCGATGTTTCATGCTACAACAGAAAAAATGAAAAAAAAGTAAATGAAAACTCTTGAGATAGAAACTGTTTTGGATTGAAAAGTCAATGAGTATTGACTTTAATATAAATTATGTTTTTTTGTGTTGCTAGATATATAGAAGTTTTTGACAGTTTTAAAAGAATAATGTGACAAATGGAATTGTAGAGGATTTTCCTCATTGGAATAACTAAAACGTAACAAAACAGTCAGACCTTTAAAAGATAGAAAGCTTTTTAATCTATTAAAACACATAGGTCAAAATGTTGATTCTGCTTATGCTGGCATTTAATTGAAAATTAAACTACATCAAAGAGACTATTAAGAAACAAGATTAAGTGGGTGGACTGTCTCCTTCAATGTCAATGACCGACTTCTTCAGCCACTCTGAGCATACATTTCCAGAAATCAGGAGAAGCAGGACCTGCCAATCCGAGCCTGGAGTTTGGAAGCATCTGTCTCTGGATTGGTTGGTAACTGAAAATCCTTTATCCTTCTGGTTAAAATGGATATAATCACTATTTCTTTACCTCACAGCTCTTTGCAATACTAAAAAAAGGAGAAATTAGCATATAATCAAAGCAGTGTGTGAATATGAGTAAGTGAGTATGTGTATTTAATGGGTGTTGGTAAGAGTGTTAAAAAGCTTTTATTTTCTAGTGTGTGCCATAAGCCCTGGTATGATACTGGCTGTGCAGACAATACTGTGGGCTCACCATGTTAAAACAATGTTGTGTACATCCCTGCGTGAACGTATATGTACATTTACACAGATTTGTCCACACTATTCAGTAAGAAGGAATTGCTAGAAGCTTTGCTTCCCTATGGAAAGATAAGCTTTGCTGTTTATCCTGTTTAAAATGTACCTTAATCAAAACCCATTTGGTGGAATTGCACATTTGTAAGTAAAAGTAGATTAGCATAATTTAATCAGCCTGTATCTGCTGAACACTCATCATCTCCTCAAAGTGCACTCCTTTTGCCTGACTTTTGCTCACTCTGACAATAATTTCTGAGAATATTCCAGACATATTTCTGGATAAGACTTGCTAGGAATCAGACAACTTTTAAAAACTAGAAACAGACAAAAACTAATTAGGAAATCTTTCCTGCTCAAATATAGAAGTCTCCCTTGTTTTGCATTTTGCATCATCATCATTAGTACTAACTGGTAATAGTTCTTAAAGTGAAAGGTAAACTAGGATAGATTTCAGTAGTCAAGAGGATTTTACTGTTAACAGGATCTATTGCAATACTCACAGAAATCAACAGAATGATTGTTTTTGTTATGATGCATATAGAGGAGCTACTCCATGTTATTGACAACAAAACCCCATTTTTTTCTTTTTCCCAGTAAGAAATGGTTTGAGTTTGATTAAAGGCTCATATAGCCTCATACTGAGTCTGTAGCATTGGCAACTAGTGAATGATGTAAGAAAAAAGGGCAAGAATAGGACAAGAATGTTGCAATAATTTCTAAAATATTTTCCTAGCACCATGGCTGGTAATTCAGAAGCTTCCTTAACCAGAAGAGTTTTCTTCATATTTAATGGCCTGTGATACATATTTGTGTCATTAATTTGTCTAATCTCTGTCAAAAGTTCCTTAGCTTAGAAATTCATTAATGCTGAAATTTGTCTTCCCCAAGTTTTCCATTCTTCCCCTATTTACCTTCTCGATGCCAGATCTGATTGCACAGAGCTCTATTGCATTTTTTCTGTGCCACTTCTCTTCTGCTTCCAGCTATTGTTTCCCAAGAAAAAGACTCTTGTTCTTGCAATTTGTTCTTTTTTCAGGGCTGGTATGATCATTCTTTCTCCACAATAAAATGGTTCAAACTTAGCTTTAATATTTCTGTTAATAATCTCATCTTTCTAATAGAAATAGGGCCATATTCTGCTGTAAATATGTCCACACAATTCCTGTTGACAGGTGTAGGAATTTTCTATTAAAAAAACCCTAGAGCTGTAGTGTCTCTGTACACAGCCCATCACAATTAAAGACATGCTGGTTTATCGTGGCTATAATTCTTTCCCAACCCAGTTTATGCTAGATAGCTACTTTTTCTGCAGCTAAAATTCGACAAAATGAACAAAAATGTACAGTTATACTTTGTAAATAGTGATTACACCCTTAAGTAATGTAAACAGAGCTCTTGTTGACTAGTAACAGGACTCTGACATTGGAGTTGTAATTCTGCAGGTCATATTCTTCTGTGGGCAAGTAATTTCTTTTCCCACATTAACCTGAATATATAGCTTGTTGCTGAAGAGACTAGAGAAAATGGAGGGTTCTTCTGGGTCTTCTAATCTATGCTTCTGTCTCACTGAAAACAACTCAAATATACATAGATAATTAAAGGCATGAATGACTTATTCTTACTTTCCTAATGTATGCATTTTTAAAATCCTTTTAGATTAATTATATATTACATTAACATTCATTCTTGCAATTAACATTCTGTTACATGAATGGGTAATAATTACTGTTTACAGATTAATGGAGCCTGTTAGCTATACAGATGCTTTTAGTCACATTTGGAGACAGCACAACTTTTTTCATTTCTTTCTGGTAAGTGGTTTTGACAATGTCAGGTGTTATGGGTGCTGCTGAGATTCATGTGACGTAGTTCAAATAGAGGTTGCAGCGTGTTTTGTGTGGGTCTGCAATGTAAAGCAATCCAGGAGCTAATGAAAAAGGCAACAGCTTACAGGCTAAGAGTTATAACTCAGCATGAGAACCTGATCTAAGTTGCTGAGCACAGAAACAGAGGGATTCCGGCAGCTGTGAAAGCTTTTCATTGAATGTGTAGTTATTTCTTGATTGGCACAAGGGCAAATCTAGAAAAAGAATTAAAGACTGCAGTTCAGGACTCTCAGCCACCTTAGGTAAACCCAGAAGTATCAGACAGTCCAAGCACTAAAAAAGCCTCTACAGAATGTGCCAGTCTAAACTGGGAATTGCCCTTTTCCCCTTCTGTTCTGAGGCCCTCAACCTTGCACAGCATCTAAAAATATCAGGACCATGGACAAAATTGACTAAGTGGCAAACTCCTACCCAGCTGCTCGCTCACTCCCTCTCCGCAACTTCCTCTCCCCTTCTTAGGGGAGAAAATAGGATGGAAAAGTTTCTGGGTCGAGATCAAGCCATGGAGATGACTTACCAGTTACTGTCGTGGGCAAAACAGGTTTACGTGGGTAAAATTAATTTAATTAATTGCCAAGTACAATTAAATTGAATTAATAAGTCGAGCAGTGGAAAACAAAAGGCAAGCATTAAAGCAACACCTTCCGTGACCCTTTCCCAGGCCCACCTTCCCGCCTTGGCTCCCCTCCCCCCCGGGCTGGGGCCGGGGCTGGGGCGGGTCTGGGCCGTGTGCCGGCCCGTGTGAGCCCCTCAGCCCCGCTCCTGCCTCCTGCCCCGTCTCCCTGCTCCAGCGCGGGCCCTGCCCCGGGCTGCAGCCCTTCAGGGACCCCCTGCTCCCGCCGGGGCTCTCCAGGGCCGCAGCTCCTGCAGGAAAGAGCCCCCAGCTGCGGCCTGGGGCCCTCCCCGGGCTGCAGGCTGGGGCTCTGCCCCGGCGGGGGCTCGCCAGGGCTGCAGGGGAGCCCTGCTCCGGGCCTGCGGCACCTCCTGCCCTCCTCCTGCTGCGGCCTGGGGCTGCCTCTGCTGCTGCTCCCCCCTCGGCTGCCTCCTCCTCTGCCTGGGCCGCCTGTGGCCCTTGCGGAAACCTGTTGCCCCCCTCCCCGGCGCCCCCGGCTTGCTGGCAGGGATGTTCCCTTGTTTAGGGTCACATGAAAAGCACTTTATGAGAGATATTACACAGTGCATAAGAAGTACTAAAGTCTCATATAAACCTTTAAGGATCTTTAAGTTTTTCTTCCTGATCTAAATATTTATGGCTCAGAAATTTATGGAAATATGGGCAATCTCACAGTGAAGTTAGTGAGACATTCTGGTAAGAGGTTTGCCGCATGTCTTCAGCCGTCCTGCAAATGGCTGTGGTTCTATTCATAGGTACCATGCACAAGTCCTGAAGAAAGATGGCTGAAAAATGGGTTTTGACAACAGGAATATATCTCTGTTAATAAGCTCCTTTGGAATTCTGAACAATCTTCCAGGATGTCTTCTTTTCTCATTTCCTTTCTCTTATATTAATTAATTGTCTGATCATCACTGATGGATATATTTCAAGTAAGCCATAGTACGTCAAACTGATTTATAGAATAAAATGTGTATTTACTATTCCTGGACCCTTCAATTAATATTGTAAAGAGTATGCTACTTATCTATTCAGGGAGGCAACTTGTCAGGGCAGTCGCTATTACCTCTTCCACACTTAGCAATAGTAGTTTTTACAGTAAAACTCCAGTACATACATGAGGGCTTTTATAGTCAGAGCTCACACCCATAGCTTCCATATTTGTAGATGGAACTGAATTTTAGTTCAGATTTTAATTTAGTATTAAAATAATCTTTATTAACTTGAGTTAGCTTTGGGTTCATAGTACAAGTTAGCTTTGGCTTTATATTATCCTTCTGTTAATCTATCTATCAATCAATCAAAAATATAGAAATGTTCAACTGGTTTGACAGTAAAGACCCCACCCCTTTTAGTTTTTACTACATGAATTTATATCCCTGAACTGAAGACCACCTTCGTTAGATCAAACACCCACTGGATGAATAAAGGGACAAAGAGAGAGCTACACTTTGTTAACCACAGTAAAGGTACTTTTTTTTGAAACTGATCTAAAAAGAACATGGTACCAAGTTTGTTTCCGGGATCCACATCAAGCTGTTCAAGGTTAAAAACACAGTAACTAGTGAAAAAAAGTACGAATATATATTGAACATCATATCAAAAATAGTATTTGAAAGATGTGTTTCTCCACAACTTTTACGGTACATTGTGAGTTTAGATTTAGTACCCTAATTTCAGCTTTTTAATGGGACAAAATGAAACTGAAACCCCAGAGCTAACTGAACTAACACATCATCTCCGCAACCAAATTGCTCTGTTTTATGTGACTAAAACTGTTGAAACCCAAGATGAAACATGTAGAGGTTCTCTTGGGAGTTATTACCTTGTCTATCCTGGTCTTCAAAGAAAGGTTGCTGCCATGACAGCAGACCTGGTAGAACAGAATAACTCCCAAGTCCTCAATTCCTATGGTCACACATTGGTTTATTAGCACTAGATAATATCGTAAGTGTTTTAAGAGGGTCAGGTTCAATATGTGTTGTAACAGAGTCAACAAAGTGAAACTTCTTAAAATGTTCGGGTGACTTATTTGGCCATGACAGAGAACAAACACTGATGTTAGTCAAATATTTAGTTTACTCTTATTACACTATATCGAGTCTATCACCTCTTAATGGGTGGCAGTGAGTACTACTAGCTGGGTGACTGAACATCAGGGAACAAAGAATTGTACTGAAACATCTGTTTTTCAGATATCCAATTACTATGAATGGTCATTAGCAGGGCAGTTCTCAAAAAGGTACAGCAAAATGTCAGAAGTTTTCCTGATGTAACCGTATTTCATTGCCATAAACCCAGTCAATGAAATAAAACCGTTAACTTTTAATTTAGGAACAACTAGGACTTTATGATTCAGGGAGTCTGGCTAATGGGACATGGGGGTTTCACACTAAGTCATTGGTTTAATTTAGCTAAAGTCTGCCGTCCAAGTAAAGTAGTTACCTGGTAGCGGGAGGTGCGAAAGGAAGTGCTGATTTCAGATGAAGATGTATCTCCAAAGTTATTTTTGTCTTCACACCTAGTGGCAGATTTGCTAGTATGTTTTCTGTTTTACTACAGTTTATGAAGGAACAAAATTACATCTCACCTGGTATCAGTGTGTAGAGCACTTGAAGATTAGAGCTGGAAAATATTAAATAGGTGCCAAGTTTCTCAGATTGAGAAGTTTCTCTACAATCCAATGTGGTACATGAGCAAGAGCTAATTTGACTTCCAAAAGGCAGAGATCAGTCCTATTGAAGAACTTATACCCAAAGTTAGCCATTTAAAGCTATATCTAATGTCATCAAAATTTCTAAGAAGTTACTATGCCATAATTAGATCCCTTTATCTAGCACTGAAAGAATTCAAATAAAATTTAAAAGCTTGAAGAGAGAAGTGAAAAAGAGAACTAAGAATTGTTCTTGATTAAAAAATAAACCCCTTTTCTTATTGTTTCACGGCAAATGTACTGTATGAGAGCAAAGAAGAGACAAGAGAAGCAGAACCTGCTAACATTTAAAATCCCAATGTATTTGGTCATGTGTATAAGAAAACAAGTTTTAGTACTTCTTTTGTTAATGACTGTAGAAGATTCTTAACTATTCATACAATTGCTGGGAAACATGGTAATATCTCTTAGGAAGGATGCCAATCTCTTCTTTCCACTGCAGGATGAATTAAGGTAATCCAGTGTAAAAAAGGTATAAAAATATATTGACTTGAAGAAGTCTTGAATTAATCTAAAATATAACTTAGCATGCTATTAGTTCATATTCCAATGAAAATTTACATGAAAGACATTAGGTATGTCCTTAATTTTAGTAGCAGCATAATTTGAGCATCCAAAGAGTTTGTTTCTTTTTACTGTTCTTCCTGTAGATATACCTCTTGGCAGAAAGGGCATGCTACATTCACAGGTACAGAGTGAAAGAATAAGCAGCACACAAAAAGGCACAGGAAGCACTCTATGCCTTGACTAAAGCCACTGATCTGTATGGGACATTCTGAGTTTTGGAACTTGTTCCTTCAGTATTACACAGTTCACATTAAAGAATTCTTGGACTAGAAAGTGCATCTTTGGATCCAAGACCAAAACCCAGGCTGAGTAGCCCAGCTGTTAAGTCACCTAGAAAGCTGAATGCTTTATCACAATCCCTTCTTGTACCATGTCTCAGTCTGAACTTCAGGAGGAGATTGCAGAATCCTTGCAGAATGTGCCTAGGTGCCATGGTTCCCATGGGACTAAGACAGAAGTCTTATCATTAACAATAGATTAGAAGTCTAATTTTTCAACAAAACAGCTCTAACCTTGTTCAAAGACATACTTTCCAGACACAGAAGAAAACGTAAAGCTAAGCAAGTAGAGACTTTGAGAAGTGATTTTAGATCATTAAAGTTGGGTTTAGATCACTAGGGTTGTTTTTAGATCACAGTTGCATCACAGTATAAATGCTACTTTTAAGTGAGAAGGGTAAGTATATACTGTGACAATAGGAATGTTTTCTGGCTTCAGGAACTGTCTGTCCCGACTAATATTCTACCTCTACAATAAAATGGTATGTGAATACCAGTCATCCACCTCCTTTCCTCTCTTCCCTTTTTATGATACAGTTTTCATGCTAGTGAAGCACAGACTTAGGGACTGACCTACAGGTCTCCCAGGGAAGATTACAAGACTTGGACAACTGGGGTATTATGTAGCGTGTCTGCTCCACGTTACAGCTGTGCTGAAAGTCTATATGAGAAGCCATACTTTTTTGTAGCTGTCCAAGAATATTCATTTTTATGTTGAATTAATCCCACCAATGACACAAAACAAGTCCCCTTCCATCATCCTCTGTCCCACCATTTTTGACTGGTTTTAATGTCTTTCATACAAATCACAAAATTCTAAGGTTGAATTCTTGAGATGAGGGAGTCTTCATTTCATACTCAGGTGGAGGATTGGCAACTGAGCAAAATGAGAGAAAATTAATGCTGTTATACTGTGCATTGCTGTGTTTACTCTGTTTCTTGTTGGGCTAGACATTTTTTATAAGCTGAATTGAGAAGAAGTAAAACAAATACAGTCGAGATACCATCAATCCCTTAGAAGATTTTGACTATGAAGAGTAATGTTTGTACTTAAAATAGAAGATACAAAACCTCATCTCCCTTCCTGTTATCTATATGCAGGTTGTCTTGCCTTTTTTTAAGTGAGAACAAGATAAATAATAAAAAAACAATTTCAAGAAACATTCTTTAACTATGAAAATGAAATAAAAAAACCAATTACATTGTGTTATGTTTCTTCTCTTCATATTGCTGAACTCCAACAGTCACTACATGGAGGAGCATTGCAAAAGGGAAATGGTGTCTCATATTAAAGTGTGATTTCTACTGTTCTGTTCATTCGTGGGATGTGATGACAAGAAGCAGACAGGTGACAATAACTGGCTTGTAGGAAAAAAAATAAAAATCCACATAACAAGCAAAGACAAATAGTTTGGCCAAGTATAATGAAAAACCTCTCTTTTTAGCCTAATCCTGAAATGATACCTTGATTGATTTGACTTCATCTGGTTAATAATTTCCTCTTCATTTTTCCCCAGTCTAACAGATAACTCAATGCCTGATGGACTCTGTGCTTCCCAGAATTAGGAAATATGGTCCAGATCCAGGAAAGAACTTAGGCCCTAAGTTGATTTTGCACCCTAGCTCATCCTCAGGAGGGAAGACCATCAAACCTGTATCAGTTTAGGCATGTACTTTTACCCCACACAAAAAAAAAAAAACCCAAACCCAAACCAAAAAAACCAACCAAAAAAACCCCAAAAAACCCAACAAAAAAACTCCCTTAGAAATGGAACTGGAATCTATATGAAATAAGAACAACCTCGCATATTTTGCAATATTAAAGAATGGTGAGCACAAAAGCCATGTGGACTTCTTTCCTCAATAAAAGCTGTGGTGCAATGAGTGTTTCTGCATCACATTAACGATGTAGTAGGTGCTAATGAATACTACAGTCCTCAGCCTGGCAGTAGCACCACAGCAGTTTATCTCAGCCCAAAATCGTAATCTCATAGTTGTCTATTTCTTTACTGCAGGGAACATAGTGATTAAAATCTCTTTCCTTTCATGATCTTCTGGAAATGTCTCTGTCTCTCAGTTTTCTGTCTATAAAATATGATAATATAATTTCTGTACCCTGCAAAGGTATTGTAGGATTAATCATATTAAATATGGTGGCACTCCATAGTGGCAGTCCATGTATGGGTTGCAAATAAATGTTGAAATGAGTAGCACAAAATCTAGTACCTATAGATTTTTTATCAGTGTTCTGAGGGCACTCACAGGTTGCACCTAGGGCACCCTTCTCTGCCTATGGCTCTGGAGCCCATTTCACCACCCCCACCCGGGCTGTCAGTCCCTGCCTCCAGCTCTGCCAGAACCCTGCCCTGTCTGGCCATGGAACTCACCAGGCCAGTCCCATCAATGGGCCAACGTTCTGTCCTGGCCTTAGCCTGTCCCCATCCCCAGGGAGCTGCCAGAGCCCAGGGCTGGTGCTGCCTCCTGCTGCCCTTGGTTTGCCCTGTTCCTGGCTGGGGTGTTGAGACCTGCCCTGGCCACCAGGCCTTGCCCTGCCACCCCGGGAACGTCTCCATGGTCCCTGGCCCCCAGCCCCAGGAAACTGCCAGCCCTCATAGCATCCTGACACTTCTGGCGTTATACCGCAAACATGATAAATTATCAACCTTCATTTAAAAATAACTCAGTTGTAAAATAAATGGTCTTTCTGTTACTTCAGTGATGAGTATTTATCTTTGAAAGTTGTCTTGATAGATCCTTGTATTTTTGATGAAGGTTTTCAAATTAGGCATGTTTGCGCTTCTGAAAAGGAGTACTAGATCAGTTTTCTGGGCAGGGCTTCTCTGCATTGTGCTTTACACTATGTCCAAAAGTAAGTATTTCAAAATCATGAGACAAGCCTCTGCATCCACAGACTAACGATTGTTTCACAGAGCACAGGAATACTGACACTGTGTTCTCTTGGGAGCGGCTAGTGCTACTGGACTCCACAAAGCCTGATGCAGCATGAGGTCGGAGGGGTTTTTATACCATGGTGGTGGAATTCATAACATCCCTCTCCAGAGTGAATTTTCTGATGTCTAGCAAAGCCTGAGTTTGTGTCACAACCTTTCATATGATGTTGTAGAAGGGGAAGATGAGTTAATAGTCTCTCTTCTCTTTGAAGCACCTATTAGGTGCTACTTAAGAAACCCTAAGATTCACTTAAGGAACTATATCTAAGACCCTTGTCAAAGGTCTTTTTTGTTAGACATGAAAAAGTTATTCAGGGTAAACATACGAAAGCTGTATAATTGCAGAAGCATCACTTCTGTAAGGAATAACATGAAATAGATGTGCAAGGCTTTTTTCTTGGAAATGTTAGGAGCACTCAAGCTATTACCCCCAGTTTTCTTCTTTCTGTTTTCGTAGTTTGCTTCATTTCTTTGCTAAAAAAAAAAAAAGAATATTCTTTCAGATTTGTAGGAATGCATATTCTTGCAACACATCAAACAGTATTACCCTTGGAAAAGCAGGATGAGGCTGTAATACAGGCAGAGTGCAGGGAAGAGTGCCAGAAGTCATGAAGTAGCAAACAGCAGTCAAAACCACAGACCACAGTTGGTGATTCCATGATTGCCACTTCAAAGCTACTAGTTCAGGCTCTTGGGTAAGTACTTTAAACATCTGCTAGTTCTAAAAAGGAGTAAGCAAGCTCGGTTTAAAATGTAATCAGGTTACATCTACCCAGATTTTATGATTTCCTGCAAGTGTGTTAAAATTAAAATATTTAATAAATAAATACAAAAATAAATTCTCTTTTCTTTTTCTTCTTACCAAGTTTGTTTCACAAAAAACAAAACCTGGAGGTATTATGTTAAATGCCAGACAATCTTTTGTAATTTGAGGAATGATTGACCAATCAGCTAATTCTAGTGGTGTATATATGGGTTTGATATAATTCTCTATTTTCTTTTGTGGAATGAATCTGCATGATTCACAAGCACATGCCTACAGTACAGATGGATTCTTAGATAAGTTATTGATTTATCTGAATACAGTATTTCTCACATTCCTGTCTACAGTGAGCATTTTGAATTTAAAACTGACCAGAACAATGTCTGTAGATAGCTGGAAATTTCTAATTCCTTCACAGATAAATTATCCCAATGACATTTGAGATCAGTGGCTGAGTCAGTGCTTTGGTGGTATGTAACCGTGAACCCTTGAGCTAATATCCTCTGGAAATGATACTTCCAAGAACAGTATTTTTTCTCACTTTCATCTCCTCAGACTGCCTGCAGCAATGGCTGACTCAGTTATTGATTAGTAAGCTGAACTCTAATGAAGCATCAGTAAGGGACACTCTGTTGAACCCGTTTGCATTTCAGTGCTGAATTTCACTTATTACTGTAGCGAAAGCATATTGTCTTACTGTATTCATTGCTCTGATGCTGTACTTTGGAGCTGATTGGGTACTGAATCCTTCTGGGAAGAATCCAGTTCTAAATTTAACTACTAAATAAGTTAGACATAGATAAAATTACTGTCCAACAATACAGTGATAAGTCTTCATTTAATATGCAGTCGTCTTTACAACAACACGTAGTTTTTATTTCAAAGCATAATTAGGGTTAGGTTCTCTGTTTCACTGTAATTCAGTATAAACAATGCTTTTTTTTCCCAGACTGATTGCATTGCATCAGATACTATTGTTAAATGCAATGTTTTCTGATAAGCATTGGCAAGAGCTCTTGCAGCTTAAGAGACTGGCTTATTGAAATACCTTTTTATTTTTTTTTTTCCACACAGATTTTCAAAATTTCTGGTTTGTATTATGAGTCTGTCCTTAAGGAGGTATGCTATCAAGAAGACTACTAGAAAAGGCATATTGAAAGGCCACAACCCAGGAAAACAAAACTGCTACTCAGTTTAGGCAGTGTCTTATTTTTTACTATGCTGGCATCTTAAAGGCAAAGATTTTGATCCATCAAAGCATATAACAATGCATTTAAGTCCTAAGATAAGCATGTGAGGAACTATAATTGATCTGAATATTAAATCACCGCTGAATTCTGGACCTCTGTGTGGGAAAGAAGGTTTTCTTTTCTACCTCTTTCTTTCCACTGAAAGAATGCAAATATTTTTATTTCTTGTGCCTTCAGTGACTGCATATGGTAAATCAAATAAAGTTCTGAATCGGTACATTCACAGCCATCGATTTCTAATGACAAAGTCTTCAGCCTTGGGAGTACAGCTGCTGTCGTGCCCATTTCCATGCCATCATGCTACTTTCTGAACATTCCTACTGTTCTTCCAGTTGTCATCAATGCATGAGGAGCCACTCGGTTATGAAGTTTTTATTGAAGTGAATGACATACTTCTTTACCACTTTCCTTACGATACACATTTTGAGTTCTGTACTGCCTAGAAGCCCATGCTGTGGAGTAAGGTTCCCACTCCAGTGGGAACCATATAAAATCTGAACAAAGAGAACTTTCTCTGGCTACAAAATCTCACAATCTAAATGCAAGTCTCATTGATAGAAACAGAATAATGAGCCTGAGAAACCCAGGATTATTTCCTGGCATGCTGAGCAATGATCTCAGCATAACAGTATCTTGTTATTTATTTACCTATTTTCTGTAAGAACAAAAGGGAATTTTAAGAAGGACATTAAGAAAAAAGTAATTAGTTTTTCACAAAGAAGTCTTCTACCACCTCAGCGTACAAAGACACATTTGAAAGGTGGAGTTTGAGGCAATGTAATGGGAATCATCATAAGATTTACATTTACCCAGCGCATTATTACCCCCATCCTTTCATAAGGATAGACTGTCCTTCAGACTTTTTTTTACATTTAATGAACTGCCACTTATAAACACTAAGGTGTCAGCAACTTCTAAATTTAGTGCACCATTGTGAGTCTGTGAGGCAATGGCTGTGTTGTAACAGTCTATACTTTTCCCCATGCATTTACATTGCAAGAGGTGGAGAAAATGGCTATATTATTGATCAGAGGAAAAAAAATTCCATTTCCACTGGCTGCTGAACATAAGATTTGTATTTGATTCCCATCAGTGCTTTGACTCTTACCAGTTCTAGGCACTGCACAAATATATAAGTAGATAAGAGAAACAAATCAAAATAGTCTGTATGATTTTGTAAATTATACTTACTAACTTTCATGGAAGCTTTCTCCCACTCATTTTGCTGTTGAAACATGAAAATTATTATGTCCATTTGAATGGTTTGTTTAATCAAAAATCCTTTTCACTTATTCTGTATTTCTATGTATCTGACTAAGCTTTTCCTTGGCTTATGAAACCCATGGATGTTGGTTCTAAATCATGAATCACAGAAAGTGCTAAAAAAGCCTTTCTTATTTAAATATCCCCTTGAGTCCTAGAAGAAAGCCCTTACACCCAGACTGACACAGTGATAGATCCTGTTTCACTCATGTGTTTGATGATAGAACATGTCACCATCATTTGCTATTTTATTCCTTTTCAGCTTGGGATGCCTATGTGTTTGTGGAGGAAGAGTGGCTTCAAAAGAAAACAAAAAATAATGTTTTCATTATGTGTTTGGACAAGGCATACATTTTAAGTGCTCAGTTTCAGAATCAGACAAAACACTGCTGAAGCTTAAATGACTTCTTAATAGCACTAGGCAATTTCAATGCACTTAGAAGTGACACAGCTTCCATTGCTGGCCAATTGGTGGAGGAAGTATCATTTGTCAAAATGGTTTCCAAAATGCTCCATTTTTGAAGTGTATCACATACCTACATATCAAAGTCAATCTCAAGCATATTCCTAAGTGTTTAGAAGTTACGCAATAAATTTTGCTGTTATATATTCTGTTTGTGCCTCAGAGTATGGGTTTGCAACCCCATACTCACAGTGACAGCCTCATGGTACACAGAGTTTTAATTCTGACCTTCCACTTTCAAAAGAAACAGCTATTAACTTCTGAATTGCAGCAATTTTCAAAATCTGTTGAGCTGCAGACTTTGTAAACAAACTAATCCATCAGTAGATATCAGCACTATATGCGAAAAAGGAAGAATAATTTGATGACTACGGGTAGGCAAACAATGAACATGTTAAATTAATGGGAGATATTACTTGGGAAAATGTAAGCCCTTTCAGAAAAGTTCTTTAAAATTTAAATTCTTTTCTTCCTCACCTTCTAAATCTCATGCTTTGGCAGTGATTGTAGCATCAATGCTGTTCTTGTTATTTTTTCCTTTGTAAAAGACCTATACTCAGACTAGTCTTCATTTTCCTCTTAGGTGGTGTGTAAATGTGGGAGAATAGATTATTTCTGTGTTTTTTTACCCTCTCTTCCAAAAATGATACTAAAATTCTGTACTCAGAAAGGAGGCAAATGGAATCTTGAAATTATTTAACCTTCCTGTTTTCCACAGAACTGGAGTAGCAGTAAGAGATGGGTTTGAGTACAGCCTAATTTGAGAGAATTATTTATTCAATTGTCAGTGTAGTTCAAGCTTATTAGTTTCTTTGCCCACCTCCCCAAGCTATCTGTCAGAATGCCAGGAAAATATCAACACAGTACAAGTAGTAATATTATTACTATTTTGCTAACATTTGGATCCACCATTGAGGGGAATTGATTGTGTTGGTGTTACCCAAACATGTGAGGAAAACACGTATAATGTACAGACAGGCTTCATTCAGCATAGAAAAGACCGTACATTCGGAACAGGGCCCAGCAGTTCATTACCAGCAAGCCACAAAAGAGCATTCAGGTCTGGGCTCACAGCCTAATCCTAACGGATTAGGATTCCCCTTGTGAATAGCTTCTTTCAAATCAAGGATTTTACAGAAGCAACAAATATCCCAAAAAGGGATATTGAAAATCAGCACAGTCGAGTTGTTAAGACCTTTGCCTGGGTGTGAAAAGAGTTCTTTTCTGAGCTTTGCCATCAACTTGTTCTGTGACCTTTGGCAAGTGACTTAGCATTTGTGTTTGCACATGCTTTGTCCAGCCTGTAATAACTTTGGAATCTGAAAACTCCCTTACTATGAGTCAGTGGACTCCTGCCTACGGTGTGCATACCTATAATATAAATCGGTAATCTGGTACCTAGAACTACAGAGCTACACATGTTATTACCTCTGCCATCTAGCTAAAATTCCCCCCTCACCAATCTTCAAAGACTTCAAGAAAACAGGAATGAAGAAATATGAGATTTACTTCCATATATACTCATTACTGAAGCAAAGACAAAAGGAAATGAATTCTGATTCAAGGTTTGCAAGTTCTGCTGGGATTCACATTGCCAGTACAATTTTGCTATTAATGCTCACCAAAATAAAGATGCTGCAAGTCGGAATCTCAAAAATCCTTACATTTCCATATTCAGTGGCCTCTTTCCCTTTTTTAAAGGCTTCTGTGTTCCATAATTCATTTGGTTGGTTGTTTTTGGTTTTTTTTTCTTTGCTAGCTAGGTCATGTATTGCCTCATATAAAATCTCACTCATGTTTTATATTTTCTTTATAATGTTGTAAAACCCTAAAGCTTTCAAAGATAAATATATAACTTCGGAAATGTACATTTATTTATACACACGTGCAATTAAGCTTATATACAAAACTGTTGAGCAAATATAAAACTTGAAAAAACTTACCACAGTACTGATTATTATATTGTGAAGGGAAACTCAGTCTGAGAGATACTAACTAGAACATATCCTATAAAAACTACTTTATAGTATAGAGAAAAACAGACAAGAATTTCTTTTGCCTAGATTAAGCAGATTCATTGGTCTAGCTTCCAGAGAAGATTTCTGTCAGGGCAATAGAACAGTTTCTTCCAAAGAAATAACTTTTTGACCTTTTCTTATTTATCTAGGACTTCAGATAGAGATTACCAGGTTCCCCTAAATGGTACAAAATGACATTACTTCGTTGTTCAGTGTATCTGCAACATCCCTCCAGAGGTGCCTGATGCTCTGAGCCGGGGGCTGCCCCCGACTGCCCCACTCTATCCCTCCCTCTAGTTCTCCAAGGATCCCCTGCAGATCCTCGCTCCCATGGAATCACCGATACCTGCAGCATCTTGCCAATTCACTGGATATTCCTACAAGGTTTTTGGAACCTATCATGATTCATGAATGGACTTTACAGAGTCAATGGAAAACATTGTTTCAGTGGTATCAGAGGCTTTAAGAACCACCTAGCTTCATAAGCTGGCAAGCAAAAAACTGAGGAAAGGCTGGCCTTTTTATAAAGATGTGTCACTTGCCTGGCACCTAATGTAACGACAACCAGAAGTGGGCAGAGACAGTTCTAAAGACCACAACAAGCAGCAGTGAATGTGACATGAGGACTGTGACAGACATGCAACCCCCCCAACCCCGACTGGATAAAATACGTTAATTCTAGAGAGTACATAAGAGTTTAAACAGAGTGGTGAAGGGGTTTGGAGATAGAAACAAACAGTGGAAAGTGAGGTCCAAAACATCATTAAGGAGCAGCATTGTGACTCGAGAAGCAACACAGGAACCTAGTCTTCCCTGCAGTGATCAAATCTCCTTCAATTGCGGTTTTGCTTACTTATAGTAAACATGTTTTGATGTAGTGTATAGATGTCAATAATAAAACTGTTCCTTAGGGGCTGCAGCGTGTCATTCTGTTTGAAGTAAGACAGAGTACATATTCATCCTCACAGCAGGGACTCCTTTGCCACCTCATTAAGAAAACAGTTTGTGAGTCTCAGCTGGTTGACCTGACCTGTGAAAGGCAGCAAACTTCAGCTGATGTGCAATAATTCAAGTAAACCAGGTGTATTTTGGTGGTATTGTACAACCACAAACATGCAATACCACCTTAAGACCGCATTGGGACTTGAGCAAAAATCACCTGCAGTCTACTGCAGAGTATCAACTGAAGATTATCTTCCTCTCCTGAAATATATAACAGCCCAATAAGTTAAGAAAATGTCATTCCTCACTGGAAAGACAAAAGGAGACAAAAGTTGTCTGAGCTATACAAAGTCCTTAGGGATCTTGTTTAAAATCAGTAGAGCTGAGCAAATAATTAACTCCTGGTTTTGTGTCAGCTCTGGAAAAAATGTTTTGGACTGAACAAACTGTCACTTTTCTCAAAAAGTAGGGATTTTTTTGTCATTGAGTAAAAATGCACTGTATTTTGGGAGTTGTAAAAGAACAAAAGTAATTTTTTTGTTACAGATTATTTTCACAAGTACATTTGAAAAAATATTTTCAGGCAAAAATGTTATTGTTGTTTTCAAAATCTTAAAAGAAAAAGCATTATTTTACATTACTTTTACATGGCCTCTATGATTGACACGATTCTGTACTTTTCAGTGGAAATATTCAGGTTAAAAAACACTTCACCCAGCTCTACTCAAGAGACTATAGACTGTACAGCTGAACTCAGCTCAAAATAGCCAGCTTCTCTTTCAAATTTTAAGTTTTTTCTTTTGTATTTCTAATAAGTTGCTCTGTTTTGCTAGCACTTTTAATTTTAACAAGTTCCCTGCAGTTATTATACTTCTAGGATAACTAAGTTCATATGAGAAACAAATTTCCTGCTGGATTCAGTTGTACTGAAAGGAAGAGAAGAAAAAGAAACAGAACAATGTCCAAAATGCAGAAAAAGAGAAGCACTTTTATTAGGGGCATGATCTTCTATAAAGCAATCAAGAATTTAGATAGAATATTGCGCATAAGAACAGAACTGTCTATCCAAAGCTGAGAAGTAATTTATTTTTTTCATGTTTGACATTTAGAGTCCCATAACATCAGTCTGTGACCCCAAAATAATGTATTGACATATCTTGGAGAAACTCAGTATAGCACATCTGGTTTTTTTTTTTCCTTTAAGAGCTTTTCTTTCCAATACCTGCTGCAAATTTAAATAGCAAGGAGTGTTTCAAAAATAATTGCAGATTCTCTGCAAAACAGCAGATGCAGAGGTTCGCAGGCTACCTGAATTATTTATGGTTAATTCGGCACATCTCTAGTAATGTCTGAGGCTTTATAGGTCTCTGAAGCACATCCAAGAAAAATGCACCCATATTCATGCACCTGCATACTTTTAATTATAAACTCTATGGATTGTGTGACCCAGTCATTTAGAAATTTTGGCTGAATCATTCAGAGAGTAATTTGACATACCCTGTGCTGTGGTTTGCAAAATCCTCACATTTATTTGCAGGCATATTCATTTTAATTCAATGACTTTCAAACATGGTGTGATTCAATAGCACAGAAACACAGGAATTGCCATACCACCATGGATCAATGTTCCCTCTATTCTGACTTTGGCTCCAATTCTGCACCTGGATCCAGTAACACAAAATCCTATCAAAATCAATGAGATTCTGCGCTGACATAGGATGCTCAATAGATGAGATACGTGTTGGGCATGGTCCTTCAATAATCTTCAGAAAAAAAGATTTCTCAAAAGGAAAGGGAGCACTTCAGTAACTTTCATGCACCATAGCAGCTAATGGTACTTACTTAATTATTTTTCCTTGAAGAATGCTTCTTCCTCTGTGTGTATATGCATATGTATCACCATGGATTTTGTAGGTGTGAATATTAGCTAAAATCTTAATTATGTATGTAAAGATATTTGAATAGTGCAATCAAAGTATTTTGTATTTCAAACATAAACAACTCAAACCTTGCAATAAATGGATGTTCAAACAAGCAACAAGATCATTGAACATTTTAATCTAGAATACAATATAGGTGTGAGAAGAAACAGATTTTAAATGCAAGGATTTAGACGTGGGAATCTGGATGAAACCTTCAGGATGAAAAAAGAAAAGTGATCAGATTAACCTTCTGCTTTCTCAGTGTTTAATTATAATTTCTCTTTCACAGAAACATTTTCTGGACAGCATGGACTAGGGTTTTAGTCAGCCCACACATTTCCTGTGATCATGTGCATTTCTTATTTAATAACAAATACTTCTGTCTTATTTCTACAGCTGTTAAGTTATTCAGAAGGACCTTGTATTATTACAGTTTGAGAGTCAAGAAAGCTGAACCGCTGAGAGTAGGACTTCATTATCTTTGGTCCATAGAAATACCAAATAAACAGTTCCTTCTTCATACCTAGGACATGATAAGTGTTTGTAGTGATGCAGTTCAGGTACAGGATCAGACAGACATCAGCTATCTTGTGCCTAAAGCCAAAGAGTGCTAGAACTCTCTTCTAATTCAGTCCACATGCAAGGAACGTGACTGTAAATTTTCCAGATTGTTTTTGCTCTCCAAGATGTCCCAAAAATACATTTTAAGCATAGAATTCAAAAATCACAGCAACAATCGAGAAAGATCAGTGCTTGAGATCTAATTATTTTAGGTTTGTTTGTTTGTTTGTATTTGTAGGATTTTTTATTGGTTGGTTTGTTTTCAGTGTTGACCCTTTGCTTTTCTGTGTTTTAGGTCTTTGTCTGTAAAATTTAATAGCACTTCCTTACTTCACAGTGAAGTTCTCAAGATAAAGTCCATTAAATATTTTTAAGTGCTCAGATAACAGTTTATGCTGTCTGTAAAGATTTTTTTCTTAGACTGTTGTGTTTTTTTTCCACACGTATTTCCTTCCTTTACTGATCAGCAATCCGTTCAATGATGTAAGGATTAGAAACAGCATCATTTCTAACTGAAAATTTCTAGCCCTAATTTGGCCAGTAAATGTAATGCAAGGCGGGATCTGATATTTCACAGTACAGTTAGTTTGAAAACCTTACTAAAAAGAGATGGCTATACCTTGGATATTGTATCTATAAAATCATCTGCTACTTAAACCAGTCAAAATTGGTGTTACTGGGCGGTACACAATCCAGCTTGCTCTCACCCAGTCTGGCCTTCACAAGGCTCTGGTTAAATGCTACTACCTCAAGCATCAAGATGTAACACCAACACAGAAAATATTTCTAAAACAATGTTGTGGCAGATGATGTGAGGATTCCTTCTCGTTATCGGTGCTTTACAATAGCCAGTTTACCTGGAGCCCATGGAGCCAGCTGGCGGTTGAACTATCCGACAGCGCGCAAAACGAAAGGGATCAGCTCTTTCAACACCAGCATTTTGGGAAGAGAAACCTCCAGATATCAGGAAACACCTTTGAAGCAAGTGTCTGCGTGATAGTGGCCTTTAATAATTTCTTCTCTCTTTTGAAAACATAGGTTTAATGTAATTGTAGAAATAAGACTATGACTGTTGGTGGGCTGCAAGTCTTCATATATTAATTCCTTTGCTTCTGCTTTCTCTTTTCTCCTGAATCCACTGCAGTCCAAGTCTGCTGCCACTGCTGCTGCTTCCTCAATCCCATTCTAGAACTGCTGCTGTTGCTGCTTCCTCATTTTCTTCAGCCATCCCTGCTAATCTCAGGAGTGTGATGGAGAAGCACGAGCCCTGTGAAACCAACACAAACCTGACACAGCTTGTTAGCAGAGGCTCTGTTCACTGTCACAGCTTCCTATACACATCTTGCAGTTGCGTGTTTGTATTCTTGGCTAGTGAGAGATGCATGTCACTACCTGTGGGGGGAAAAAAAAAAATAATAAAAAAAATGCACAGTTTTAGCCATGTTATTCTAAGAAATCTGCCAAAACTAACGGGAGGGGGTGGGAAGCGGAGAGGGGGGAGATATGTAATAACATTATCTCCCTTGGATCTGAACTGCCTTGCATTACAAGCATTTCTGATCTCCCTTAATAGGCAATTAGAAATTCTGAGTTATTTCCAGGTATTGAAGAGCAACTCTGAGGCTTTTATAAAACCATGAAGAAATCCATAAGAAGGCGAAGGAAAAGAAGAAATCTGGTGGGTTGTAATGGATTTAGAGCCAAGATGGACACAAAACAGGACACTGGCTGTCTCTCAAGAGGCATTCTTTTGAAAGAGACTGGAAACATACACTTACCAAAATGCACAAAGAACTGCATTCATGTATTCAAAATACAGTATCCCCGTGCACATTACATTTGGTATTATGGTATTAATATAGATAAATTGCCATTTAGATGCTTAAAACTTCAGTCTACATTGCCTAAATGGGGTTCTCTGTGAGCCAGGCACTTTTGGAGATTAACTTTGATCACCAAAGGAGGAGATCAGTTATTTGTACCTTCTGTACAGAGGACCCTGGCAGCATCAATTAAGCAGGGAGTGAGTTAAGAAACAGCCAGGAGGAAGCCCCACAGGCCTGCACCCATCCAAGGTTCAGCGCTCCCAAGCTCCCTCTGCGGGTAATTTATTTATGCTTCAGAGCATACATTTTTACAAGAGGTCTTCTAGGAGAGAGAGAACAAATAATGGAGGTGATGACCAGCTGAAACAGAAAAGCGGAGATGTTGGGAACTAAATGAGTGCAAGAAACCGTAGGGTTATTTCAGCTGTCATGTAGAGATAGAAAGACCAATTTAGTGGCTAGCATCTTGGAAATGAAAGAAAAAATATTTTTTCAGGCATTCAATGTTTTCAACACACAATGTATCTCCTTCCTGCGCTGCTTTCAAAACTAGAAAAAAGTAGAGATGAACTGAGTCAGAACAGCTTGCTTCAGTCTTTATCTAGCAAAATGAGATGATCTTAATTCTCAAAAATGAGCTATTGAATTTGACTTGATTAACTTTTATTTAGTATTATGAAATCTGATGAGTCCTATTGATTTTCAAATCTATGACTCTATCCCTTTAATTCCTCCTGTTATCAGCATTAGGTACTGTTTAGTTTGCTATTACTTAACATTAGATTGCTATTGTTAAAAGGTTTCATAGCTGTAGAAACCGATTCTTATGATTGATTTGACATATTTGATGACAATCATAACATTTGATGATTTCAGTATCTCATTAATTGAATGACTACTACATTGATTTATTTGTGCTAAGATAAATAACTTGAAAAATATATCAAATGGGATTTCACTTGCTTGTGTACTATTCAGTTATTAAAAAAGCAAATCCTTTTCAGTCTGTTTGGGGTAAAGGGCCCTTTTAAAATTTTCCCTTTGACAGGGGTAAATCAAAGCATTGAGGATGTAGCTTAAACACTGCCAGGAGACGTGGGACCTGCTGAGATGCATCCCAGGGTCCTGAGAGAACTAGCAGATGTAGTTGCTAAGCCACTCTCCATCATATTTTGAAAGTCATGGAAATCTGGTGAAGACCCAGTGACTGGAAAAAGGGAAACTTCAGAGCCATTTAAAAAAAGGGTCAAAAGGAGGAGCCTGGGAAATACTGACCAGCCAGCCTGGCCACCATGCCTGGTGAGATCATGGAACAGATCCTCCTGGAAGACATGTCAAAACATATTGAAAGCTAGAAAGTGATTAGACACAGCCAGCATGGCTTCACCAAGGGCAACTCATGCCTGACTAATCTGGTGGCCTCCTATGATGGAGTGACTGCATCACTGGACAAAGGAATAGTCGCTGGCCTGGACTTCTGTAAGGCCTCTCATGTGGTCCCCCACAACATTCTTGCTTCTGAGTTGGAGAGACACAGGTTTGATGGATGAACTGTTAAATGGATAAGGAATTGTCTGGATGGCTGCACCCAAAGTGTTGCAGACAGCAGTTCAATGTCCAAATGAAGATCAGGAACTCCAATGGATATCAAGTGGTGTCCCTCAGTGTTCTGTATTGGGACCAATATTTAATATTTTTGTTAATGACATAGTGGGACTGAGCGCACCTTCAGCAAGTTTAGAGGTTACACAAAGCTGAGTGGTGCAGTTGATTTTCTTGAGGGAAGGGATGCCATCCAGAGGTGCCTTGACAGGCTTGAGGAGTGGGCTCATATGAACCTCACACAGTCCAAAAAGGCCAAGTACAGGTCCTGCACTTGGGTTGTAGCAATCTCCAGTATCAGGCTGGGTGATAAATTGATTGAGAGTAGTGCTGCAGAGAAGGACTTGGCGATATTGGTATATAAAAAATTGGACATCAGCTGGCCATGTTCACTTGCAGCCCAGAAGGCCTATCATATCCTGGGCTGCATCAAAAAAAAAAAAAAATCCCTGTGACCAACAGTTCAAGGGAAGAGATTCTCCTCTTCTACTCCACTCTTATGAGACCCCACCTTAAGTACTGCATCCAGCTCAAGAAGTATCTGGAA
Organism: Falco peregrinus; assembly: GCF_023634155.1. Classification (NCBI taxonomy): domain Eukaryota; kingdom Metazoa; phylum Chordata; class Aves; order Falconiformes; family Falconidae; genus Falco; species Falco peregrinus. The sequence continues at coordinate 3,300,618 of NC_073723.1, forward strand.
TGCCTCCAGAGGAGGGCCACAAAAATGGTCAGAGGAGTGGAACACCTCCCCTATGAAGAAAAGCTGAAAAAGATGGGGTTGTTTAGCCCAGAGAAGAGAAGGCTGCTGGGAGACTTTATTGCAGCCTTTCAATATAAAAGAAGGCTTACAAGAAAGACAGAGAGAGCCTGCTTACTCGGGCCTGTAGTGACAGGACAAGGGGTAATGGCTTTAAACTAAAAGAAGGTAGATGTAGATTGAACATAGGGAAGAAATTCTGTACCATATATGAAGGTGGGGAGACACTGGGACAGGTTACCCAGAGAAGCTGTGGATGCCCCATGACTGAAAGTGTTCAAGGTCAGGTCGGATGGGGCTGTAAGCCACCTGATCTAGTGGAAGATGTCCCTGCCTATGGCAGAGGGGTTGGACTAGATGATCATTAAAGGTCCCTTCCAATCCAAACCATTCTATGATTCTGTGACTCTCTGTTTCTCCAGTGATTAGCCAAGGGATCTCAGGTTATTAGATGTGCACCACACCTAAGTACCAAAATCTGCCACAGATACGGTTAAGACACACTAAATAACCCCAGAGTTCTCATTTTGCCTTTTAGAAATCCAGCTAGCAGTCACTGACTTTTACTGGCATTTACCATTTTTCATATTAATTTGACCTATCTGATTCCAGTTTTAAAATGGTTTCCTTCCTCTTTTACTCTTGGGAATGTAGTATTGATCCAAAGACCAGGATGGCACCAGAAGTTTTTAATCATCTTTGTTTGCTGAAAATGAATATGAATATGACTTTGACATGCTGTAGTTCCTTTCCTGAATCTGTACAGGAACTGACAAAGAACCATACACAACGAGGCTTTTTTTTTAAACATTGTTTTAGATATCTCATTTTTTATTTAATTAACAGCATTAGAGGTTAGGTGCTCTTCTAGACTGGAATTAACAATAAAGCTGTGATGTTTCTATTAGAGGTATACCTTTATAATTTTTGGGGGGGACATCAACAGAAACCTATTTTTGAGTACTTTTTCCTTGTCAGATAAAATGGTATTCTGTTGATCTAAAATTTTATATATAAACCACAGAAAGTCATTATGATGTGTGGGTGCTTATTGATACAGTTACTCCCAGATATTTTCAGCTGCCAACAGGTAGAAGACTGTCATTACTTTGGCAAAGCAAAAGTGGTAGACATATTATTTCTGTCAATGAGGAGGGGATAATTAGATAGATCAAAATACAACCAAATTATGTCCAAGTTACCTATGTCCTACTTCAGCAGAGCCCACAACCAATATTTCATGATCAGAAATACGGTGTGTCCCACTTTTAGGGTTGACCCTTAACTCTTATAATGGACTATTGAATGTTTGCTGTTAGGTTAGAAACAAGCACTTGCATTGTGACCATGGCTAATATGAAAATGTATATAGAGTATGAATAGTCTTGTTTTTTTCAGTGATTAAAATTTAGTTTAGGATATCATTCGGGACTTATTTTTCATGTATTTGTGGGGTTTTTTTGGTTTTCTTGTGTTTGGTTGTTTTGGGTTTGGTGGTTTTTTTTTCCCAACTACAGTCATTCAGAAAAAAAAGAGGCAAATGCACACTGTTAATTGCACGCTTTCCAACTCTACTTTGCAGTAGAAATCTCAGAGAATAACTGTTTCCCTCCTCTCTGCCCCAGATTTCTGACACTTCCAAATCACAGATAAAGAAATATAGGCAAGTTTGCACAATATACACTTCGGCAAGCTTGGTTGATGTCCCAGTTCACTGCCTGGCTCACTAGAAGCTAACAGCTCTTTACTTCTACCAGCTTATGAAATTATTTCCCTGGGTCTATGATCTAATGCTGCAGGTTATTGGTGGAGGTGCACAGGATCTGACTTTCCCAGTGTGTGACTGATTTTTTAAAGATTTTTTGAAATGGTCGTTCCTCTCTGGGATAAAATTAAGATACTTAACATATTATATAGAAGAGTAAAGAGGGTTTTTAACATATTATATAGAAGAGTAAAGAGGGGTTTTTTCCTTCCAGGATGATTTTAGAGCCTTACTTTTAATATGAAGTGCCCCTGTACTCCTGAGCCAGGAAAGGGCTTGAACGTAAGCCTCCAGTTTTATATTAATGCCCTTACATATTGCTTATTGATTAAAAATAGACAAATCCACTCTACTCTCTTTCCCCCACAAATGTGCACATCACCCGATTACATCCTTGGTATGTTTTACAGAAAATTTTTTGTTCTAAAGAACTAGCATTTCATGTTTATTTTTGCTTGTTTTCTCTGAGTGTCACTCTACCATGCCCAAGAATATTTCTTTCTGATGAGGTACCAACCATATTTATGCCAATTTGTTGATCTGATTAAGAGGACTCTCAACCTATGTTTAACCTGAATCCTGCTATTTCTGTTTCAGACATAAAGAAGATTTGAACCCCAAAGTGTCTTTTTTTTTCTCCATAATCTATAGCAGTAAGTTTGGGGGGAAAAAAAAAAGTTATTAACTTTCATATAAACTTTGCTTAATGGATTTTAGTTATGGATTGAAACCTTCTTGGTTACCCCTTGTTGAATGTGTTAGAAATAACATTTCATTAATGGTCTTGTGTAATGTACGTAGGTAAGTATAGATTTGAAAAAATCTTTTAAAATAAGGCTGCTCAAAATTATTTTTACAAGATCTTTTCCCATATTTTTGTGAACAGTCTTTCCTGAAGGCTTCAGAACTCACGTTTGTTTCAAATGAATGTTAAAGAGGCTTTCTGACTTTTTTTTATTAGTCAAACATGTTTGCCCATCCATGGTGAAAGATTTATTTTTTTGAGGATAAAAACATACGTCATCTGAGCTCTTTAATATTATGCTATTTTTAATCATGAGATGAGAAGGATGAAAAAAACAGCAATATGATATCAGTCTCCTGTCAAACATGTCAAAGGGAATGTCAAAGTGGCTCTGAAATATATTACAGCTGTGAATGGAAGAAGGAAACCTAGTAAGCTTTTGGAATGTTTTTAAGATTTCTGTAATTAAAATAGAATATAAAACCTTCTGGAAACACCGATGAGAAAATGTGTCACAAACAGCAGAGAAAATGATACCCTGGTTTCTGTGCAGTCTTCACCTTATGAAAAGTGCCCCTAAGATTTTTTTGAGATTTGCCACATGAATGTTTCCATGCTAAACTACAAATGTAACATGCAAAAGGAGAAAGTGCTATGGGTGTGCAGTGCTGTTTAGAAAATGTTGAGTTAGAAAGTACTGCAGATATGCGATACAGCTTTGATAGCACAGTTGTCGCTCCCGGCAGATAACCTAGGTAAATCTAGTTTTAGTACAGGAGCACTGTGTGTGGTAGTTCCAGGTTCAACCACATGCAGTTATGTGTACATATGGCCTTGCTCACATCATCTTTCTTTTTCTCTTCCCTCTTTTGTTTTCGCCTTAATTTTTATCTTCAATGAATATGAACTCTTCTTTAGAATGGCTGTTAAGGAAAAATCATGAAGTCTTTCATTGGGAGAGGAAAATTAAAGGCACTGAAGCAGAGAGTCTAGTTTTGTTCGCAAAGGGGAAACATGCTTTTAAATGTGTGACTTACGAAAGGTATCTCCATAAAACTAGAATACTGAGAATGCCACCTTTTATTTATGAGTCTTCAACACTCTCAAGTGTCAGAGAAGGCTGATGCAAGAGAAAGGGATTTTGACATGCTTATTTTCAGTCTGTTTTTTGTACTTTGCTTAGAAATCTACTGAGATTGTCTCCAGTGTCAAACTGCGAAAAACAGCCTCTAAACTGTATACAGACATGGCTCACGGCTTCAGCTCCTATGTGGGTTCATCAAAAACTTTGCAGGGATCTGACAAAGAACCCTTAAAATAATCATCTGTGGAAGCAGATCTTAAAGTGAGTCTGTATACATTAATGTTTTGTAAAAACAAGGTTAAATCAGCGCTAGCAAACACATGTCATTTAGGAATGTCAGCCAGGTTTTACCACCTAGCTCAGCTAATTGCCTGGCTAGCCAGTTGATCTGAAAGTTAATAAAGCCAGCTATACTTAGAAGCCATGGAATTTCATCAGCGGTTTCTCATCTAAGGGTTTCAATAGGTTATACTGCAGTTAAACAATTAATAACAAATAGCAGAAAAGCCAGCAGAGGAATCCCAACAAAACCACAACACTGAAGAAAGCAGAATAAACTTTAACTTCAGCCAAACGGTGACCTGTGACCTTGTCTTGTGGGTTACATCCCAAAAAGCAACCTTAAAGTAGTGAATGATGAAAAAATGCTGCAGAGGGATGACTTTTATTAGCTTCAGTGGAGATTTCATAAGCTCCAGATTTGCCTTATAGTGTAAACAGAAACAGGAACTCCTCTGGTGTAAATTTTGATGCCGCGGTGTTGGTTTATATTAGTGGAGAACCTGACCCTGGGTCTCTGGAAGGCTACTGACACCTCCTTTGCAAGGTCCTTGTGGCTGCAATAAGTTCCACACAGGGAATCTACAGCCAAGGGACAGTGTGACATTTCCCCCAGCTAAGGGACAGTGTGACATTTCCTCCATCCAAGGGACAGTGTGACATTTCCCCCTTTGCTACAGGGAGCGGTACCATAACCTGCAGGATAATGCTTTCCAGCTATCAGCACTGGTATAGATAAGGTTAACAGGTTTGTGTTACACGTGAACATAAACCCCACTCTTTTGGCCATATATTATGTCCTTCTAGCCCAGTATTTCTCTGGAAGCGCCCAGCTGCAGATTCTAAGAGAAAAGGAGAAGAACAATTTTGCAAAGAGATGCTTGAACAGAAGAGGTTATGGTTTTTGTGTGGTCATGACTGGGCTGGAGAAGATAAATAGGCAATGATAGTTAATTGTGTCTACTACTGCAAATAGATCATCTGTTAAAATTGATGCTGCAGAAGCCAAAAATTTGCATGTGCCCAAAGAGTAAGTGAAAAAATAAGGAAGGAAAGGAAAGCTTATCAAAGCTATTAAAAACAAAACCATCATCTCTGGCTCAGGAAGTCTTAAAGTCAAAATGTCCCTTCTTGTCCCAGAGCGATTTAATCAAACGTGTTTGTCAAGGGACCTTGCCAAATACCCTTGGAAATCTCGATACTCATACAGTATTACTAAAAGACATTTAATAATGTCCCTCATGAGGAGTTGTTAAAGATTCTTTAGTAAGCAATAAAGGCTAGTATCGAAACAAAGTAAGCTTGCTTGGAAAAGGTACTGTTGTAGGGTTTGGGGTTCGTTTTTTTGTGTGGTTTCTTTTTTTTTTCTTTTATTTTTTTCTCTTCATTCTTTGCAAGGACAAACAGCAAAAAACCTAGAAAGCTAAGAAGCTGTCAGGCCTAGCTACTATCTGAAAACCTCCTATGCTTTTCTAAGGAGCAATGTTAACAGGTTTCACTGTCAGCCATTTAATTCGAGTTCACAAGCTTAACCAGCTTCTTGTCTTCTTCCAGACTTCACCAAGTCAGTCTAGCTGCCACCAGCCAGGAGGCATTCAGGTGCTCTCAGGCTTACAATTCAAGCAGAGATTGAAATGATTAAGGCATGGGGAGATGGCTGAAGTAGCACCTGAGGCTGATGAGTCTGTCTGCCAAAGCTGAGACTTAGAAAATGCTAGTGAAGAGTGATTGTTTTCATATTTTAGAGGTCATTTGATGTAGCTGCTTGTAACAAAGGTGGCTTAATCACAACAAAATAATGTACAAGATAGCACTGTGTCCCTGCACTATTACAAATACCTCCCAGGTAAAAAATAACTCATTGCAGGAAAAACTTCCATAAGTTTCTAATTAAGAATTGTATCTTTCTTCTCCTCTCAATACTTGTTTCTCTAATTTGCATTATAAATAGATGAAAACATTATCACACCTACATATAGACCTTTATGAAACTCTAGTCCTGCTGAAAACCCAGAAATTCACTCATAAATCACCCCAAACTCACTTATCTCAGCAATTTTTTTTCCTTCTCATTGCGTTTGGAAGCTATTCCATTACCTCTGAACACTCACCCAGAAGCTGTTAGTCCAATAACATCCATTTCACTGTTCAGGTTAAAGTATTGAAACACCCTTGAGGAGTTCCTTTTATCAAAGAATTTTAGCATGAAAACAAGAGAAAGTCTATCTTATTTTTTATCCAACATTTCATCAGTTTCTCTCAGCTCTGTACCAAGCTTTGTGAGTGAAAGGACCTTGGATCAAGTCGTCAGTAAATGTAGTCATCTTCTATTTCATTTGAGCCATGACTCTACTTAGAGGCAATCTGGTGGCGTTAAGTGGGATTACTGGTAAACTCTGCTGTCCTGTTTTATGCTGTTTCCCTCTCCAGCTTTCGTCATCTGTGTTTGGGTCAGGGCTCCTTCTTCAGCTTTTCTTGTGAGCTTATTCTTGGGTTTAGATGGCTTCATGCCTTTCCCAAATCCCATCTCACTTTTTATGGGGAAAGGCCAAGAGTAATCCCTGTCACCTTCTCACATAATGGCCCTGCTGCCTCTGTCTTGGTTCATTGCCCTTGGAGATAGCTGATACTTTTTTTGATAGTAATGGAATAAATTTATAGCAGCTGAGGATACGCTTAGTCTTTACTGCTCTATATATATCTCACCAGTGCAATTCAACATCAGGGACCAGCCAATCCTTCAAATTGCATAAATATTAACCATCATCTGAGTTTTCTTTTGGAGTGAATCAACTCAACAACAAAAAAACCCCTAATTGCAGGTGTGGGCACAGTTCATTGCGTGAACCCTCCCAAGCTCCAGAATGGATAAGATGGCATCAGGTTTGTGTGCCCTAGCCCTACACAACCCTCCAACACTCTCAAGCAGCCAGTATAATCTTAAACTATATTTTCTTTACTACACTGAGGATATCTTTGTCAAAAGAGCAGATAGCATGGGAAAAGGCTTGCTTTCTGGCTCTGAAGGCGAGTGACTTAGCTCCATTCATATTCATATAGTCAGTTCTCTCCCCCTTCAAACCAGAGTAGCCTCATCCATACAACGGATTGTGAAAAATCCCAAAACATATCTGAGATTTACCTGTGAGAAAGCTACTTGGCCTGGCCAAAGCCCATTCCAGGAACTGTGCTAATAATTAATCTGTGGTGACAATCTCAGGACAGCATTCAGAATTGTGCCCTGTCTGTGATTTATCAGTTAAGACATAGCTGGAGAGTTTGCAGAGAATTTGAAGAAAAACTTGGTAGTATGTGCATTTAAACCCTTTACAGACCAAAATCACTTTTGCCAAATTCTATATAAATCTCTATATCCTTGCCTGGAACTATGTCTGCCCCCAGATATCAGAGCTTAAGAACGTGCTGATATATTTTCCAACATCAGCAGGTGCAGTATTTTGCACGGTTGCGAACAGACATGTTTATTTCATCCATAGCCAGGGCACGAAGCAGCCGTTAGATGCCCAGGAGCAAGAATTGTACTTTGAAAGCATGGCACCTATTTCTGAAAAATATGAATGTAGTAAGCATTGATTCCAGTTATTCTGGGACAGGAAGGGATATTGAAGGACAGCAAGTACCGTGGAGGTGATGTGTCGGGGGGAACAAGGACTATGTATTCTGTTGTAACACAACATAGAGATAGTGTTCAATTTTTTAGAGGTCTGCATGGTGTTTAAACCACTTCTGCTAGAATGCAGCTCATATATTGCAAGATTCTGTGACGTTTTCATCTTCCACACTTCAATAAATGACCAACATGAACTTTATGGACATAAGAATGGCCAAAGAAACCAGCAGATCACTTAGGCAGTTTTAAACTGTCCTCCTTCTTGACCAACTTCTGCAGAAAGCTCATACGTCCTTTAAATCTCAACCCTCAATCATAGCACATCAGTCATTTTTGCTGTAAGCAGTTCAATAGATAAACATGTTGCCTTCATCCTGAAAAGGCAAGTTTGGACTCTCCATTTCTCTCCACAGTGAAGATGAATTTTAGCTCACTAGGCATCCCTTTCAACTTTGTTTCCTCACAGGAGTCAAGAAGTAATTCCCAGAGGGCCATAAATTTTATAATAGACATAGCAGCTTTTAAATGCCTCAGATTAGACTGTACATTGAATTACAGCTAGAAAGGTCATGATATTACTATCATATAGAATATTGTGGTGTTGTTGTTGTTGTTGTTGTTGTTCCCCCATCAGGAATGTAACAAAATCTGCCAAGTTTCTCATGGAAGGGGGTAGAAAAATACTAGAATAAGCAAACTTACAGTAATCACAAAGTCAGTGCTTCAAGCACTAACCCAAAACGTAAGGAAATCCTGGGTCCAACACGACACTTGCACCTCTGGTGAATAGTTTCACTACCAAATTGATGATGGTACTGCAAGAGGATTCTTTTTTTCATGTTTTATCTGTAACAATTCTAACTGGTTTGTAAGGATTTCTGCTTGATGATGAAGGTGCCAAGAGAAGGCAATTCTGATTTCAGTGATCCATGCTGTGATAAAATAGGTTTTGCTGGGCAGTTTTAATCAAAATACACTCAGCCCTCAAGCACTTCAGGAGGAACAGACAAAGTATGGCAAAAGTGTGTGTCCTGATCATGTAGATCTTCTCCAATGTTTCACCAGCTGGTGGTTGTCTTAATCACTTCTTCTTTTCTTAATGTGTCTAATATATCTTTTCTTTTAAGCTCTTTGGAAGTTCTGCTTTCTACACAACTAGGTTGAGCCTGAGACAGATGGTAACACTGTGGGTACTGAAAAGCGGTCTCTGTGGTGAAACCAGTGGTGTGTGGAAGTCAGGGAAGTAACTTCTGCTGCTGATATTTTTTTAATGATTACAATAATATACCTGAGAGACTTAGTGGTACTTAGCAGCATAAAGAAGGTAAAATGGGTTGGCAAGGCAGTAAGTGAAAGAAAGCTTACTTGCTAGCTTTGGTGCAAGAATTTTGCAGTTACAGGTAACAAGAAAAACATCAAATTAAAGGGATCTTTTTATCTTCTCTATGATATTAGAATGGTTCAATCACAAATGCTTGTAGGAAAAGGGTTAGTGTTGCAAAAATAGCAAGGGGACAAATGCTAAACTGGATGAAAATGGTATTTTCTAAATGAATAGATTTGCTATTACTGGAGTTAAAAGTGGGCTTTATTTTGAAATGTATGTTGATCTATAGACAAATATTTTTGGTCATTAAAAATAATAAAAATCAAATGAAACATCATGAAGCAATTCAAATGCATTCTTTCATCCCCTGAAAGTTTTACAGATTTCAGTGCATACACGAATCGATATTTTAATTTTAACATCAGTTTTGAAATGGACCTTTTTTAAAATCTCAGATATCCCAGAGTCATACAAAATAAAGCAAACCAAAAATATTTATTACTAATTATCTTACTGTTTCTTTTAATTCTATTCACTTTATATGTTCTCTTCCTTGCTAACACTTGACATACATCATAGACAAAACCTAGTTCTCAACTGGTGGAAGGCAGTTTCATTTAATTGGCTTCAGCTAATAAAATGTCTATTTGCACTGGTTGAAGTTATGGCCTAGGAATTGCTATATACAAATAAAGAACTACACCACTGAAAAAATCACTTGTGATTATATTAAACAGGTGGGTGACAAAATAGAAAGACTCAGTAAATTAATCACTGCTCTCAGTAATACAGTCAATGAAGTGTACTATAAAATGTATTGTAAAAAATATGTCAAAATAGGTGCAATATTGCATTACAGTAAAATATATATTTGTGGCATTATATTTATTTGGCAGCCTTGGATAAAGGTCCCACATTATTCTTATCAAAACAAACATGAATTAGAGGAATATACACTTGAGAGAGGCTGTGGAGTTGTAGACCAAAGGAGAGAGGAGGCTATTTCAACAGTTTCAGCTTTGGCTTCTGATGCTGAGCTGGTAACACACCAGTGATCTGGACTTTGGGTGATGCTGGGAAGCAGCACTCTCAACACACCTCTTGGATCATGACTTCTGTCTGGTGGATTGACACAGCTCAGCCAGTAGAGACCAAATCAGACTGTGTTACAGCTTTTTACGCCTGTACTCCAGGCACTACTCTGGGAAATAAGTATATGCAGGAATTGCCACAGAAGAATCTCCATTCTGAAGCAATTATTTTTCTCTTACATCTGAGTTAGGAGATTTTCCTTGGTTATTATAGGGATAATAGCAAGAAGGCAAAGGAACTGTGTGGATGCAGCTGTATTAAGAGGAAGTTGCTGCTGTTGTATTCCCAGGGTAAACATGGGAATATGTAACTGTTAGGTCGAATTCTTCTACCCTTTTTCACCAATTTAGATCTTGATAAACTAAATGTATTAACTGCCTCATTCCAGGTTTCAATTGGTGAGCTATGCAGCATTTGGCTTCTTGTGTGAAAAATATACTCCCATCTGTAATTGTTACCATCTGTTTGGTATTCAGGATGTAAAAATGTAATGGAGATGAAGTCATATTTCATATTCTTTTCTCCATTTGGAGGTAAGAATGAAGCTATAACAGCCTGTAAATGCATCTGCTGGCGATAAGATAGTACAGCTGGAAATGGGATGCTAGATTCTGCATGGTTCAGAAAGCTTGTGTGTGGAGGCTGTTATACTGCAGTGTGTGCTGGTATTCTGTGATCCCATGAGATGATTGATGTATCATATAAATAGGGTGATAAAAAAGAATTCTTCCTGGTGTGATGGGAATAGGAAGTGCAAAATGTCAAAAATGCCCTGAAAATAACCATTCAAATTTATGTAAATTGCTTAATTAATTGACCTCATTTGCGCTTGCAGATTTTCTTTGCATTTTCCTTTGTGAATTAGTTATTTTTCATTGTACACTGAGACAATATTCCAAGGCTGATTAAACCCTTTAAAGCTATAGGTTAATATGCAATTCTTATGTAAACACATTTATAAACATTAATCAGATCTAAATTACCCATTTTATAAATACTGTTTTATTCATTTGCAGCTAATAGACGTACTGTCTGCATTTATTCTGCTTTGGGCTCAAGGAGTTCACGTTAGTCTGTAGAAGTTATTTTTTTAAATGGTATCATGCTGTTTACTTTTGCATGTATTTCCAGGTCTCTCATCTGTTTTATGATCACATGGAGATTATCAGATTAGAGTCAGTTTGGAGTACAAAGACTGAACTCAGAGACTCTCTGAATTTGTCTCTGAATTTGAATCCTGTTGATTACTGTGGTTGATACAAATATGGTGTAGGGGGAAAGATCATGCAAGAAGCAGGGTGAGCTGCTCCTCTGGTAGACAGGCAAGGCAAGATGAGCATGTCACCATACAGTAATATACATCCCAAAATTTCAGTGAATTACCTGGTCTCAAGAAAGAGCTTTTACCCTGTGTGAAATGTAAACTAATTCAGCTTTCAGTGAGAGAGAATGGAACAATCCTTGATGCATGAAGTTTAATATCCTCTCCATATTTTCCTGTTAGCATTAGCATTCTAACACTGGATTTTTTTTTTTTTCCTGCATAAATATCCCATCCCCCTTGGAATTTTATCTGTTTTTTGGCAAACACTTGCAAATACATGGGAAAGAGAGAAATGCATTTTTCTCTGGTAGGCAAAATCCATTTTCCATTCCTTATTTGAATGAATGCTGAATAAATTCTGCTTCATAAATGATTAATACTACACAGAAAAAGTGAAGGGAAACTGTGGATATTCATTCATGGAACATATGGTTTTGTGTTCAATCATACAATAAATCATCCTCTTTCTAGACCAGCTGTAAGTAAATTTTTACTGTTTGCATTGGTGCCTTACTTTTGCGTGGACAAGAGTTGACAGAGGCTATGGTCCAGATCTTGTCCTGATGGGCTAGGTGCTGTACAAATGCTGAAAGGGAATGTTTCCTGTTATGAAGAATTCAGAGCTTGCATTCATTAAACAGCCAACAGATGGAGAAAAAGGAGACACTCAAAAACTTAAGAGGCCTGGCCCACAATCATACCTAAAATCTACAGCAGAGCTAAGATTAATACTCACGTGTTATCATTCCCAGTGTGATGCCATGCTCACACCACAGCAGCACAGTGCCTTGTATTTTTACAACACGGAGGTAGGTTAATTATTTGCCGTCAGCCTATATAGCTGCTGACTAAACCTTTCTGCTCAAATTTTTACTCCACAGGTGCTTGTAGTATCCCTTGGCACAAATATCTTCTACATGCTGCTCACCTCCTTTCATCAAGTCACGGCTAGGAAGGCTGATGAGACTCAACCTGCTGCTGATTCCTGTGCTGTTTTATGTCTCCCACAAAATTTCTGCTTCACTGTCAGTATCTTCTGTGGCCCCACAGCCTGTTTCTACTCTACCTGACAATTTGTATATTCAAAATAACTTTAATGACTGTGCTGCCATAGCCAGTGTTTTAGTGTAATCCAGGTATGTTCTCTGTTCTGTTGTCATTGGGTTTTAATTTCATTCACTGATTTCTCGAGAAAAGCAATCAAGTTTGACTGCTATGATTTGTTTTTCTATAAACTCACAGAGTTATTACTCATAGATCTAATACCCTCTACATGGTTGGGGTTTAATTTTGTCTGGGGGGGGGGTTGTTTGTTTTTTCTTGAAGGTCATTCTGTTGTGTGGAAACGTTGGAAATTAGACTTACATAGCAGTAATTAAGCAGGGTCAAATGCTGGAATATTGATACAGTGTCTAAAATCTCTGGACCTTTTCCATAACATGTGCAAATAACTGTCAATAGTTCTGTGCATTTATTAGCAAATTCAACTGAAATCTCCGAATGCATATAATCTTCACAGCTGATTATTAAAAATTTGGAAATTTTCCTTATGTTTGTTTTGTTTGCTTTTATTCCAAGTCCACAGTCTATTTTATCGTCAAAGACAGACTTAAGTCTTCATTAATGGACTTGTCTTTTTCCTCCTCCCTCCCCCTTTCTCTCCATATATATACATATGAATGTATATATTTAAACATAGACAGGTATCTATATTTACACAACCACATGTATATCTCATACAGATTTTGAAGAAAGAAGAGCTGGAGTTGTATTACAGCCTCTGGGCTATCTGAACTTGCTTACAGTCTTGCTTCCTAGACAGCTGTGTACAGATAGCTAAGCAAAGCACTTACTTCGTGAAGAAGGCATGTCAGGCAAAGGGCCATTCCATTACGCTTCGAGTTTTCCCTTGTTTCACAGGCAACTGCACGTGTCTCAGGGGATAGTCATGAATTTTTGGGCTTAAAATATTTACTGTGAAAAGGCAAGGAAAAGCAAAAAGTTACCCGTAACAAACTAAATAAGAGCAAAGAAAGTCCAGCTGAAGCTACATAAAACCCATGCCAAAGGGTTTGAAGAACAATTTATTATTACTTTTGGTTTATTTTCTGTAGCTTCAGACTCAAGAGTCTTGGATCTGAGCTCCATTCTGAAAGGGCTCAAAAACATACCTCATCTGAAAATAATGAATTTCCCCTTGCTAAGTTTTTGTAACCGCAAAAACTGGCTGGTGTGACTTCCAGGTGACATTGAAAAACCCTTCCTGGAATAAGCATTCCTTGACAAGTTACAGCCAAAACCTGGTATAGGAATGCGCCCAGTATATGGACTCAGGCTGACTGAAAAACAGCCAGAAATTGGCCCAAGACTGCTGAAAGCTTTGCAAATTATTTCTGGTTTGTTAGGGAAATGTTGTCCAGCTGTAGTCATTACAGATGCATTGTAACAATTATACCAAATGAAAGAGTGTCCTGGGGGTGTGGAAAGATGAAGGGTACCTTTTTGTCTTGTGTACAACAGCAGAATGGGAATCTAGCTTCCATTTTGCAGAGTTCTAATTAAAGGGACTTATTATTTTCTCAGCCAGAACAGAGTGGCCCAAAGAAAGCCTTCTTGCTGGTTCATCAGCTGGTTCCCTGAGACATTTTCTCCAAATGAGTTGCATTTGTACCCAGTGCAACAATGCCACTCATGAGGCAAATATTTCTTTGACGGTAAGGAGCCCTATGAAAAGATGGTTATTTTAAAATGAAATTATAATATTTTGTTTGAGACTTGTAGCCTGAATCACTGCACTTTCCTTTTTGCATCCTCCATTTTATAATGTTGTTTATCAAATTTTCATCATACATCACTGCAAAATAGGATGAAGACATTTTGTGTGTGTGATTGTATGCCTTTGGTTCAGATGTTGATGGGTGTTTTTCTTCATCAGATATGAAAGAAATTCCCATATAATTTATGAAAAACCATTTTAATAGTATTTTGCATGGTTTGTTACAGTGGAATAGTAACAGCGTTGGTTGTAAGGAGCCTCTGGAGTCATCTAGTCCAGCTGTCTGCTTGGAGCAGGACTATTGTCAACAACAGCATCTGTGGACAAGGCCAGTTGGGCTTGACATGCCAAGATGTGAAAACCTCCATGGATGGAGGGTCTACAGCTACACTGTCACCTGCTCTTGTGTTGAACCGCCCTCCTAGTGATGTGGTTTATCTTAGTGTCTAGTTTGAATCTCCCATGCCAGGCTGTTGCCTCTTGTTACATGTACTGTGGAGGACAGTTCGGCTCCATCATCTCTGTAGTCTTTCTACACGTAGTTGAAAGCAGAGCTTAGTTTCTCCCTTAACCACGTTTTCATGAGATTAAACAGTCTGAGCTCCCTGGACCTCATCCTGAAGATATCATGCCCTAGGCTCCCAAGTATCCTGGTAATCCTCTGCTGGAGCTTCTCCAGTGTCTTAACACAATAATTCTACTGTATCCTATTGCTATTGTTAGCATTCTTATTCCTTGGATTGTGATAAAACTTTCCTACACTGCACTCTGTTTCTTTGATATTGGGGGTTTTCTTTGGGTAAGTGGAGAAAAATGGAAAATGCGAGAAAAATGTTAAGAAACCCTGTGGGAATTTACTTTAAAATCCAAGCTGACAGACTTTTGAATACTCAAAAAAAACCCCAAACCAAAACCTCACCAAAACCCACAAAAAAAACCAAAGGAAAAGAGTCCAGACTTTCCCTGTTACTTCCATCTCTGTATTACTACCCAAATTCCTGTAGTGGTCTACTAGTATGTTTTGAAATAACTGTGCTTTCTGAGCAGTTTTTGTTTTGTCTTTTAAGAGCGATCCAGATAACTACACTATTAACTTCAGCATACTGAGGCGGAGTGCAAGGAAAAGTTTCCCGGCAGTGAAAGAAGATTATTTAGGGCTGCTTGTTCTGTTTGGGTCACCAGAAGTTAGACTACACAAAAGTACGAATTAACTTCCCTGTTCCTACACAGAGCAAAGCTGGATGGCTTAAATGATTGCTTCCAGCATGGACTACTTCAGGGAATAAATGATACATATCAACTGATACATACTGAGATGCTTTTTCTGCAATTGGTTATCATTTTATAAAGGTGATTTTTCCCTCACCCATACCAGTACTTGAAGAAATCTGTATTTTCTTGTTCACAGCCATGAAAAAGTGTTAAGGTAGATGCTCCTTCAGCTGATCATACTCTGAGAGGAGCTTGTGTCAATGTACCCTCCGGTGACCTCATAACTGGGGTGCCATATGTTAACCACTTCTCCTTTTCACAGCCATAAGACTGTAATTTCCCTCTGGACTTGACTCTGCTCCAAGGAAGACAAAGAAAATATACAAAATTTTACTTCATCTTTTTTCTGTCAGAGAGGAACCAGGCAGCCAAAGGGGAAGGGGCAAAACCTCCTGGGCTGGATTTTCAAGTGCTATTTGTTGATGAGGCCAACAGACTCATGTACATGTGCCAGCTGCTTTTTTTGTTTGTGTGGTCTCCCATGAAGGTTAGTGTTAAGTCCCTGTCAGAACCTCTTTCTGTTTAGATGACATGATAGTGAGCGCTGACTCAAAACCAAAGTCAGAGAAAACATATTAATCAAAAATTATTGCTGCAGGAGAGAGGAAGCAATGTCAGGACCGAGACCAAGATTGACAATAGAGGTCCTACCACAATTATCAAGGTTAATTCCAAGAAAAAAAGTCCATTAGTTTGCTTTGAAGTTAACTTGGCACAGTTATTTAAACAGCAGCCAGTGTATTTAACACGTTATAAACAGGAGCCTTGTATTTAAACAGCAGCCGGTGTGAAAGGATCTATAGAAATGATAGAAAAGTTCCAAGTAAAAAGTTCTGGATTTCTAGGAATTTTGGACATTTCATTCTTTGTTTTCATTCTAAGTTTGAGTGAAACCATATATCTTTTAAGTTTCATGAATAATAAAGTCCAGAAAATATATCTGAAATTTTAAAACATCTCGATGGACTGATTTTTAGTTTGTGTATTTCAAGCATATTCACATCTTTTCCTGGTATGTGATCTAATGCTGTTCTATATGTTAATGCAGCTGGTTTCTGGAAGTGACTATGTGGTTGTTGATATAACTATATTACCTATTTTCCGAACCATAAAGGGCAACTGCTGTTAGTAAAGGTTTAAATATCTTATTTCCTCGGATGAATCACTATCCTCATATGTAGGGTGTTTTATCAATATAGTCAACATTTTGATAAAAATTATTTAATTATACCACAAGCAGAAGACTCTTTAATCTAGATGTTTAAGTATTTCACTACAAGAAATAGGAAAGAAGCTGATCATCAGTTAAGCTGTTTCAGTCATTGCTAACTAGCAGATGCCCTTAAAAATTTTTCCAAGCCAAACTCAAATACCTAAAATATTTTATGTTGCATTGTAGTATGCCAGCAATGATAAATGATATTGTTTTGTGATACTATGAAATAAGGTAAAAAATAAAATCATTGAATATGTAGGTAAAAATCTGTTATTATTATTCTGGAAGTTGGGGGGGGGGGGGGTTCTGAAAAGAGCAACACACACACACACACACCCCCCCCCCGTTAATTATGCTTTATGAACATTTCCTCTGTATCTAGTGTTTACTTTCTTCCAAATTTTAATCAACATTGTTATGCATTTCTAAATTCTTTGATCTGGATATTTATGATTTGTATATCCGCATTTTTGCCCAGGTTGTCAGGAGCTTTGTGCTACTCAAATGCTAAAAAATGTTTTCTCTCCCTCTGTTCTTTATATCATGTTTGTACATGAAGAAAGCACCTGTGGGTGTAATCTTTAGCTAACCACTCTACTTATGGCAATTGTCCACTACTATAAATCAATTGTACATTTAAAATTTACCAGAAGAACAGAACAAATTTGTAAGTTTTCTTCAGGCAACATGCAGGACTCCCTTTTCTTCAGAGCACAGAGGAAAGATCAGGCCACGTGGTAAGAAAAAATTATCTCTGCTGCTCAAGAAATACAGATGATGCATTTCTAATTTTTAATTGGCAGATAGGTGGTGCAGGTCAATAAAAAAGCACCGAAGTGCTGCAAAGTCATGAAGTAACCTTTATGTATGTCACTGTAAAACCATGTTTCAGAAGACAATCTTCTCATGTTAAACCTGCAGGATTTAGGAGTTCAGTAATGCTGACAAGCAGGTTTACATTGTGCCTCATGTATCCTCCCCCACCCCCAATTCTTTTGATTTGCTAAGTGAAATTCAGTGCCCTTTGTTATTCTTCTGGCCTGCTGGTTTCCAGGAGAAAATAAAGCATGACCACGAAGTGCAGCGGTAAAGTCACAATTTGGGGAATTGCAAGGAACTATGCAAGGAACTAGCAGTCAGCGATCAGTTTGAGAAGGTGTGTCTGAATCCATCAGTCAGAAGGAAGAGCTAAACCTCAGAGAACATTTCCAGATGTCAGCAGTTAACAGGTTATGCTGAATCATGCATTTCTGTTATGTTCACTTCTTTCAGAATGCAAATTGGTAGGTTTTCGCTGTGTACAAGAAAGGCATTGCATACCATCATGTTGTGACAGCTTTGAAGGTCTGGGTTCTACTAATTCCTAATTGGTAGACTGAGGAGAATCAGAAGGCAGGAACTACACCTCCCTTATCATGCATTATTGGCAATCTGTGATAACCTCGTTATCCCAGGAGTGCATTGAACTAGTTACTGAACTACTACATAAAAACAGCATAGGTAATGCATGTGCAAGTAGATTCCTTATTTAAATTGACCTCATCTCCTTCAGTTCTCCTGCTTCTCCCCAGCCACTTCCTTCCCACAGCACCCCAGCTCTGCTCCTAATCTCTGACTGCAATGGGGTCCCTATCAGACCACAGCAAAGCTCAGCAGCTCTGTACCAAACTGGAGGCTTGGGTTTAGGTGGCTATCTCTGGAAAGGGAACTGCTGAGGAGCAGCCTTCATTTCCAACAGCATCACTACTCCTTGGGCAGAAGACCAGCTTTGGTGGGCTCAAGACAAATGCTGCCACATGCTGCAGGGAGATGATGACAGGCTTTGGCAGCAGTCACAGGTGCACAGCAAGAGGTTGCAGGGGCTCCTTGGGGAAGTGGAGATGCATCCCTAAGTGAACGCCTCTTTTCCATTTCTCTCCAGTGCACATCACTCACTCCACAATTTCTGATTTCCTCTTTAAAGATTTAGAGTCACAGCCATATGATGCAGTGGAAAAGCCATGGAATAAGACATCCGTGCCGAATAATTGGGTACAGATTTTGAGTACCAAGCACACAAAGGAGAGAAAGATCTTCCACTGGCTGTACCGGTACAGTTTCCCCTGAAGGCACTAGCAGCTCTGTATACATTGATGTGTTGTCCCAAAGGCAGGAAAGGAAAATTTAACTAATTCCATCAGACATTACTTAAAGTTCATTAAAAGGCAGAGTCCAGAGCCTACAGGTTTCTTAAAGTATCTTAAAGTCCCCTGCCGAGCAAAATACAATGATACATGACCTGCTGAGATTGAAGCTGTTGCATGTACAGTCTCAGATTTCTTTGCCTTTTTTACTGCTACGTAACTTCTGCCTAAGGGACATGTAAAACTCTGATTCCCACCAGAAAGAAGAAAAGGTGTTCAAAGAAAAATTAGGACTGTAGAGCTCACAGCCACAAAATGGCATTGTTAGGGAAATCATAGCAAATTCTAAACATAAATTAATTCTTGGAGAGAGATTGAAAGATGCAGTAATTTTATTTCAGTGGGGTGATATAAGTGCAACATGAAAATATCTTGCATTTATGTAACAATTTCAGTGCATGTGGATAGATTAGGACGTTCTGGCCTTTTCAAAACAACCTACCCACAAGTTTTATGACAAATATTATGATTAATGAGATTATGAAAGGGTCTTTCCCTATTCTGGTGTATTCCACTACATGAAAGATTTTCATTCCAAAAAATTCCCAAATGTAGAACAATTCCTGTTTTAAATGAATAAATACTTTGTTGCTCATCAGAACCTCAGGTAGGCATTTCGTAACTTCATTTCCACAGACGATAAATGGTGAAGGATAAATGTAAGTAATCTCAACTCCCTGCCTCCCCCCCCCCCCCCCCCCCCTTCATTGTTCCTTTCCACTTTTCCATTCCTTCTTATATTTTACACTGGAGCAGAAACTTCTGAATGTTAAGGCAGAATATAATTATATGAGAACAGTCAATAAAACAACTCTTTTTAAAAGATTATATTTATTTTTATATCTCCAAAAGTGATAGAAGATCTTGTGCTAGACTTCAGAACTCTTCTTTTATTCGTTTTTAGAAGATGATAGTGGAAAACTGTCTCTAGGTGGTCCTCCTTGAGCAACAAGGTTGGACCAGATGACCTCCAAAAGTCCCTTCCAACCTCAACCACTCTGTGATTCTATGAATGGATCTCCAGAAACTGCTTTTTTATCTAGGAAGAAGTATTTCAGTAAAAATTAAAACAAGAAAACAAAGTGTAACATGTCCTAAGCAGCTAGAGTGAGGCCCTAGGACTCATGATGTCTTACTATAAACTTGCCCTGTAAGTCCCATAGTGATTTATTCCATCTCTAACAAAAATCTTTTACAGCAAGTCAGGATTTCTCAGTATTTTTAGAAGAAATTAATAATCTATGAAGCATTCATTTTTGGAAGTACCTTGTCATTCCACCCCCTATCCTCTTCCCTTCTTCTCCCCCAATCCTTTCTTCCCAGCAGAGAGCAACTTCAATTAGAGCAAGAATTTCTTGTAGGCATCAATTAAAATCAGGATAACATGAATTGTGCTTTTCATGCTTGCATGGTAGTTGCTATAACTGACAATTAAGTTGCAGAAAATGGCACTCCAGGGATTAAAACCAAAATAAGCATGACCTGTAAATTCAGTTTGTTTGGGTTTGCTTGGGGTTTTTGGTTTGGGGGTTTTGATTGGCCATTTCAAGAAAAGTAAATGGTCCCTTTTAACAATAGTCAATTCTTTCTTTCTTGCTTCCTAGAATCAGAAAATCAGGGACACAAACTCTCCATGGTCTTCCATTTCTGCTGACCTCCAGCCTGACTCCAGAACTAGTTTTGGAGAAAATCTAAAAATAAATACTTAATTATTTTGTTGTAATAAAGGCTGAATTAATTATTCTGTGTTGAGCTGACAGTGGGTTCATCCAAAGCATTTTAGGGGGCTTTAAAAAAGAGGACTTTTCTTCATTTTACTGGTAAAATTACACAGATTTTTTTAAAAAAAACAAAACACCAAAAACCAAAACAAAATCTACTAGGATATTAGCTTGTCATGTTTTGGGGAGCAAGGGATTTTTTTGTGGTATTTTTTTTTTTCTTTTTCTGGTTAGGATAAGTTAAGATAAAGATTTGGAAAAGTTGAATTCTGTAATTAGTCACCATGAGGTTTCAGAAATATCTGAATAGTTAAACCAGCTTTAAAATACACCAAATAATTTTTAGGCACATCCATTTAGGGATGACAAGTTCCCAAGGTATCCATGCAGTGGTGTGGCAGGCTGGCCCAGGCCAGAGGGCAGGTGCCCCCCAGGCTGCTCTGTCACTGCCCTCCTCAGCCGGGCAGGGGGGAGAGAATGTTTCTAAACAGAACAAAACCACTAATCAGCATTTTCTAATCAGCTGATTAGTGGTTTTGTTCTGTTTAGAAACAACTTCCTAAGATGCACTTTCAGTTCAGTTGTAGCTGTCATCTCAAATGTGCATCTGGAAAAGAAACTGTCATCCTGCTTTCTCCTACACCAAGTTAACTGTGGGATGCAAGAATGAAAAAATATTAGCACATCATTTAATTTCATTTGCTAACACCAGGTATTTCACCCTTTAAGAAGCTTGTGGCTCTCTTGGTAGTATTCAAGTCACAGGTCTCAACACATCAATTGAATTGAATTAATAACAGATATTGTAAAACATGTTAAAGAAAGAAATGTTAGAATCCAGGCATTTGCACTTCTACAGAACTACCTTCTCAAGAAAGCCATAGCTAGATAAAGGCAAACCAAACAATTTACGATAATTAAATTACAATAATTAGTGTCCCAAAAAAGTCATGAGATTAGGATTGAAATCTTCCAGAAAAGGTGAAAGGAAGAACATAAATTTCATCCTGATTCCTATTTTAGCTGTTAGTTTTGATGGAAATTTAAGGTATAATCCTTAGGAAAAAGATATTTTAATAGAATTCAAGAAGGAGTTGACAAGCGAAAGTAGTAGTCTGATAAAGTGTAATTGACTATGGATTTAATATGAATTTTCTGGTGCTTCTACATTTTTCAAGTAAAATTTTAAAATAATGCTGTTAAAAGATACAAGATTTGAAGTTTATTTCAAAAAGCTAAAAGTAAGGATCTTTCTCCCATCCCTTGTAAAATAAATAATTTGGTCAATTTTCTTTTACCTTACATAATATCTTTTTCATATTTGTACTTTGCATCATTGCAAAACAAGTGATGCTGGTATACTACTTTTTTATATTACTAATGCTAATTTCTTCCATCTATTAATAATATTTGACAAAGTCAAGTACTGAATAAATTTTTTGTCAGAAATTCAGACCTGCACAATGTAGCTGAAACAAAAAAATACTTTCATTTCTAAATATCACCTTGGGACAGGATAGTAAGTATATCTTCTCCTTAGTAATCTTCTGCGACATGGCTGTCTTACGGCTTCCACTGTATTTGTGCCCTTTTTCAGTCTGTCCATGGTGTGTGAAAAGAAATGTTATGGAAAGAAACAGAATTAATTGGAAACAGAAAATTGTTGAAGAGCATCCGTGAAAAGCTCTTTTGAGATAGACTTAGCTGACCAAAATCAATCTAATATACAACAAAAATTATAAAATCTAATTTCAATAAGAGGAAAAATACTTTTATAAAAATTCTTCATGAATATTTCATGAAGTAAATTCAACGTAGTCATCAAAGTTTAAATGCTGTATGTTCTGATGGGCGCTGGTATGTAAGGATTTTTGGGTTTAGTGTGTCCTTGCACTGGAGTGCTGCTCTCCAGCACTTCCATGGGCTCATGTTTGTTCCAGTGTCTACTAGGCCACACCTGATTAAGTTCATTTGCTGTAGCGAATGAAGAGACAGGACGCAGCTTGATGCAAGCAAATGTCAATTTATTGCATAGAAACACAGGTATATATACTTTCAGAAATCGCGCGTTTTAAACAGATTGGTTCTTTTGAGCTAAGCATTGCATACTAGGCAATCCCTGATTGGTGGTTAGCTACCATCAATCAACAGCAAGGTGTTACCTTTCCTTGGCGCCATCCGTCCCCCACTCCCCTATGCTCTGTTAATTGTTGTCTAGGCAAGCTGGAGCACATTCCCCTCAGCTAACTGATTGCCATGCATGGTCCTAGTTTGCAGCCCGCTCCTGCATCTCCCCCTTCCTGTTGCACAAAAAGAACCTTTGAAACTGAATGAGTAAAAACAAGGTATAAGTAATAGAACAAATAAAAAAGCAACTAAGGCATATATAATTGTCTTTACTAAACTTCTTAACCATCCTGAAATGCCCCAGCCACTAAACAGTTCATTTAACCAATCCCAAGTACCACTCTGTTGGAGATGGGAGATTCCATCCTTCAGTTGTTGGATGCTAGCATGAATCGACTCTGAATGATCTGAAACATTCATGCAACACATCCCTTCAAACTCCTCACAGCCATGACCTTGTGCCAAAAGCAAAAAATCTATATCCATGGTCGACAGAATGGTCCATGTTCATAACAATATAACTGTAGAAATTGAGACGTTGTCCAATCTGGTCCACAAGCAGCGGTGTTGAAGGGCAGATTCTTATTTCATTCTGTAGGGTCGGTGTCAGTGTCAGCTGTCTGTGGGAAAGGTTCATGGAAAGGTCGCACATTCTTTGCTGGGATCCACCTGGGTCCGTTTTCTGTGGAGACACAAGCATAGGCTTTTCCCCATGTAACAAGAGGATACGGTCCAATATTTTTACCTGTTTCTGGATCTCGAACCAATACTGGGGCTTTAACCCTTGCCTCGAAGGAGGCATTTGCAGCAAAATGTCGAACTATCGGTGGGTTGTTATCTATTAAAGAACAATTTAAAAAAATAAAAACATACAATGCTTTCTGTAAGCGTTCTTCAGAAATAGCCATTCCCACTCTCCCTTTTTGTTGTTGTAATAAACGTTTTAGAGATCGATGAGACCGTTCAATGAGAGATTGACCGGTGGAGAAATGACGAATGCCAGTAATATGAGTTATACCCCACAGGGCAAAAAAGGTTTTTATAGTTGTTGAAATATAAGCTGGGCCATTATCTGTCTTTATTTTAGAGGGGATACCCAAAGTGGCAAAAGCACGCATTAAATGTCTACGAACATCTCGTGCCTTTTCTCCTGTATGACAAGAGGCGAACAAGGCACCTGAGAACGTATCAATGGAGGAGTGGATATATTTAAGGTTACCAAATTCTGAATAATGTGTAAGATCTGTTTGCCATAGCTGCAAGCTTTGTAATCCTCTAGGGTTAACTCCTGCAGCAATTGCTGGGAAAGAATGCTTTTGACAATCAGGACAGACAGCAATAATACTTGATGCTTGTTGGGAAGTAAGGTCAAACTGTTGTTTAAGAGCTCCAGCATTTTGATGGAAAAAAAGAGTGACTTAGTTTAGCTTGTGCAATGCGGTCTGGCAATACTTGAACTGATAATGTCAACAGATCAGCTCGTCGATTACCTTCTGTAAGAAAACCAGGTAGTTAGGTGTGAGACCTAATATGCGTAACAAAATAAGGAGCAGAGCGAGAATCCAAAAAGTTCCTGTAACAGGGTAAAGAGCTGCAAATGAGAAACACTACGTAATACAGAAGCTTCAGCTCGTGTAACAATGCCTGCAACATAGGCTGAATCAGTAACAAGGTTAAGCGGTACATTCCATTTTCGAAAAACTCGAACTACTGCATTTAATTCTACTATCTGAGGTGAACCAGAGACTGTCTCTATGTCTGAGTCCCATCGTCTCTGTTGATCATCCCACCATAAAAGAACAGATTTATGGGATTTGCCTGATCCATCTGTAAACACAGTAAGCACCTGTAGAGGTTGATCACTTCTTTGGGATTTCAACCTCAGACGAAAGTCAATATTAAACAGTTAGTGAGAAGGCGGATGAGAAGTGATTTGACCTGTATAGTCGGCAAGCCCCATAACGAAGGTATCTGCTGATAAAGCCATTGTAAGTATACTGTCCTTACTGGTAAACAAATACAAACAAAATCCTTCCCTGATAAGGTTAACAGGTGTGATCTAGCTTTAACAATCAGAAAGGCAAACATTTCATGTGTCAAAATAGTTTTTGTAGACTGGTTAGGTAAAAAGATCCATTCAATGATTAATAAGGGGTCTGAGTTCTGAAGGTCCCATTGAAATATCAGGGCGTGAGGCAGGGTTTAAAATAATCAAGTGAAAAGGTAGTTCAGGAGCCCATCGATGGGCTTGTCGAGAGAAGCGATAGCTGAGGCAACTTTTTGTAAAGATGTGTCTGCCTCAGAGTTAAGGTTACCTGGAGAACAAAGATTAGTGTCTCCTTTTAGTAGTTCAAACAGAGGACTCAGGTCCGTATTAGAAATTCCCAATAGTGGTCGAACCCAATTTATTGTTCCCAATAATTTTTGTGCATCATGCAGGTTCCTTACATTGGTATTGATCTGCAATGGTTGAGGAACAATAGTTTGTGCCCTTATTCGCCAGCCCAGATATTTCCAAGGGGGAAACTTTTGGACCTTTTCTGGTGCTATACAGAGACCTGCCGAATTCACGGCATCTGTGACAAGGGCTACAGCTTTCTCCATGACTTCGTGATGTTGTGCTGCCACCAAAAGATCATCCATATAATGATACAACAACACACTAGGCATAGTGTTTCAGACAGGACTAAGTATTTTCGCAACATACCATTGACATATCGTAGGACTATTTTTCATACCTTGTGGCAGTACAACCCACTGGTATCTCTGCAACGGGGCTTGCATGTTGACGCTTCGAATTGAGAAAGCAAATTTTGGGGCATCATCTGGATGCAGTGGGATACTGAAAAAACAATCTTTAAGATCTATGACAGTCAGATGCCAATGTCAAGGGATCATAGTAGGGGACGGGAGCCCGGGTTGGAGGGCTCCCATATCTTCCATAGCATCATTAATTTTTCTGAGATCATGGAGCAAGCGCCACTTGCCAGTTTGTTTTTTAATAACAAAAACTGGTGAATTCCAGGGGCTAGTAGAGGGTACAATATGTCCTTTGGACAGTTGCTCTGAGACTGAATTGTGGAGTGAGCAAAGTTTCTCCAGAGGGAGGGGCCATTGATCCACCCAAATGGGAGCATCAGTTTTCCAGGTTATTTTTAGGGTGTCGCGCACTTCAATGGCCCCATCTAAAAATGGGTTCGGATAGACATTCCCCATTGTGACAATACATTGTGTCCCCACAAAACCATAGGGACTGGTAGCACAAAAGGTTTAACAGAAGCCACATGTCCCTCTGGTCCCTGAATTCGAATTAGTCCCAAACTTTGATGGCTGTTACCAATCCCCCCAATCCCAGCCAGTGTCTGAGAGACATTAGTCAGTGGCCATTGTGGAGGCCATTTAGCTTGAGAAATTACTGTGACGTCAGCTCCAGTATCAATGATTCCATTTAGTACTATTTGTTGGTCGTGGGAAATAAGGGTACACTGATACATAGGTCGCTGTGGAGAAATGGATTGTACCCACAAAATGTGGGGCAACCCTGTGGACCCAAAACCTCCTTTCCTCTGTGGAGGATGGTCAGCGATAAGGGAGCCTACCCTTGCTGGGATCAGAATCAATTGTGCTATTCGACTACCCTGAGGTATCGTACAAGGCGGAAATGGAGTCCATGCCATAATTTGATTTCATCAACACTGTCAGAGTCAACAACTCCTGGCAAAACAAAGAGACCGGATAGTGTTGTGGAGGACCTGCCAATTAATAAAGCTTGTATATCGGGAGGTAATGGTCCTTTGACATCTGTTGATAATAAATGAACTGAGGAATCGAGCAACGTTGTTACTGTGTGGGAGGTTGCCAGGTCCAATCCGGTGCTGCCTGAGGTTGCTGGACAGAGACTTGAGGTGTCGGTACTTCTCTCCAAGGTTGTTGAAATGTCAGCTGTGGCACTTGTGTCTGCATGCGTCGTTGCCCCGCTCTCCGCGGTCGGTTTCCCTGTATCAGTTGTCCCTGAAAGTCATACTTAGATAGACATTGATTAGCAAGGTGACGCCCTTTCTGACATTTCGGACAAACTCCAGGGCCAGGGGATTGTTGTTTATTCCCTGCAACCCGAGCAAAACAATTTCTCTTCAGATGACCAGGTTTACCACAACCATAGCAATTCCCCACACTATGCATCACTGCGAAAGCAGCAGCCATAGCCTCAAACTTGTGGTCAATCGTACCGATTTGGTTACATGCTTCCATCATTTCCACCAGAGTGGGGTTTGGGTTAGGAGGAGACTTCAATAGCCTTTTACAATCAACATTAGCATTTTCAACAGCTAGTTTTGACAACATTTCCCGAGCTTCCGCATTATCTACTTGACGTTCCAAAGCCTGTTTTAGCCTGTCAATAAATTGCATATAAGGTTCTTGAGGCTCCTGAGTGATGGTAGTAAAAGCTTTTTGTGGCCTTTGTGAGTCAGGGTCCTGGAAAAAAGCCTTTTTTGCCTCTTCCCTAGTTGCTTCGAGAGCCTCACGGGGGCAGTTTCGAGCTTGTGCTACTGGATCAACATGTGCACCGGTGCCGATAAGATGTTCTATTGTTAGTGCAGCTGATGCAGCATTATTATGATTAACATACGTGAGTAGGAGTGTTTGAAGTCCTCCTCTCCAATGTGACTCCCATAACGAGTACTGAGTTGGGGTTAACAATAATCGTGCTTAAGATTTCAAATCATGAGGGGTCATGACATAAGTATCAAACACAGAAGATAACAAACTTGTAAAATAGGGAAAGGCCATGTTCCGTAACAGTGCGGCGCGGTTCTTTAATAACCAAAAAAGAAAGAGCCTCCCATCATGCTCCCCCCACCCAGCCCTGAGTGTACAAGACCAGAGCAACTATAGTTTTAGCCACTTCTAAATACCCCTCCCTTAAGGCCTGTTTCTTTATATTTGCCCATACATCGTGTGGATCAGGAGGATACAAATCAGGTTCTTTTTCAGGGTCTATCGGTCCTGGGTCAAAGGGATCTTCTTCTGGTGGATACCCAGCTGCATTCACACCCAGGGATCTAGGGCACTGTGACTTAGAGGTCAGTAAAGAAGGAGCTATAGGAGCTCGCGATTCCTCCTCCTCTCCTTCCTCTGCCTTCATAGTTTCGAAAATGACTCTCCATGAAGAGAGCAGGTGGTAGGACTCAGTATTCCCTTTTGTCACAGAATCCCACAGTTTCACCCCTGTGTTGTCCCAAAGTTCCTGTGTAAAAATTGTAGATGCAGTCACGGCGGGCATATTTACTTGCACCCACTTGAGCATTGCTTTAAGGTCATGCCCAGAAATATTTTTCTTATGTTTGTTAAGGAGACCTTTCATAAGCTCATAAACATCTCTTTCTGGGGATGAAGCCTGATTCCCCATTACGGATTTCCCACAGCTCACCTCTCAGCTCCAGAGGGATTTCAGGCCGGCCGGCTCCCGCTCCCTTTCAGCAGTTCATTCAAAGTTCTGTGGGATTCGCTGCAAGTCGCTCAGTTAGGCGATTTGAGAGCCCTTCACGTCAGATCCTTAAATGCATCACGTCGGGGTCACCAATTTGCACCGAATGAAGAGACGGGACGCAGCTTGATGCAAGCAAATGTCAATTTATTGCATAGAAACACAGGTATATATACTTTCAGAAATCACGCATTTTAAACAGATTGGTTCTTTTGAGCTAAGCTTTGCATACTAGGCAATCCCCGATTGGTGGTTAGCTACCATCAATCAACAGCAAGGTGTTACCTTTCCTTGGCGTCATCCTTGGCGCCATCCGTCCCCCACTCCCCTATGCTCTGTTAATTGTTGTCTAGGCAAGCTGGAGCACATTCCCCTCAGCTAACTGATTGCCATGCATGGTCCTAGTTTGCAGCCCGCTCCTGCAATTTGCTTACCGGTTCACATTTTCAACTCACCAGGTTTAGTACCTGAAGCTAGTAGAGTCAACACTGGCAACTCCTGTTCACCACTGGCTTCTGGTAGTTGTATTCGCATTGCACCTTCACAGGGCTGAAATTCAACCCAACTACTTCCTGTACATCCTTACATTCATCTGTGACTGGCTTTTGTAAGACCTGAAACATCTTCACCACCTACTTCATGGCCTTTCAAAGTACTATATCCAAATCTGTCACGCCTCACATCAACAGCATTCCCAATCAGTGAGCAATATTTCAATATACGTTTGCTGTGATGATAAGGGTCAGGCAGGATTGTGGCCCTGGCCCATTCCATCCCACTCCAGGATGTTCTGGAGGAAAAATCCTTGTGCCGTCTGGACTAAAAGATTCATATAGTCCAGAAAACTAATAGGAAGTGCACAACTTCTGAAACAGCAGTTTAGCAAAATAAGGCAGACACTGGCTTTCACAGCAATGTCAACACAGTTTTGGAGTACCAAACACCCCAGGCAGCAGCTACTGTTCTGCTGAATCTGCCTGCCAGAGTCTTTTACCAGTTGATGAAGAGCTGGTGTAGAGAGAAGTCTTAGGTCAAGCAGCAATGGTACCATTAGGCAGAGACTGTATCCATCATTGTAACAATCAACATCACCAGATGAATCTTTCCCAACTATCCAATGACCAAAATGGCATTTTTGTAATCACATGTTCTTTGTGCAAAGGGTTTTATAAGTATTTGAATTTAAAATGTTGCCACTCAGTCACAGTTCTCAGTGGGCTATAACGGATATTAATATGTTATGTTGAGCGTGTGGGTGCGGGGCAAGTCACCAGATGACCCCATCTACCTTGAGCAGTGGTGACACCTGCTTCCCTCTCTCAGACAGGAACACTCACAGTGTCAGAAGACCAAAAGTTCATGGCTTTATCATAAACCCCTTCTTGCTCTGAGTCATGTTCTACCTGGAAAACTTTGGCTCACACACTCCAGCTGGGTTTTTCATGAAAAAAACCCTAAAATAATCACTTGCACAGCAGTCTCCCAAATGCCATGTGCATTGTCACAGTCTGCTGCGTGTTACAGAACATTTGCTAGCCCAGCAGGAGCCATGCCATCAAAATGGGTGAACAGAACACTTTGGGCCTACTTTGTCCAATCCAGTGCTGTTCCAGCTCCCATGAGGGAAGCTCAGGCTGTGATATACGTATTCCTGCCTCATAAGGAGACAATGTAAACTGTCAACGTAAGTCAGAAGGATTTGGGTTACACCACATTTTCTTTCATGGTACACCCTAAAACAAACCACTTACCCTTCTTCCCCAGCTTCACCGTTCCTAGGCTGATTAGGAACTCATTGTGTGACCACAGAGTTTTCTTAAATTGGGCTCAGTCAGCAAGTTTTCCCTACAAAGCTCAAATACATTCTTCCAAAGTATAAGGATTCTCTAGCGGTGTTCCCCAGTTCCCTGCACTTGCTGCCCACCAGGCTGTCTCTTTACTCTTTCTTTATGTTACTTTCTTTACTCTTGCTTCTATTTATTGATATAATTATCTTGTTGTTGACCTCTGTTTATCTTCATGCTAGCATCCTGGAAGAAATTTGCAAGTTTGTGTTTGGTGCAATTTATCTTATTTGGTTTTGGAGATATCAGAGACATTCTATCTAGCTTGTGTTTTGTGCCAGACTCCAAAGGACCTTCATTCTTCTCCTGTCCTCTCTTCTGCAGCAAGGTTAGTGCTCACATCAGCACCAGAAGGTGATTTTTATGAGTGCTAGCAAAACTACTAGCACCACCCAAGGTCTAGTGCCTAGGTATCCCCACTGGAGCCGTCTCTCATGGTCTTTTTCCTGTTCTGCCTGGTCCAGAGCTGCTGATAGCCTCTGGTGTTTGAGTCATCTCATATTTCTGGTAGGCCAGGGCACTCCTTCCACATAGAAGGTTTTTTGTGTCTCTTCATTGATCCCAGAAGTACTGTCCACAAACCATCCAATCAGAGAAGCAGGAGTCTGAGTCTATCTGTGGAGACACATTGGTGTTTAATAGTTCATGTTCAGCAACACATGGGGAGAGGGAAAAGAGTCAACATTGCATCTGGACCCAGTGCATGGCAGGATGCTGTGCTGACTGTCTGCTCAGCCACTAGCTGTGCATCTCAAGCTACGACCAATACCCGGTCCCTGTCCCTGTTTCCCTGTCAAGAAGACAGACTTCACTTCATCCCAGCTTAGCATAGGAGTGGAGCAAACTTCAGCAGCGCGGCTGACTGCAGGGAGCTTGGGTTAGAGTGCAGGCTCAGTCTTGAGGATCCCAACGGTGAGGACAGCCTTTGGGGTATAATTTAGACCTGTCACAAACCAGAGGAGCCTTTAATAGGAATAGTGCCCAGGCCACCTGTGATGGATTAGCTACTTTCCTGGGTAGCTCTTACAAGTCGGGTCTCTTCTGCCAGATCAGAGCCAACAGGGATGGTCTCAGTGAGACAGTTCTTGTGATGGGGATTGTCTCATATAAGTGGTGAGAAGGGCAAGGAAAGACATAGATCTGGACTGTGAGAGTGTGTTGTGTTTTGAATGAATGAAATGACGCATTCAAGAAGGGGTCCAAGGACTGGTGGCTATAGCAGAGAGCTGTTGGTGTGCTGGAGAAACAGGCCAGCACACCTCCAGCCGTGGTGGGTGTTTGGGTGACTTGTGCTGGCCTGAAAACCTGCAGCTGCCAGGCACAGCTGTATTCTTCCTGGTGCTGCGTTTCCTTCGACCTGCCTGTTTGGGCTGCAGGGCATCCATCTACATGGCTCTTTTTTTTTTTTTTTTTTTTTTTTTCTTTCTCCTAGTCACAAGGGAGCTTATCAGATAAAAGAACTTGGTGGAGTGACAAAGATTGATTAACAATGAGGTGGAATGGGATTTTTATTTCTGCCTCCATAAACACTTGAGTGACAGTCAGCTGTGTGTGACTATGGTCTTATCAATAACAGTTTATGTGAGATGGGCTTGAACTAAAACAATTTGTATTTAAACATCCAAATCTTTGGAGACTTGAATCTCAGCAATATTAAGTAAAGGAATCAAATGCTGTACTATTTCAACATCAGGGAACAGCTATAATAAATAAGCAACATTTCCAATGGAGGTGACAAAAGATATGCAACAAGATTCGGGGATATTCCAAGGGATAATTCCTCAGACATTAAGGTCAACACATGAAATTTTGACTGAGATATTTAAGAAGATGGTAGAAGGCTTATTCAGCTCTGATTGCTCTTTTTCTTATGTATCACTGTAACAAAGGATTAAGAGGTATGTGATGAAATTACAACTACTTTTAAAAGCTGAACAAGGAAATACTACTCTGGGGTTTTGGGGAGATCTCTGATTTTTGCAATGAAGGCTCAAATTTTTGAATATAACAGATTATCTGTTATTATTACAGAATAATAAACAGAGCCCTCACTGGGATCCAAATACTGGTTTTCAGTAAGCAGGCTGCAGGTTTTGCAATTTGGGCTAAGCAGGACCTCCAGAGAGTAACAGTGTCTGTCACCTTTCCTTACTATGGGCCATATGTAGGAATGAAGTGAGCGACAAGAAAACATTTAGATGATTGCCTGGTGTTTAATTTATTTTGGAGACCTTTGTAAGACTTCCAGCCAATACGGCATAGCAAGGATGAAATTCCTTGGTAGAATTCCTCCTTCCACTTCTGCCAGCAAAGCCTTTTGTTCGTGATGCCCCATGTTGCTCACAGACCTGATTGGGAAGCAAAGGCCTATGCACAGTGAAATTGCCATCTCAGGTTGGGCTAGAGGAAAATTTTAAAATTCCATAAGAGCAGGTAGGAATTGGTCCACATCTTCTCTTTGTTGGATAACAAGAGGACAAAATATAGCTGCATGCACCCATGTGGGTGCTTGCAGCAGAAAAAAAAGCAAACATCCCCTCTCCTGAGAGTTTCCCTTTTTGAAATCAGAAGCTTGTCTTGACCCTTATTTTTATGCTATAAATAAACAAATAAATAATGCTAGTTTTTCTTCTGAGCTCCATGTTAAGGGTCCCTTCCACTTTGCTGTGCAACCTGCTGAATAAAAACCCAGTACTTTTTATATGCCTTTCTTTTATGTCATGCCTTCCAGAGAGAACCTGTGATTGCCACATAGGAAAAAAAATGCATTTAGCTTTTGGGTTTTTTTCCCTTTCACACTTCTTAATTATTTTCCAATGGCCATTTAACCAGCTCCTTCGGCAAGATTAATTTCTAACCACAAGGTTGCTCGATGGGCCCTGACAGATATGACACTGCAATCCCCCATGCCAGTTTAGGATGCTGCAGCATCACGGCTGAGATGGCTCCTAACAGAAACTGTGCTAGTGCTATAAGAAGCCGGAATAAGCACCAATATGAGAGGCTACAAGTGCTTAAAGGTGTGAAAGACAGGCAAGATTTGGTGTGAATCTTAAGAAGGGTGAGTGCACTGTAATGGAGAGGAAGGACTAGTATGTAAGAAAAACAAAAGATTGGGTAGAAAAAGGGAGAAAAAAGAAAAATAGGGAGGAATTCTGGATCACAGGGTTGGGAGGAGACTGGGATTTAGAGGAAAGAAGAAATAGCAATATTGGCCAGGCAGTCTTTTAACATTCTCATAAATATATTGTCTTCTGAGGATCCCATTCAGTAGTTTAGTTAATACAATAACAGGGAAATCAGTTACCTGGTTTATTTGGAAAACCAACGTTTTGGTATTCCTTGGATATTACTTTCCTTACAAGATTGAACTTTTGTTTGTTTTATGACTTCAGTGTCAAAAGTACCTGAGGGATTGTGATAGGAACGGGTTGCTGACTCACATGAATAGGAATATAATAGAGCAGCTGAAACCTGTGGTGGACATGTATGAAGAAATGTTTCCTACTGAAGTCTTGGTTTACACTTCTGCGTTCTGTAAAGACTAGCTTCTCTCCCTTGTGTTATCCTAGGTATATCTGTATCTGTAAAAAAGTCAACTGTAAAGTGCTTTGAGGGAAACTGGAGAAAATGGATATGAAGTGATGGGTTTTCCCTGAGCCTAATCTTTGCTCAAGGGCATTCAAACACTTTTACTACTGAGGCAGAAAATGTATATAGATGCAAAATATTTGCTCTTTGGACAGCTCAAATATTTGGGCTGTCCTGTAATAATTTCTTCTAGGAGGAATACTATTGACTTCTCAGATTCCAGTAAATATAAACAGTGAAGTTCCTGTTTAATCTTACGTGATGGATACCAGCAGGCATACATGAAGCCTACTAAAGCAATGCCATTATCTATCAGTATGCTTTGATTTACAATGTTTGTTAGTAACACTTTCTTTTGTGTTTATGTTGTTATTGATTTATTGGTAAAATGGCAGGCTCAGAACAAAGGTACTATTTATATAAAACTCAGGTAGAAAATAGCTGTGTTTAGTTTAATATATATTTTTCAAAACACCTGTTTAAAAAAAAAAAAAAAGAAAAAAAAGAAAAGTTATTTTGATTACTGAGAGCCAGAACCGAGCAGATACTTTCAGTAAACTTCTTGGTCATAAGGGTACTTTAGGGGATTGTTAAGCAGTTTAATATGAATGAACTCACAAAAAAAGTAATGGAAAATGAAAAAAAAAAATTTCCCGATGGAAAATTTTTGTTTGGAATGCTATTTGTTATTTTTAAAAAGTTACATGGTTGTGGTTTTAAACATAACAACTTAACATTCAAGACGTGCTTAAAATGAAAGAAAGATTACTGAAAGAAGCTCAACAAGGAAGTTACTTCTTTATAAAGAAAAGTATTTTTGAACAGGGGAGGTTGGGTTGAGCTTTCTTAAAATTATACAATTTGACATTGAAAACTTCCCGGTTTGTGGGCTCTGGCAATTACCTCGCAAAAGAATGCAGAAAGGACAGGGGGTGGAACATAGAGAAAAGGGGTTGGGATTGAAGCACCTAACAGGAATTTAATTTTCTGGCCATCATGCAGAAGATACGTGCCTGATGTTGAATTCTTTGAATTTAAGTAAAATGAACCAAATTATTTAATCTGAAAAAAGCCCATCCTCCATTCTTACTATTCTTTTTCTGCCATTATTTTCCATGAAAATTGCTTACCCAAAACTATATTAAAAGGCAAGATTCAGATATTGTAGGTAAGGTTAGAGGAATTATTCATGTCATTTAGCTATTCTGATGGCAAGATTTTCCATCAAATAACTTATTTGTGAATTGGTGCCTTCCTATTCACAGCTGAAATCCAGCTGTGTGCAAGACCTCACAGAAGCTTTATGTGTCACTTCCATCTCAGTTAAAATACATTTTGACGACTCATGTGGGACTACCATGATGAATAGACCATGTTCTGGCCTGCTGCACAGGGGTGAGTTTTATCCTTTCTGACCAGCTAAAATGATACAAACCTTAAATAAAGCACATATTGACATTGTAAGACACTATTAAGGTCCAC
Organism: Falco peregrinus; assembly: GCF_023634155.1. Lineage (NCBI taxonomy): Eukaryota > Metazoa > Chordata > Aves > Falconiformes > Falconidae > Falco > Falco peregrinus. The sequence goes on from NC_073723.1 coordinate 3,335,622, forward strand.
AGTGTACCATGGTGATGAACCATGACCAAAGTACTCCCGGGGCTGTAATAATTCATTACTGAAATAGCTTCCTTCTAATGACTAAGGCTCATTGTGTCAAAGAGCTTGGACTTCTAACCCCAATGCTTGTTATATAGCATTAAATAAATCTCACTTTCTGTTCATTTACCTGCTACATCAAAGGTCATGAATCATAGCTGGCATCAAGATTTGGATAGTTATCTTTTAAGGCTCTCCCTCTGATTATTGGATGAAGTTAGTGTCAGGCAAACCTGGGCTTGCACTCCCAAGAGGTGACAGGTACACATGGGTGGTACTGAGAAATACCTTCCCATTTGCGTGAACTATCGAGCCAGTTGTCCTAGAACTGTTTTCTTTGAATTTCTAATTCTTATTTTTATTTTAATTTTGGAGATGAATTCTGTTGTTCTTTCAGCTGAACATCCCAGCTACCAGGGAACGCAGTCATGCTTCCTCAGTGTATTTAAGGTCCATTGATTCTGAACTTTTTCAAGCTCTGCCAGGAAGCAGCATCATAAGAAATGGAAGGCTTATCCTCCCCCAGGCACTACCACTGGGTATTCCTTGGAGCTGAGGGAGGTGGGAATTAGTCCCATTTAATGAAGGATAAAGTGGAAGGTGGATGTCTCCTACCCTGGGTCAGTGCTCTAACCACTGCATTACAAGAGAAAAGCACTTCACAGACCACTCAGACTGCTCTCCGAAATGGAAAGTGACAGCTAGCACCTTATGAATATCTCAGGGGTTTCAATGTGTATTTGATACACTCCAAAAATACCCTAATTTAAAAGCACTCAGCTTTCCCAGGACATCTGTCTTGAAAGGATCAGAATCATCCTTGCCGGCTTTAGTCCTGGTCCCATAACAGCTCTTTCCTCTCTGCAAATAACCCTTCTTCCCTCGTTACAGTCATTGGCAGAAGTGGACTGAATGTAAACCATTGTGTATACAGCGAATGTAAACCTCCCTGACTAAACTACCACCATATGCCTTTGAAACAAACAAGCAAATAATTACCAAAGTTCTTAAATGTTTACTTGCATTTCTCAGAGTGGGATAACCTTCATACAGAGAAGCAGATGGTCCATGGAAACCCATGCATGAAAATAAATAACCCTTTCTCTATCAGTATATAGTAATCACAAAGCCAAGTGACCACTGACTTTTGCCTATTTTCTTGAAAGAGATATTAAATTAGACTTGAGTTGACCAAAGGTTTTCAGTCTTTCATGAACTTCAAGTCATGTGGCATAAGGTTAATTTTTCTTAATAGAGAAATAATTAATTCAGATTTACAGAATACTTGTGATGTTTTTTCTTTTACATGGTATTTTAAAACATAAGAAGGTGCAACACCAGGGTAAAGCAAAGAACAGGATAAAAGAAAGGGGAAAATGGGATTAAATAGTAATTTTTCAATACAGCAAGGAGTTAATAATGAACTTCCCTGGGTTTTGCTGGCTTAATCTATTTAGTAATTATCACAGGTGATGAGTGATGATCTAAAAAAATGTGAAGGTGGTAGGAATGTAGAAGAAGAAGAAAAGAGTACAAGGGAATACCTGTACTGACAAGAACAGTTATTTTGCCAAAACTGTTTCTGGTTTGTTCGTTGTTGTTGTTTGGTTTTTTTTTCCACAATTGCAGTGTCAAATGTAGGCTAGATCAGTCTGCAAAAAATGTCTGAAGAACTAGACTGTCAGACAGTGTGCAGCTGTTCTTTCCAATAAACCAGTAGTTAGAACATGCCATAAGATGAAATACCCTAATTATTCTATTTCCCTTACAGGAAGTTCAATAATGTGAATAATCTAACCATCAGGCTTAAAGTGTATCCCAGCAAAAAGATAAACTGCTGGAAGCTGAAGGGTAACACCTCCATTGACAGCACCCCATCTTGTGTCAGGAAGCAGGCTCTGATGTCTGCATTTCAGCCACCAGACTGCAACAGATGTAAATTCACATCCTAGGAGCTTAAAAAGAAAAAGTGGAACAGCATCCACAGGAGAATTCAGATCTATGCACAAGATCGTCTTGATCTGCCTTATAACCAGGTAGATAGAGGAACCTCAGTCTACAGGCACAAAGGCCCCTTCTCCACATCTTAGATGGGCACTCGGTCCACTGGGCTATTGGAGAGTGATGAGGCTGTCACCTCTCCCAGCAGTTTTGAGTAGCTAACTGGTTTCACTCCTCAGACTATGTGAGCACCAGAGTATTTCATTTGAGGTTCAGTGAGAGTACTGTCAAGTACAGTAACTTGATCATCCTAAGTTTTTATTTTGGGGAGAAACAATGCAACAATCATATACTTGTTTAAATGCTAATCAGCTTTTGTTTGGCAGCCAGACCAAAATATTAGTTATTTTTACAGCCTTAGTCAAGGACAAAGAGCTTGTTGATGAGCTTCAGAGGGACTTCATCTTACATAAATGGGTTTTTTAATGACAAATGAAATCTGTGCTGAAAAAAAATAAAATAATAATGCACAAGGAGCTCTTAAATCACTTGTCAAACCTTGCAGCATTCGAGACTAACAGCGGTAGTTGAATGGACAAAGGCATCTCTGAAGACCTCTGCTTTGTGTTTAGCTGCAGTAAAAATTCAAGCATAATATTAGAATGCACAAAAAATGAGATTGAGATATTTCAGTCATATTACAGTGCTTGTCTGCATTCCGCATAGTGCCTACTCCTGTATGATGTCATCTAATGTACTGCGTGGCATTGGTGGAATATTTCTCCAAAAGGACAATTCAAAACAAGAAGAGATTAAAAAAACCAGCAGGATTAATAAAGGACAGAGAAAGCCCCCTCATTGAAACGAGAAAAACCTTATGAGAGTGTCAAGAAAACAAATGAGTCAACCCATTAAGATGAAAAAGTAGAATGAATTTGTATTGGGAACATCTGTTTTCCCTGACCCATGTTACAAAGAATAAAGGATATTACATAAGCCTACAGTGCACCTTACATGTTTTGTCAGAACTAGTGAAAAGAAATGTATTTTTTCATGTAACAGTCAATTAAATTAGGATTTTTTTTCCATAAAAAAATTGTTCAAGATATCCAATTTAACAATATTCTCAAAGGAATGTAGACATTTAAATGGCTGCTCAGACTACCCAGGTACTAACATCTATAATACCTTAATTTTTTGAAGACTATGAGTAACACTATTTGAGAGGATATATTTGTTTTTAATTGCCTACTGCAAGTTTTCAAGAGTTTCTTATATGTAAGTCCTAATGCTGGACATAGGCCTGCAATAAAACACTCCTAGCTCTCATTTTCTTGGTCTTGTTTAGAGATTCTTATCTCTCATATTTGTTTCTGAACTGTAGTGACTTTTACTTCTCTGAGAGTATAATCTAATTACACCTCTTGCAGAATATAACAATAATGTTTTTCTGAAAGTAATTAACTACATTCCCAACTTTTCCATATTCAGTCTTTAAGAAAACTAGCTATGGCTCATTATAAACCTTCCCTTCCCTCATATTGTTTGGAAGTCTGAAGGAACTGCTATTTTCACTACCACACATCTTGGTCACACTGTAAATGAGCAGAAGATAGTCACCATCTATTAAGTGAATAACTACTTTTCATAAAGACCTTGGTATGCATAATATTCATTAGAGCATGCACAAATTGCACATTTAACCATCCAGAAGAGAAGAACCTCTTTAATAACAAAACAGTGAAGAGACCTGAAATATAAATAATTATATGGAATGTGAACGTCTGGAAACATTTAATAGCCAGTGAACTATCTTTCCCTCTTATCATCAGAGATATAAGAACATTATAGCATCACCTTGCTCAGCCTCTACCATAAAATTAATTACCTTTGGACAGACCCCATTTAATTGTTCATAAAATTGATCTGACTTTCCAGCTTTTATAGTAACCTGTAAGACATCAACAAAAGTGCTTAGAATAAATAAGACTTTTTTTCATCAATCTGATATAATCACAAAATTACAGCTAAATGGATGTTCCAATGTATTTTGGCACAAGCAGTAGATATCTCAAGAATACACCAGAACAGTGTACGTACCTAGGCTCTTTAGCATCCTTCTGGTAGAAAGGACATATGATGAGATAATTATTTATTAATCTGACACTGTTGAATCATTAAGATTATCATTCCATAAAGGCCAATGTTCTGAAATAAATGTTGTTGAGGAACTTGGCAAAGTGTTGTGGATTAAATGGTATATAGAAATGGACATTCTTAGCAAGTTCACAGAATCATTTATAGTGGAAAACAAAATAATAGAATAGAATAGTACAGTTGGGAGGGACCTACAGCATTCATCTAGTCTAACTGCCTGACCACTTCAGGGCTGATCAAAAGTTAAAGCATGTTAAAGTGCCTCTTAAATGCTGACAGGCTTGGGGCATCTACCACCTCTCTAGGAAGCCTGTTCCAGAGTTTAACCACCGCCTCTATAAAGATGTTTCCTAGTATCAAGGCTGAACCTCTCCTGGCACAGCTTTGAGCCATTTTCATGTGTTCCATCACTGGATATCAGGGAGAAGAGATCATCACCTTCCTCTCCACTTCTTCAGGAAGCTGTAAAGAGCAACGAGGTCACACCTCAGCCTCCTTTTCTCTGAACTAGACAAACCTAGAGTCCTTAGCTGTTCCTCATATGACATGCCTTCCAGCCCTTTCACCAGCTATATAGAATAATATATTGACCAGCATATATTGTTACACAAATAAATGTTCACTTTTATTAGACCCCCAAAAAAGTGTGCATAGAATTTTTCTGGATGAATATTTTGTGCCCCAAAATCTTGAAAAATAAAATAATTAAAAAAGAATTTTCCTCTGGGGTGAGATAAATTGCCTAATCCCAGTGTAAGACATGAGATCCTATTATATCTTTCTAAAAATTTTGGACATTTTCTAATGAAGCCAAAATCACTTCAAACTATTTTATTTTGAAAGCAAAAGAAAATGCCAAATAACTATTTTAAATTTTTTTGGAGATTGATTTGTCTTAAATAACTAAGGAAAACTAGTGTGACTCTTAAAACTGTCTATTGATATCTTCTAATTATCCCATTATTTTCTTTCTCAAGATTCTATAAATAGGATTAGTCTTTGACCTACGTATTTACATAGTCCATGTGTCTGATTTTAAACCCTGGTTTTAAAAGTATTTGAGCCCAAAACTGGTGAGTCTGTTTTAATCCAAACTACCTCCGTTAGAAAATGCAGTACAGGTATTTTGGCTAAAATCACCTCCGTTTAAACGAACCATTCTGATGCTTTTGATTCAGATACCTTTGCACTCTGTAAGTTGTTATATCAGTGTGGAGTTGTATGACAGGATGTTGCCAAATCCTTTATTTAAGGCAGTACCTGTGATGGTTTTAGTGTAGGTAAAAAGTAGTTGACAGATATAGCTGGCATGTATGTTTTGTAAAAAGTGACAAACATTAACTGAGGAAAAGGGAACAGAATATCTTCCCCAAATGCTCCTACTCTGTGAAAGTCATTAATCAAAATGGATAATGAAGAGAGTCATTACAGTCAAACTTTACTGAATAAA